>NC_051430.1:27478617-27574583 GCF_001649575.2 Kryptolebias marmoratus | reverse complement strand
AGGTGTCTGTACCTGTTCCAGTGTGCAGTGTGAGTGTTTGTACCTGTTCCAGTGTGCAGTGTGAATGTCTGTACCTGTTCCAGTGTGCAGTGTGAGTGTTTGTACCTGTTCCAGTGTGCAGTGTGAGTGTCTGTACCTGTTTCAGTGTACTGGTGAGGAAGTAAATGAGGGACAGTCCGAAGACGACCCCCAGCACCCAGCGCTTCCTCAGTAACCTCCGCAGCACCATCATATCATGGCTCTTGGGATAATGCAGATGACCGTCAAAACATTAAATCTACTCAAGTATTACTTCCCTGACTGTCTTCAGCTCCGTGGAATATAAAGCAGTGTGTGTAACACTGGGGATGATTAACTGCAAACCATTAAAAAAAATAATCCGACTTGGAATCTGCTCGATCTATCAGAGTCCAAAAAAAATGAACTGTCAAAAGCAACGAGCGCAACCAGACAGGTTTTAGCTAACCCATGTTGCGCTTTTAAGGCATCAAAAATTAGTTAAACCTGATGATATCGTTCCAAGTCGCAGTAAATGTATTTATCTTCTGACTAAAGGGGGCGGACATGTAAGCTAACGGGGCTTCATAATAAAAAGCCTGCTTTGTTAGCCTGCTAGCTAGCAGCTGTCGTTAGCCTTCGCCGGACACTGCTGATGAAACAATGCTAACAGACTTTAACGCTGCTGAAAGTCCCCTTTTTGTCTCCACTGGAAAAAAACGATTCTGTGCTATCAACCAGAAGTTATAACAAGCGACAACAGCGCTATTTCCCCGGGAAAACCTGACATGTAGCGTCAACAACAACAACAACACAACGTTCCTACACGGATGTGGTCTGTGCGGAAAGAGTCTATGGCAGGCCGTTGTTACATATAATTAAATCTTTTCCGTTTCCGTTTTCATCTTTACAAATATTTTCTCCTAGTCAAAATTACACTCCCTTTACACTCCTACTGGACACAATTTGAATTTAATGTAATTACTAATAATACAAATATTTGTTTCAAGATCTACACAATTGTGATTGCATTAGTAAAAAAAAAAAAAAAAGTTTAAAGGTACTTATTTCAGTGCCATGAAGACCAGACAAAAACATTTCATGAAGTAGTGAACTTAATCTGCAAAATATTTTTCTCATATTGATGGTTAATGTGTTCTGGAACTGAGAAAAACTGTAAGCACGGTTGTTTCTTTAGCTATAAAAAGAGCCGAAGTGACTGAAAATAGGTCAGATGTTAAAACTTAAACGTTGACTGGTGAACTCTGTCTTTCTGGTGCTCTACTGTCCTGCTTGATCCCTGATACTAAAACTTGACAGGTGTCTTACTCATTCTTTCTCTTGTCTTTTGCATTTAGCAGCAAATTCACGCTTATATTTTTTCACCTAAACATCTTTTTCGAGATTCCCAGCATGTCTCATTCCTCCATATCTGTGGGCCATTCCACAGACATATTATACTAATGTATTATACTAACATATACCTACATACAGCCAGGCTATGGGCCATACTGGGTAGCCGAAATGAATTCTGAATGTCTGCACTTTTATATGGTGAATCGGCTTGCCTTACAACAGATTAGCAAACGCTTCCTCGCTGACGTCATACAGGAAGTCCCTCCAGCGGAGCATCAGAGCATCAATAACAATCAAGCTACCCGTTTTTACGCTCACGATGACAGGAGCTGAAGCTAAGGACAATTCACAGAGCTAACCCAGGTAATGTCGTCACACAGCTGTGCGTCTGATTGTCTGAAACATAAAACACTCAAAGAAGAACAGCTGCAGGTCAGAGGCGGTCCGTCAGAATGATGATGGTTCCTTTTGCAGGGTTGGACCATGTGGTGATGCCATGCAGAGGAGACACAGCAGCAACACGGATGGCATGCCCTCAGAAAGGTCTGCTTTTGCTCACCATCAGTTTCACACACTGACAAACTTCTATTATTAATGGCAAAGCAACTAATCAAACCTGAACAGAGGCTTGAGTGGTGAGGTCACGTCTAGGGTTTGGATGGTTTTCCAAAGGAATAAATTAAATTCAAATCAGTTCTTGAATATGCCACATGCTGACAGTCGAAGCAGAACATATTTCAAGTGTTTTGAAAACGGCAACAACAAGAAACTTTTCATTTACATACAATTTTGTGGAAATTAAACCATCTTACATGATATCAACAACATTTAATTCTGAAAAACAAGAACGGAAGAAAACACAAGTGCTTTTGCAAAACATTCTTTTTTCATCCTGTGTTTGTTCCCGTTCAGGACTCGAAGCCAAACTCTGGGATCAGAGAGCAGCCTGGATGAGGGTGGTGTGTTTGACTGCCTGAAGCCCGACTCGTCCACTTCACCCCAGCAGATCTTCTCAGGCCTGGTGGGGGTCCCCTCCAGCTCCGTCTCGCCAGCTCAGTTCCAGGCAGCCGGCTTAGTCCTGGGCTCCCCGCCTGAAGTTTTTATCCAGATGACCACGTCCTCCAGAGAAGAAGGGGCCACCCATCGAACAGAGGGAGGAGCTTTCCTCCCGCGGCCTCCCCAGCATCACCACCACCATCACCACCACCACTTCCACCACCAGCCCCTGCAGCACCGGACCTCCTCTCTGCTCCAGCAGGCCACCACGGCGGCCGGCTCCGAGAGGCACGGCTCCAGGGAGGAGGCCCAGGATGAGCAGTCCACCCCGGCTCCAGCTTTATCTGAGCTGAAGGCTGTGGTCACGTGGCTGCAGAGGGGCTTTCCTTTCATCCTCATCCTGCTGGCTAAAGTCTGCTTTCAGCACAAACTAGGTAGTCCAACTTGTAGAGGAACAGCACCGCAGACATTTCAAACACTGTTTCCAATCAAGTGTCACTATGGTCTTTCGTAGTGGTGATGTTGCTCCTCTTTCTTGCAGGTATTGCTGTGTGTGTGGGGATGATCAGCACATTCGCCTATGCCAATTCTGCATTCAAGCACCAAGTGTCATTGCGGGTAAAAAAAATAGATACATTTAAATTTCTTGCAGAAATGCAGTGTGAGTGCTGATTGCTAAATAACTGCTGATATTTGTTGAAGAAGCTGAAACTGAATCACTACAGCTGAAACAAGCAGAACAGAACTAAAATGAGAAAAACAGAAGCTAAAAGCTGCAAAACTTTAGACAGTAGCTACATTTAGCAAAACCATAGCTGAAAGCTAAAAGAAGCATAAAAAGATAAAAATAGAGTGAGCGTGCTGAAGCAAAGAGAACGGCGTTTTTGAAGGAACTGACGAGTCTCAAGATTTTTCTATGCAAAAACATTTTGTAAATTAAGTTAAATAATTCAAAAAGTAAGTTTGATGATGATTGGTTAAAATAGCACAAAACAGGAAAAGCAGTTTAAATGCAAACAAGTGTACAGAAGAAACCATAAACAGGAAGACAATAGTGTGAATGCAAAATCAATATTTACACAAATACTTTTAGGTTCTAATTTTTTTACTAAAGTCAGGCTGAGTTGTTTTTTAGTCCTCTAATAAAGTATGGAGCAGATATTATGTGTTTGTTGTTGTTAACAAAACTCAAAAATGTCTCAAAACCAGTCCACCACTGGCAGTGATTTCCAACTTTTTTAAATCTTCTGTTGAGTTGCAGAAAGCTTCTTCTCTCCTGAAATGTCAAGGGTTTCAATTTAATTTCATCAAATGTTTTCAAATTCTACACAACAGGAGCAACTTATCGATACACAGGTGTGACATGCTTAATGCTCATGGAACTGACAGACAGAGTCAAACAAACTGAAATTTTTTTTTTTTTTTTTTTACAGATAGGTTTGAGTTGCAGATAAGTAATAGTTTCTCTTGGATTCCTCAGTGTTTCTTTTTCTGATCACTTTTCCAGGAGGAGCGTTCAGTTTTTGTTGCTCTGTGGATCGTCGTGTTCCTCTCAGGGAACGTTGTGTATATCTACTACACATTTAGTCAGGAGGAGCTACACAACAGGTCGGTCTAACAAATACACCTTTGTCGTAGCTTTGTGTGATTTTGTTTCTTTTTTTTTCCCACACCATCCTGTGTTTTTTCATTTTTTTATATTTGATTTATTCCATGCTTTTTATTTTGTGCAACACATTTTATTTTCCTTCCATTTCCTTTAGGGAGTGTTACAGCTCCTGTCGGTCACGTCCTGTGAGTATTTTATTTGTTTCATTGTTTCTTACTTTATGTTTAACATTTGTCTGTGCCGTTTCTTCCTTTTTTTACCATCCCAAGTAAATACACCCGACGTCCAAATAAGGGGTTCTGTAAATGGATGTTTTTTGTTTTTTTTGTAGCCTGATATTTGGAAAGCCCAACCTGAGCAGCTTTGACTTCTTCGACCTGATCTGGGTGGTGGGAATCACTGACTTTGTTCTTAAATACGTCACCATCGGTCTGAAGTGCTTCATTCTCTTTCTGCCCAAGATTTTCATGGCCTTCAAGTCCAGGGTAAGACACTGAGAGGATGTTTTGACGTGACGGAGATGCCAGAAAGCACAGATTATCATGAACATTAGGATGAGAAAAATGTGACATATATTTTTATTGCAAGTCATATTCAGTATTGTACAATAATATTCCTTTTTGCTCTTAATTTATAGCACAAGAAGCTACATAAAAAACATAAACCTTTTATTTTGAAAGTGCAAGGATTTTTCTCTGTGTGGCATTTTTATTTACACTTCGAATGTAATTACCATTAATGTTTTTGTTGGAAAACTAGTTCATCACTAATCCTGCGTGTATCTGATGGTTCCTCACATTTCAGCTTTTGTCCTGTCAGTCCACATTTTATTTAAGGTTTAGATTGTGTTACATAAAGCTCAAACTCCAAGTTAGAGTTAGTCAGTGACTTGGAGAAAGAAAATTTCCTAAACTATGATGGGAAAATTCCCTGCGTGTAAAAAAAGTGCTAAAGGGTCACAGTGTGAAACTGTTTTATATTCATAAGGTTTTAAACGGCGCTCCTTAGGTGCACTGTGTGCATGTGGGTGTCTGCTTGAGAGCTTTTCAAGGCCTGAGGCTACAGAACCGAGCTGCAACACACACACTGCTTTGATTTTCATACAGGTGCAGTTTTCAGTACTGGTGTGTGTGTGTGTGTGTGTGTGTGTGTGTGTGTGTTTGTCTGCTGAAAGGAGGGGAGAAGAGGATGGTGGTTGTGAAGTATTAGGATTAAATTTTCCACTGATAAACAAACCTGGAGGCATATCCGAACCATGCCAGCAAGCAACTGAGCTCATTTACCCTCAGGGGGGTTGGAGAGGTGAGGTCATCCCTCCGTTGAGCTGGACCATTACCTGCATCCTCCTCTCACGCACAGAGACGGGACACATGCTGAGTTTTAGAAAATCACAAATTGTTTCATCATTTCACGTCCAATCTCTGCAGCTTTTGTACGAGAACCCAGTGAGGTCACATAATTAGTGCTTAAAGTTTTTACTGCAGCCTGTCAGGGACTCACTGAGGATGACTGTAGTCAGCTCCGCTCTGAGGGAAGATGGTTATCTCATCAGACGGAAAACTGTGTTGAGTTCGACTCTTGTGTGTGAATTCTGGAAAACGTTTGTTGCATGAAGTGTTTTTATAGTACAAGTTATGTTCAAGTTTATTTTCATCTGAGACACGGGAGAACAAAATATGTTCCTCAGACCAATAAAATAAACAACCTTGAGGTAAAAAGTTAAATATATAAATCTTTATATAGAAAACAGAATTTGTAGGAAATTCCAGATGGCCATGATTAGTTTTTTTTAATGGCTGATGTTGATTGTTTGAAATCAGATCAGCTATGAAGTGAATTTGCTTTTTAACTTTAGGTCTATAACAGTTTAATATATATGCACATTACAGTCTACAATGTAAACTCTGATTGCCTGTGATTAATTTACACAATTAGACTCACTTATACTCATCTCTTTCAGTTTTTTAAAGGCTCAGTCTAATTAAAGTTTAAAGCACATTTTCTCTCTAAAAGTAACATTTTCAATCTAACTGTCATGGCAGAAAGATCAGCTTGTTGATTTTATTTTTGTCAAATTGTTACAAAATAAATGTAGAGCAGAAAATCTCAGGGATGAGACAGTTGAATGTGTCTCAGATTGTCAGAGGACGCCTTTTTGAACAAAGCTTCTCGGTAAGCTGTAACCTGGCCACCGTTCTCATCATGGATGGAAGGCCGTGTTACTCTGAGAGAAATATGACCTGCTGTCAAAATATGAACGGATTCCATGACATTTCTGTCACCTCTGAGTGAGGAAATCTCTAAAGACTTATCAGTGAATCCTATTTTTCCACTAACTGAGCAAATTAGACTGAAAGATAAAAGTGGAGGTCTTACTGCTTCTCTGGTAAATACGACATTTAATTTAATGCTTAGCAGAAAAGTCTTGTCAACTTCCTTTGACGTCTGCGGATGTTGATAGTAATCCTTGATGCGGGAAACACATTGATGGCATACACACACACACACAAATATATATATATATATATATATATATATATATATATATATGACTTTAATTTGGCTTGGTGTGATGTCATTTATTTAAAAACTGTCCTTAATAATCTGCTCTTCGATCAGTCCAACTACCTCTAATCAGAAAGTCTCATTCTTGGTTTTTACAACAATTTAAATCAACCGCACAATATTTTTCTCATATTGAAAGTTTATGTCCTTAAATAAAAAAAGAAAAAATTAAGCAAAACTTGTGATTTGAACCAAACTACCACGTGCCTTTGTTTACGTACGGAAACAGCTAAAGTGTCTGTGAACAGCTCAAACATTAAACTTGACCAGCCTAATGTAGGTCGGTCATGTGACTCGAGCTTGCATGTTGTTTTTAACTGGATTTAACAGAGTGCTTTGTTTACATTGAGTGCGTACCTGCATTTCAGATTTGTACATCAGTATATCTAAAAACCTACTGCACCATTTCATATAATTCAGGATACCCTTTATTCTTTTTGATGTCATGCATTGCAATGACTACTTTTAATTCTTCACACTTGTTTTTATTTTTTTTATAAGATACAAAATGTAACTTTAGTTCTCCTTCAGTAGAAATAGAATCAGTAGAAACAGGAGCAGATGTGAACGTTCTTGCCTTGGTTGATTAATGAAGGAGATAAAAATGAAGCTGTAACTAATCAAACCATATCTCCCACACACTTTCTCCTTCACATAAATAAATAAATAAAACAAGCAGGAAAGTATTCAAACAGAGCCTGCGGTGGAGCTTACTCAAATCGTCTGGCTTGTGTCCAAACTTTAAATTTGACAGTTTTGGCGTGGGCGTGATGGGCACTGTTGGATGCGAGGCAAAGGGAACAATAAGGGAGATGAATTAGCAGTTAGCAGAGGTCTTTCTGCCCTACCAACCCATGCTGCTTGTGCCTCTTCACCCGCAGTCATCAATCTTTGTCTTCAGCTGTGCATGAAGTCATTATGCAAGCTGGGATGCCACGGGGGCCATCGGGGAATCAAGTTTGCCTTCATTTTACCCGCCTCTGTTTTTAACTGCCCTCAATTCCCTTCACGCTGCAGCAGCGGGGACTGGAGAGCGGTTCTTCTCTGTGATTACGAAGGGGAGGCCCTTCAAAGGACGGTTAGTGGGGCCCCCATAAGGCTGGACTTAATGTGGGCACTGGGGTAGCAGGTGGAAAGAGGCGCTGCCAGTTTCCCAGTTTCAGTGTGGGGAAATTGCCTGTGCTGCTGTGAAGCTGCTGAGGTCTGGACGGCGGCCATGTTTGGGCTGCAGGCGTGCCGTTTTAAGCTTTTAATACCACACTGCGCTTGACTAGATAGAAGAAGGCCCTGAAGCTGCGGAGCTCGATCTGGATTTTACACAGTCCAAAGAAAGAATACATATTGTCTCAAATTTGGTGTATCTTTTTTTTTCATATAGTTGACACTTCTTTTATTGCTTTTTGACAAAAACACATTATCCATACTTGGTTACTGGGGCCTCAGCTACCGTCCGAGCTGTTAAATGTGCTTGTTTGTCCAGGGTAAGTTCTACCTGCTGATTGAGGAGCTGAGCCAGCTGTTTCGGGCTCTCGTGCCCATCCAGTTGTGGTACAAATACATCATGGGAGAGGACCCCTCCAACAGTTATTTCCTGGGAGCCACACTCATCATCATCTATAGCCTCTGCAAGGTATGCAGCTTCTGGGAGCAGAACGTTAAATACACATCAGAATTATTTTTGGGGTTGTAGATTTTGTCTGAAAAGCAAATGACTCACTTTTAGATTTGACTTTATTCTCTACTACCTCTTTAGTCTTGTTTTCTAGCATTTGCAAAAGGTGCAAACCTTTTAAAAATGCTAATATTTCCCTCTGCTTGCACAACAAGCTGACTTGGCCTTGAACCACCGATCAGTGTTATCAGACTGCACACTGTGATAAGACATGCCAGGTTTTTCGTTAATATATTTGGGCTGATCAACTTGTTAGAGGATAGCTGTCAAAGTGTAGTTTCTAGTATTTTTTTTATAGATCCATCTAATAAGAAAGTAAAATAAACTGTTGGTTTTAGTAAAACAAACCTCTACCTGAATGATAAAATAGGACAATCTTGACTGACTTAACAAACAAAACTTCCTCTGAAAATGGTCAGATACAGGAAGAAAACTGAAGATCAGGACCAAAGCAGCAATAAAAGGTTTTCAGAAAACATGAAGTATTACTCAAGGCCACCTTAAAAATGACAAAAAGCCAGTTATAGAGTAATTTTAGTGGCAGCAAATTTAAATACGTCTCCTGCTGCACTTTTTATGTTGCAGGAAGCATCCCTGCTGTAAAAAGGACTCTTCTTTCAGATGGTTGACTTTAAACAACATGGAATTATAAGGATAACTCCAATAAATCCTTCTATACACTAATATTGTAAGTGGATGTCTAAAATAACAATCAGATTATGCTTAAAAAACACAATCAAACCTGATGTTTAATCGAAGGGTGCACTGAATCCACCAACATATTTTGTTTATCTCAGTTCAGACATCATTAGAAAGTCTGTTCGATTGTTGTTTAGGCTGATCTCAGGAGGATTTTTATTCATATAAACAAAAATTAAGGTTATGAATCACCATGAGAATGTGTATAAACAGTCAAAAGTTTAAACAAAGTTTAGTGGTTAAAGTTTCACTTCTGCTTTTTTGTCTCTTTACAATTAAATGTCATTCCTTGTTAACACGTGCACTCTCTTCATATCAGTATGTGTCCCTGGATTTCTACATGTATTTACTTTTAAACCTTTTCATGATATCCAGAAAAATTAGATCATAAACTGCTTTATCTGTAATCAAACACTGATAAAGTTGTCTGACTCTAATCTCAGGGTAAGTCATTTAACTGAAAGCTGGCTGGAAAGGTTTTTTTGCTTTAAGGTGCCAGAAATTCCAACTCATTGGCTGTGCTACAGTTCTCCAGGCACACACATCAACATTTAATAAGTGCTTCCACTCGTCATGCATTAATTAAAATTAAAAATCCGTTGTGCAGTCTTTGCCTAATCCCGCAAACACAAAACCATCACCTCCTTGGAAGAGGTCAGCATCTTGGGAATTTAATCATCTCTCAGCACGCTCCGAAGCCAGAAGCTGCTCAGATATTAAAACACTGATGCGTCACTGTGTTCATTAAAGATAAAAATAAAAAAAGGTGTATAAACTCAGTCTGATATCTGTAGTAGTGAAATGTTTTATCTGCCCATTTAGAGCAAGTTTATGGAAGGAACTCTGTAAAACAAATGTGTATTTTAATTTTAGACATGTTACGTATTACTTTAATATGGATTAGGAAAATGTGGGCCAATGGTAGCGTCAGAAAGCACTTTTAATGGATTGATAGATGGACGCTGCAGGAATAAACAGCGTTTGTTTTGAAATGAGAAGGAACGCTGAAATGAAATGCTCAGAAACCGCTGGAAGGAGAAAGAAAGAAGAAGTTGTGACCATCATTAAGAGGTCAGAGCTCTGTCACTTCGAAAAAAGGAAGTTAATAAAAGAAACAACATTTTTAGCCCCGTGAGTCACTTTTAAATTGACTTTGAAAGGTGACAGAATGGAATTTGAATGTAAGGGTTCCTGGATGATATGAGGATGTTTTTGCCCAATAAATCTATTTATGTTCCGTGTTTTACAGTCTTGTATAATGAGTCAGAGTCCAGCTTTGTGGATATTCAACAATTTCAGTGAACGTAGCTGAATCAGACCATCCTGTGTGTGCAGCAGCTGTGTTTTCCTAAATCAGTCCATATTAGGAGCTTCTCAGGATTAGAATATGCTGATGTGCATCTGTTGTTGAGTCACTGCTGTCATTCTTCTGTTAAAAAACTTTATTTTTTATCTAAATTACAAAAAGAAACTTTAAACTGAGTTATTGGAAATCTGCAGAACAGATAAGCTGTAAGATTTCTGAACCACTTTTTAAGGAAACTGGACGAAGAAATAACCTGAAGGTGGATAATTATATACTGTGTGCATGTGTTCATGTGTCTGTTACTAAAATATCCCATAAACCACCAGACAAATTTTACTGAAGCTTGCATAAGGTTACCTCTGGATGTACGTCTACAACTGAATCAATTTAGGAGTCAACGCAATTCAAGATGGCTGCTAAAGACAGCTGACCTTAAAAACAGAAACATGACTGTTATTTTGCTGGCTGAGTTGCTTACATGAGCAGAGCAGGAGACATCCAGACAAGTTCAAAGAGAATGCAACAGGGTTAATATTTGAACAAGTGATTTGTGTTGCGCTTTGTTACAAAACGCTTCACAAATGGGACTGAATCTGCACATGCTGAATACACCCATGTGCACCTGTAAGCAAACCTCATCCTGATATCAGATCTGGGATCTGGGAGCAAAACTTCAAATAAAGACGGAGTATTCATGGGAAGACTAGCTTACAGGGAAGTGTTTTCAGACGTGCAGGTTTGATGAAACAAGTGTGACCCAGCATTTATCTCCACATCCTGAAGGTTTACTGTATTTATGCACAGTGGCTCATTTGGACATTTCCCTTGGATTTTACACTGAGCACGAGGTCCAGTGAGTTTGATGCAGATGTTTGTGTTCTCACGTCAGTTCATGTGTAATAACATTAAATAGGCAGTGTGCGATTAGTTGTAATTTTCTTTGTGATTAAGACTCTGATTACATTTTGTCCTTTCTGATTTGCAGTCCTTTGACATTTGCGGACGAGTATCTGCTCTCCGGAAGGCCTTGGCCATCCTCTGCAGCTCCCAGGTTAGGTTCTGATCAATAAAATGTCTTTCACACATTCTGTGATACAGTGATACAAACTTTCCCTTGGAATTAAGATTGGTAGAGTTCATCCTTTCAGTTTGGTTCTTTTATTATATATATTTTTGACTCATCTAGAGCTACGGAGTGAGGGCCAGCAGTCAGCAGTGCAGCGAGGCAGGTGACGTCTGTGCCATTTGTCAGGCTGATTTCAAAGAGCCCATAGCTCTGATCTGTCAGGTAAGAATGGTAAAATTGATAAATCAACTGAAAGTGATGCATGGATACTTAAAGACTGGCAATAATAAAGAGAATATATTGTGATAGACTGCCCCCTGTTGATTAAAAAAGCTGCTTAAATGTCAGAGGTTCACCTGAAGGTTCCTGTTAACTCAGTCAATTAAATGTTTTTTTAATCTATCCAGTCATCTGTAAAAATACAAAAGTCAGGTAAATGTTCTAATCTAGAACAAAAAACAAACACTTTTCTTCATGGTTTAGTATAGTTTTACTACTAATGTGTGTGAACATCAGTAAATCTGCTTCTTTTATTACTTACATTAAATAATAGCATAACTAAACTTATTTGAGGCTTTTATTTATTTCTCCTTATTACTATTAGTAACAGAGTACATCAATATTTAGCTCTTCTGTTGTCAAAATGGCTTTGTAATTGTCACATAGTATTTTGATTTAAATATTGAGGAATTATTTCAGCAGGTGTTGTAATTTCATGTGAAAATAAAACAGCTCATTATTCTGCAACAAATATTCACACTGACATTTATTTTTGACCAAAAACAAGCGAGACAAGCCTCAGATTCACTGATCGCATGTGTCATGCTCCAGAAGTGCCAAACTCCAGGCCTGAGGGGCCACCGTCCAGAAGGTTTTAGTTGTTCCCTGCCCCAACACACCTGAGTCCTCACCAGAAGCATGTCTATAAGTCATCCAGGAGCACATCTAAAACCTGCAGGAGAGTGCCCCCCNCCCCCCGAGAAACGGAGCACTTCAGCTTTTCACCCCTTTTCACGTCCAGTATCACTTCCTGCTTTAAGCTGGTGGGTTCAGTTGTATTAAATCTGTAAACCTGACAGAGATCAGCTTCAACAAACAAGTGAATCCTGCTGTAAACTGTCTGGAAGCAACACTCAGTAAAGTCAGTCTGAAATGCGACAGTTGTCACGTTTTAAACTCGGCTGCATGTGCACTGTGTTCGTCTGCAGCACGTGTTCTGCGAGGAGTGCCTGTGTTTGTGGTTCGACCGCGAGAGAACATGTCCGCTCTGCCGCTCGACCGTCATCGAGATCCTGCGGTGCTGGAAGGACGGCACCACCTCAGCTCACTTCCAGATATACTGACACCTGATCAGAGAAATGCTGTGCTATGATGCAAGTTAGACACTAAAGTGGTTAAAATGTCAATCAGGAGGAGAATTAAAGCAGTGGAATACAATCCACGCAGCACCTAAAGGTACTCACTGCAAGATAAAAAGGTGTTCCTGAACTCTATCAAATGGTGCAGCAGTTTGAAAGAGTTTACTCCAATAGTTTTCCAGATACTTTGATATATGATTCTGAAATGCAGGTGTGCACTCAATGTAAACAAAGCACTTTAATATGCATACTTTACTCAACAGATCTGTGTGTAAAAACATACCAGTACTTCAAAATTTGGGAGTTTCTTGATGCCAAATGGCTCTTAGATGTCGCTATAGTTGACCTATTTTCAGCGGTAGTTGTTAGTCGTTCACAAATTTTGCTTACATATTTTAATTTTAACACCTCACCGACCATCATTATGAAAGAAATGTGCAGACTTTCTGTTTATGCTTTGATTTTAGTTATTTATTTTTTGACTGGTCTTCATAACATGCAGTGAGTACCTTTTAATACTTGATTATATAAATTGTCACTAATTGCATATAATTCATGTTTTAGTGCTTTAAAATTATTTTACATTTAATGTTTTTTTTGTACCAGTCACATGAGAACATTTATTTACTGTGGTGATGGTGGTAAAGCTGCACAAGATTCACACTTTTAGTCTGTATGATTTTGTCATGGATATTATTTGTATTTATTTAATTGTACAGTTTATATTTATAATATAATTTTAAATTAGGCCTTTGGCATTTGAATACAATCAGGAATCTGAAAAGGCTGGGATGTTGTTTAAAATGTAAATACAAATAAAATGCAATTGCAAATCTCATAAACCCACATTTGAGTCACAACAGAATGTAGTAAACTAACAAGTATACCATTTTCTAAATAATATTTTGAATTTTATGGCAGCAACACTGGGCAACAAAAGGCATTTTAGAGCAGCTGGACTTCTTAGGAATAAATAAATAAATAAAGAGGATTAACTTTCTAAAAGTCATGAGACAGTTTCAGAATAATGGCCCTCAATGGAAAAATGCAAATCATTCTGTTTGGGTTTACATTTTACACAATGTCTCAACTTTTTCAGAGTTGAGATTGTAAAATGAAACATCTTTCAGTGATTCATTGTCAGTAAAAGTTATTGATTAGTACAGATATTTAGTGCTGTATTTATGCAAGGTGGTAATTTCTCAAATGATAACATTAAACTGTTTTCGATGTAAACTAGCAACATGATCACAGTACGTTAACTGTTGTACAAATAAAAGGGCACTTATGGCAAATGTCAGTAAAAGTGTTTATTGTCATGACTGCTAAAAATCCATTAGAAATATTTTACACATGAAAAAAGCACACTTTATATAAAACACATTACGCTTGATATTTCAGAGAAAGCTTATTTTCAGAAATCACAGACAAGAAAAGAGCTTCCAGTGCACAGGTCCAGCATTTTATGATAAAAAAGCTACATAACACAGCCCCCAAAGGTAATAGTTAGGCATACACGCGTATGTAAACATTATCCAAACAATGTAGAAAACACATAGAAAATCCCTCATTATTTACATGTTCACACAAATTATAGCTTATATGTAAAAAAAAAAAAAAAAAGTACAGTGCATTGTGGAGCTTATGAACAGGTATTTCAGTGCATTATTAAGGGTTGCTGCAGCAACTGTAGCCTAAATCCTGCAGGTCTAATATAACAGCTGTCATTGATGCTCTTGGAGTAGAAAACATTCAAAGCAGAACCATTAGTAAGCTTTTCCTCCGTGCTACCAGGGGAGGATTACATCACCGTTTTGTTGTGTAAATGGATGACAGAATCGGGAGAGTCACGCAGGGGAAGGACAGCAGCAGCTCCCAGACCGGATGAGTCTGCTCGGTTTAACTGTCAGCTCGAAGCCCGGACCCTTCGGACCTAATGGGGGGTCAGCTCCGACCCCGAAACACGAAATTAAGGCCGCTTCTTCCGTCAGCCCAGACTTTCACCCAGGACCGCATCCTCCGACTCCCCTGCGTCCGTCTGAGCTGACCTCGTCGCTCCTGCGCATGCGCGATCATAAAGGCACCATCTACAATGAGAGGGATGCGTTTCATTGTCAAAACAACAACAACAACGACAACAAAAACACAGTTATTCCTAACAAGGGATGAAATGAGGCCACAGCGAAAATAAATGCACAAATATGCATATTGTAAATGTTGACTAGAGCAAAAAGGAAAAAGGCTTTATTTGCGCCTCAGCCGGAAAATTCCGGTGCAAAGACATGGGAAAACACAATAACTACAACACATTCAAATGAAAAACAATACTGGTGTAACATAATGTTGACTTATTTCCTCTTTTTTTTGTCTGAAAAAAAGAAATCATGTTCTGAAAAATGTTTAAAATATTAACATTAACTGTAAAACAAACAATCACTAATTGAATTTTAGTCGGTGAAAATCACACCCAACAAGTAATTTGTTGACACTTTATAACCCAAACTGAGCTATCTCTTTTTTTTCGTTTTGTCTCTTGCTGAATTAAACATAATAGTATCCATGTCAATGTAAATATTCAGGGGATATATCTGAAGCTGTTCTCTTGAAGTGTTACTAAATACTTAATAACTCTCAAACAATCATATCCGAGACAGAAGAGTTGATGAAAAATGGGAAATAATTAAAGATCTGTATGTTAGGACAAATGGCTTTGTTTGTTAGGTTTGATGTTGTGATGCAAACATTTAGCCAAACTTCACTCCTTTGTCTAATGTTATATAAAAATACTTAAAATAGCATGTTTGCATATTGTTTAACATTTTTCGTTTAATATTTCAAGTTTATTTTAAACTTGATCTCATCCTGAAGTTTACGTCTGTTAATTAAAGCTGAATCTAGTCTAATAATGAGGTCATATTTGACTGAAACTGAAGCTAAGCCCTGCCAGGTGACCACAGTTTACTCACCTGTTGCTGGTGTTGCCGCCTCGCGCCCTACAGGTGTCGCCTCGCGCCGAACAGCACGAGCAGAGTGAGGTGCACGGCCAGGCACAGGAAGCCCTTCAGGCGGCCGCTCCCGGTCACCACCACCACCGTGCCCCCGTCCGCGCACACGAAGCCGGCCTCCGTCTCCCGCGCCGTCCAGCTCTTCTCCAGCCGGTCGCCGATCCTCCGCAGGCGCAAGGCGAGCAGCTGGGCCACGGAGCACGCGGAGGGTCGGCGGCGCGCGCTGCTGCAGCTGGAGTCACCTGGCCGCAGCAGAGGCTGGTCTATCGGCAGCCAGCACATCTTCTCTGACAGAGACCCGAGCGCTCGCTTCTCCCTCTTTAAGTCCTCCTCCTCCTCCTCCTCCTCCTCTTGTTCGCGGCTCCTCAGACTCTCCCCACCTCCTCCACTGTATTATTCATCACCGTGTCACATGGTAGAAAAAGGTTTACATCATCTTCTCCCAAAGAGAGATGAAATGGTTAAGTCTTGAATCTCTCCTGTTTGGTGTCATCCGAGGATTCTTTTGTTTAAGGGAGGATGAGTAGGACAGCCTGTTCCCTGTTGCATGTTTGGACACACACATGCGCACGTGCACATTTTCGGTGGTGCACATAGCATATGAAACACTCGTATTTATATTCATCAATGTCTACATTTTTTTTTGTAAAACACAAATTATTACTGAGAATGTAAGCGTCCGTTATGAACAGGAGTTAAAAACAAGCGGAACTAAAGTAGAGGTATTCGTGATTCCTCATCGGACTGTTTATATAGAAGGACGGGCTTGTTTTGTGTCGGTACCGAGAATGTTTCCCCTCATTAGTTTTGACATACTGTTGAGTTTGGCTTTTTAACTTTATTATCTGTGTTTGTAACAATATAAATTACACTTTGTCGACAATGACATGGCGGAGAATGAGCTTGCTGCGTTCAGGGAACATTGGAAACGAGAGTTAAGGAGTAAAAGAGAAGTCGCCTGTGCTCCTTCCTCCTCCTCCCGGGATGCGTCTGATCAGTCAGGCCGGAGAGGCTTGAAAAATACCGACGGACCTCTAAAACCAGTGGAAGAGGAGAGGTGTGGTGGAGGAAGAGCTGATGCGGAGACAGAGGGTCAGCCCGACTATGTGTCCATTGCGCGCAGTCTGCTGGATGGGAGGACCAGTCCCCTGCTGGACAGGATTCAGGAGGAGAGAACCAGGAGGAAGAGGCTGTATCAGAACATGACCAGTGTCTGCAGCGCGTCCCTGCAGCAGCAGAGGCAGCCTCAGAGGAAGGTGCAGAAGGAGGAGGAGGAGCTGGTGGATCAACTCATTCAGGATCTGGTAGGATGCTGGTGGTGCACGTGATGGTTGAACACACACAAAAAAAAACACTCAGTCCTGTATGAGCATCGTGCTGTAACTCATTTTCTTGCAGAATGAAGTCAACGACATTCCCTTCTTTGACATTGAGTTGCCCTATGAGTTAGCCCTGAAGATATTCCAGAACCTGAGCTGTGCTGACCTCGGCCGCTGCGCCCAGGTGAGTTTCTGGTGAAAGGACTGGACAAGAAAACATTCATACAGATGAAAAAAAATGTAATGGGATTCAAACTAAATCTAGGAGGGCACGAGTCGGTTAAATCAGGCCTGGCATTGTGTGTTTCTTTATATTGTCAACAAATCCCATAAGATATTTGTGACAATCTGATGTTTGGAAAGATCTTAAGCCTGTACAGTTCACAAAGTATCCATAAAATGACAATAATATCTTCAAGAATATTTATTTTTTTAAGAAACATCATTTAAACTCAGAAAGTTGTGGACTGTTTCCATCTTGGTGGTTTACATATTCAGTGCTAGTATTTGCAGCAGCTGTTTATATGTAAGAAAACTAAAAATTAACACGTAATGATTAAAAGAAATACCAGCTCAATCGTTTTTACTAAAAAGGTTTTAGACTACAGCATTAAAACAATGAAAAGCCTAGCTTTCCTTGAAGGAATATCAGCAGCCACATTCAGGCCAGAGTTTTATACTGAGATCATCTTTTGTTGAGAAATTACATAATTAGAGCATTTTGGTTAATCCTTAAAAATAACATTAAAGTTCACTCCAGAGGTTAATCAGTTGTAGACGTACACCCAATCATTATCTTCTGAAAGTTTCTTTTAAATCTGTTCAGTGGTTCATGCGATATTTTGCTAACAGTACTAACAAATGCACACACAGACACAGTCAAATAAACATTATTGCTCCACCTTCAGGTGATAATTAAAGACCAATAATAATGTCTTTAATTGAAATAAAATCATTATTTTGCAGTTCAGATGAGGGAAACAAATCAAAACAAATGTAAGAGTTGAGCAGATCTTTTGTTGGACACTAACAGGTTTTACAACAAAAGCTTTACTATTAAAGTCAAGCTTTTGTTGTCTTCTTTATGCAGGTATCAAGTTTCGTCATTTAACTACTTTAATTATGCTTACGTTTCACTCCACTCTGTTTTGTTATGTAGCTTGTGACTTAATGTGGTGCATGTTAGTAAATTACATTTTGATTGGCAGATCTACAACAGTTGGTGCTTGGTGTGTTTGGCAGGCAGCCGGGCTCGTTAAGCTGAAACGAATGATGCAAGCTCTTAATGTATGCTGACTCAAACCACTGTCACGTTGTCCAATCTCCTCCCAGGTGAGCAGGGTGTGGAGAGTCCTTGCCGAGGACGGGGTTCTGTGGTTCAGGATGTGCCAGAGGGAAGGTTACTTTCAGAACGCCAACGTGTCCGACTCCCCCTGCTGGAAGAGCACCCTGCGAGACTGCAGGAACTCAGCCAAAACTGTCCGCTCCAACTGGAAGGTGGGCTTGAGTTCTTCAACATGAGTGGAAAAAGAACTTTATTAAGAAACCAGAAAAGCTGTGAACGCTGAGTGCTCAATGACTTTGCTGAAATTTGCTGAAGAAGCTGAAACGGAGTTGTTAAAGCTAAACAAAACAAAAAAAACTAAGAACACTAATTAAAGCTAAAAGAAGCAAAACACGAGCTAAAAACTAACAAGAGCAAACATTAGCTGACAGCTAAAAAGGAAAATGCTAAAAGCCAAAAGTTGGAAAGTGGTAGCTTAAAGTGGTAAAAGGACAGTTAAAGGATACAAGTAACAACAGGCGAACAAAAAACTAAAAGTAGTAAAAATATATCTGAAAGCTAAAAGTAGCAGGAGGCTAAAAACTCATAGCACCAAAACTGTGGCTAAAAATAGGTTTTATAAAGCTATAAGCCTCTTATAAGGCTTTTTATAAGCTAAAAACTAAAAGTAGCATAAGAAAACTAAAGAAAAATAGAGCAAATAATCAGAAAATTTATTTTTGAAGGAATTCAAAAGATCTTAATGTTATTTCTATGAGGAAAATATTAAGGAAAAGAAATATTTTATAATTAAAATATTTGTAATTAAAGTTAAATATTTCAAAAGGTATAAATTTTAAAATCATATCACCCATCTTCTGAATGAGCTGAGTGTCTTGATATAGGAATGGCTAAAATAGCACAAAGTCTGCAGAAGGGGTTAGATGGCAAAAAAAAAAAAATGTACAAAGAAATAGAAAACAGGAAAATGCAGACTCAGCATTCACACAAATGTTGACTCTGCCTGAGAGGTGAAAACGATACAAGATTTACCTGAAATCGTGTGACTAAAATAACATGGTGGAACTGACAGCAGGCTCTCGGCTGCTGTCAGTTCCACCAACATTCGAAATTTGGTTTCTGTAACCATCAGTAGTGGAAGACAATGGGACTGTTCCCTTTGATTTTATTCAGATGAAAGAAAAATCCAAATAAATGTGATTCTTTTAAAAGAGAACTTAACCCAGAAGCAAATCACAGTTGTATATGTTCTTAGGTGTCACTGCAGGTTCACAGATTTTTCACCCAAACATTCTGCCTGTTTAGAACCGAGTGGGATCCATCAGACAGCTGCAGTTTGAGCTGGGGAAGGTGTTGTGTGACGTCAGCTCCTGTGACATCTTTGTTCTGGCTGGGTGAGTTCCAAGGACACGTTCAGATTACGTCTGACATCTTTTGTGCAGCGTTGAAGCAACATTGACCGCCTGCTTATTCCAGGATCATCTGCATTGATTTCACTGTCGCTTGAAATGAAACTTGTTCATTGATTTTGTGATTTATGACAGTGTGGTTAATTAAAAATACAAGACGTTATGTGTTCTTGTCTAACTCAATACAAAAGTGACTTACAACTCTAAGTTTATGATACGTGAATAGCAAGTTATAGAATGATGCATTTGAGGATTTTCACTGTCAAAGAGGTGATTTTATGTTGATCAACATCCTCACACGTACAGCCCGTTAGATAAGTACCTCCTGGGGTGGCAGTGGCTCAGGAGGTAGGGGTTTGTCTTGTAGCCTTGCCTACAGATGGTGGTCAAAGGGCTCGGTGGCGCCGGTGTAATGGCAGCCTCACTTCTGCCAGCCCGGCCCAGAGCAGCTGTGGCTACAATGTAGCTTATCGCGATCAGTGTGTGAACGGGTGAATGACTGATTGTAGTGTAAAGCGCTTTGGGGTCCTTGGAGTAGATAACGCGCTGTACAAGTGCAAGCCATTTACCATTCTTGCAAATAATACAACTAGCAGCTGAAGTCGGTGGAAGGAGGAGACGAATTGCTGCCGGAGGTAACTGAACCTGCCTTTAACTGGCTGTGCCGAGACAGTGATAAATTCTGAGGGACCTTAGGGACTCCATAGATCGCCCTTAAGGAGTTGTGCAGTGTCTCCTGGGAGAGATGTGACTAGATTCCCATTTAGGCCTGCTGTATCCCCATTAGTCTTCATGTATCCCACCGGAGAGCCCTGTGTGTTTGTGTAGTTTCACATTAGCAGGCACACCGCAGCAAAACATTCCAGACAATAAATGAGGTGCCTTACACAACATGAGCTTCCAGTCAAATTCAGTTTTATGCATATGCTATTAACAAATTCACAATGTCAATACTTTTCCCATTATTGGTATGTAAGGAATAACTCAGTTAAGTGAAAGCACTTGGCTTTGTTTGTCCAGAAGAGAATCAATGATAGTTAAGAGTAATCAAGAGTGATTCAATTGGGTCCACAGAAATCTTATAAGGAAAGCAGTGGAATGGAATTTGGCATTTAAAAGGCAACAGGAGGAGCAGTCTTGTTATCTGAACACTCTGTCACAGTGACAGAAAGGCCAGCTTTGCTGAGGCTTGCACGAAGGCTGCACAAAAGTTTTCTGTCCTTAAAAGTTTTTGACGAGCTTCTTGGATGAGATTCAGCATCATCATCCTGTCGATAGCTGGCATTGTGGTTATGCACCAATTAATCCTAAAGTGTGTACTTCTATTCTTTGCTCCCTGCCAAACCCTGTGAATTCACATTCGCTCACATGTACACCCTGTGTCAAACATGCTGTTGCTGTGTGACACATCGCGGCTCCAAGGCGGATACTGGGATACTTGCTCAGACATGATTGTAGCTGTGGAGGTGGCAGTTTGCCTCCTGCAGTGAGAGCTAATCAGCTGGGGTGAAGAGATAAAGAGAGGAAGGGTGTGGAGTTCAGAACAGAGGTCTTTTCAGTGAGAAGGTCTGCTTTGTCTGGGAGAGACAATAAGACAGCAACAAAAAGCTTTGTTTTTTGACATTTCAAAGGATCATGACAGAATCGCACTTGTTGTGACTGTAATGTTTGTCTCAAGTGTAGGAATGTTGTCAACATTTTTTAAATTAACTGTCCAGTTGGCTGATTCTACAGTTGTGCTTAGAAGTTTCAAACCCTTTATAATTGTCTGTTTTATAGCTAACATAACCAAAAATCTTTCACAAGTCCTCAAACCTTTTAGTGATTTTAATCAGCTGAATGACAATCGACTTGTTGCTAGAATTTTGAACATGTCCAAAATAAAAAACAGTCGCAGAGGTGTAGCGGGTGTCTCAAACCCATCTCAAATGCTTCTCGATTTTCTAATGAGCATCTCCAACCTGTCTCTAGATCAGTAGAGCTGTATTTTTATACCTGCATGGGAGCTCTCTGACAGAAAACATGTCCAGGTCTAAAAAAACATGCTCATGATAAACAATAATTATTTAAAAACTGGTCCGCAGTGACCCAAGGTTGATGCAGTGTGGGTGGAGGTGGACAACAAACTAATGCGCACGGCCAAGAATACAGTTTTGCAAGCTGAGCAAAAGAAAATACGTCGTGATTTTCAAAGATTGACTGCAGAAAACGCAAGTGCACCTCTCTCTGGTCACATGGATGCAGACAATCAGAATTCAGTGATACTGCAGTGGCTCAGTGAGATACTACCTTTACAGAGGGGAGCCATTTTTATTCAAAGAGCAGGTTTTTTTTTTTAAGCCTGATCTTTACAACATGTTTGTGGAAGTGTATTGTAGCTTGAACATTATTTCTGTCTCAGAGAGAGTTATTGATTATCACTAGAGAGGAAAAGATAGCAATAAAAACAGCTGCTAACGCATTTAAACTCCTCTAATCTTTGACCAGTAAATGTTTTAGGGCTTTATTAAACCTTACAGTGATAACAGTTGATAAGCAGTGAGGTCCGTTAGTTTGGAGTGTAATGTTTTGGCATTATTTTGCCCAAACAACACCAGCGTAATCCTCAAAAGATCATATTACAATGATATTAGAAAACAGCGTAAATCTGAGGAAAGTGTGAGAACGGAAATTACTCATCTGTGAGAGTAAAACTTTTTAGCTTGGGGTAAAAATAAACAAAAACTTTTTCTGTTGTTTGGATTTAAGGTACACGTCGGGTGATGTGAGGCTTTGGGATACGTTGCATTGGGACTCATCGGCCTCTTACCTGAAAACGAACAGTTTGTCGGCTAACACCAACCCCAGACCACATGTTAGTCACGTCCAGGTCAACAACACGGTGGCTGCTGCTGCGTATCAAGATGGTAAGTGGTTCTGCGGGAGATGCAGGGGTAAAACGTATGGTGTTGGTACGAAATAACAATCATTACATAAATGTTCAGACCTTCAGAAAACCCTGCTGCTGCAGTTGTATGTTGTAGGTTTTCTGTCCACAGCTTGTTGCTTTTTAGAGACAAAGCTAACAGAGCAGAGTAAAATACTTGTACTGTCTTCCAAAAAGGAAGTACAGTTACTGGTTTAAATGAAAAGGTAAAGGCATTGTGTCCCATTAAAGTCAGAATAGTTTCAGCATTGAGATTATAAATTTATTTTGGGGATCCCTGCTGGTTTGGTGTTGATTAAGTCGTCCTTTATGTTGTCCCCTTCCTGTCATTTGGTTTAGCGCCTCATTTCCGGCGCAGGAATAGATCGGTACGCTTCTCTGAAGAGTTGTGTTTGGGTTTAGGTTGCGTAGACCTGTGGAGCACAGAGACCGGTGGGGCTCCCATCCATCATTACCAGAGCCCGGGCAGGGTCCAGGCTTTGGCTCTGAGTCCGGACAGTCCCGTCCTGGCGTCTGCCACCGGATCAGTGGTTCGGCTCGACAGCGCCGACGACCGCGGCTACTGGAGGACCGTCTGCCAGACTCAACTCCCCAAAACTGTAAGTGAGACGGTTTTAATAGAACGCCTCACTCCCAGTGAATTACTGTGATGTCATGAAGAGTGATTGTTTTGCTCTTTTTAGTTTTATGTCATTGTAGATGCAATAATTTTATTTTTGACAAAAGTTTAAAAAAAAAACAAAATAAATTACAAGAAGTAGAGGCATGAAGTTCTGACAATGTTAGATGATTAAAACAACTTTTTTTGCTTGGTAGGTGGAGAACCTTGTTTTGGTCCCAGACCGAGCAGATCAGGCACCACTGGTGGTTTCAGCAGCAGGAGAAGACGTCTGCTTATTGAGCCCAGGAGAGGAGCGGCCGCAGACGCTCCACTCCGTCTACAGTCATCCCGTTACCTGCCTGGATGCCTCCAACTCACTCGCTGCTTTTGGGGTGAAGCGCACAGGCTGGGCCATTCATGACGGAGGCAACAAGGTGAGCTCACTTTACAGGTTTTCTTAAAAATTAATATTGTGATGTGCAACGAGCATCTGATATGTTCACAAAAAACCAGCAATCATCACTAATTAGACCCAGAATTTGTTTGATTTTTTAAAAATGTCATACTAGACGTGTCATCCTTTGTGCAGTTTAGCTGTTTTGATTGGTTTTGCATGACATCACGTGTATTTATCTGCATCAAATGTTCATATAAGCAGAAATTTTATGTTGTTTTTGTTGAAAAATTCCTGGATAGGTAAAAGAATCTGTTACTGCTATAATAATAGTAACATTGACAGAAATACATTTCAGTGCCCTTTAAAATGAGAAAATTTACATATTATATTTGTATTTATTAAAAAAAATCTCTACAAGATAAATTTTAGTCATAATTTTCAATATATTCTCTTGTATTAGCGTCTCAGAAGAACAAAAAAGTTACAAAGTTTCTGTAGATTCATGCAGGACTTGTCCCAGAAGAAGTCTCCACTGGTTTCTGGGTCTCGGTGTGTTTTTTAGTGTCATATCTGGAGTGTGCACGGCCAGTAATTTACAACTTGGTCATGATTATCTTGTTCATTACAAACAGCACTCTATTACTTGTATTAACTTACAATTTAGTGTTTGTATGTTAATGGAAGTGATGGAGCCGTGTCAAGGTTTTGTCTGGGGATAAAAATGAATGTTGGCAACAATCTGGCACAAGCTGAAAACTGTGCATCTGGATTTTAGATGTACTGTAAAAAAAAGACCATTAGCTACCTCACTAATTGAAATGATGGTTTCCATTAGAGTTAACAAGGTCACCTGCACTCTGAGAAGGTTCATAATGAAAAAAATGAGATGTTCAGCAAGGTAAACAATTTGGTTTGGTTAAAAAGAAATATGCTGGTTGTTCTGTTCAAATACGGTTCGTTGCGGGAAAAGCAGTTAGGACAAAAGTTTTGGCATCAGGCCATTATATGTTTAATGAAATACTCATTCATCCTGTCCTGCTAAGTGAATTAAACTCTTACTGTGAAAAGATGTGCCCTCTTTTTGAAATGTGGATCACACGATTCATGCTGAACAAAAACAAAAAACAAAAAACTGTATATATATGTAGTTTTTAAAAATTCTATATTCTTTATTGTTTGTTCGTCTGTGTAAATGTGAAGCGGGTCTCATGATGGTGTGATCACCATTACGTTGTGTCCCTTTAGATCTAAAAGTCTTAAATTGCAGTAATCCTTCCCTGGGTGCTGCTCCTAATTACTACAACCTGTAAGTTTACTTTTCTCTGGTGTTGTTTCTGAACCAGCTTCTGTTTGTTTCTAATAATACTGTGTTTCTAAGGACCCCGTGCTGCTAATTGACTCTTAGACCTTTAGTTAGAACAAAGAGCCTTGAGACAGCCTGCTTTGTTGGGATCAGGAGGTTTCTCCTCTGGGGTCATTACGCTGTCAAGATTACTTCACCCTTTTTAAGTGTTGTTTTATTTTAAAACATATTAACTGCAATCAATTCTTATCTATCTATCTATCTATCTATCTATCTATCTATCTATCTATCTATCTATCTATCTATCTATCTATCTATCTATCTATCTATCTATCTATCTATCTATCTATCTATCTATCTATCTATCTATCTATCTATCTATCTATCTATCTATCTATCTATCTATCTATATATCTATCTATCTATCTATCTATCTATCTATCTATCTATCTATATATATATATAGTCATTTAGAGTGTGTATTTGCAGAACATGACCAATGATCAGAATAACAGAAAAGGTGCAGTGTTTTCAGATCTCAAGTAATGCAAAGAAAACAAGGTTATATTATTTTGTAGACATCACAATACTGTTTTAACTTAGGATGAGATCATAAATCAATATTTGGTGCAGTAACCCTTATTTTTAACGACAGCTTTCATGCATCTCGGCATGCTCTCCACAGTCTTTTACGTTGCTGTCGGGTGACTTTTTGTCACTCCTGGCTCAAAAATTCAATCAATGTTTGATCGCTTATAACCATCCATCTTCCTCTTGATCACATTCCAGAGGTTTTCAATCTTCATCTGGAGATTGGGCTGAGGTGATCGGCCCACACAACTCAGATGTGTAAATCAGGGTGCTCAGTTAAAAAAATATGAATAAGCATATCAGGACCAGCACTCACTGTGTGGAAAGATTTCCTAATTTAAAGTGAACCAGTTTTTGATTGGGCTGGTTCCGTGTCAGGTCCTGATCTGATGGTTCTTCAGCCACACCTGAACCCACTGAAAGCCCGAGGCTCACTGCATCCCTCTGTCAGTGAAGCCAAACTCTTCTTTTCCTCACCCAAAGCTGTTTGACTCTTTTCAACTCTTTGGGAATGGTCAATAGTTATTTTTTTATACTAGCTTTGTTTTTGCCACCCAGCTGGTCCTATTTGCAAGAGGTTAATGATGACCACAGCAGTGTTTTTTATACTTTTTCTTTTTAAATGAGATTTGTTTCAGGTAATCACCTAATCCGAACCTCATTAAGCAGAATGAGGTGTGTTTTTGGAATGGAATGGCTGAAATACATGAAATAATTCTGATTTCAGAAAAAAAACAAATAGCAGTGGTCTCTTAACTTGTCCCAGAGTTGATTATTTACCAACACTTAGAAGAGTTTGTACAATAAAAATGATTATCTTGAAGAATATGAGTTCTTGTTTTAAAAGATCTAAATTGTGGGTTACAATAAGCTGGTTGTAGCAGCTGCAGCTGCTTCATTTTCCTACTTGGTAGCTGATTAAGTATGTGTAGGTTTAACCGATTGTAAGTTTTTAAAAAGTGGCAAATATTGTCTGACCAATTAATATGTATATCTCTAGATTATACCAAGACGATTTTTAAAAAGGGCCTTTCTTCAGGCTTCATAATGTTGTTACTTTAGTCAGTAAGCACTTTTGTCAACATATTTCCCACAAAACAAGGGTGTCCTTTCATTGCAAGGGTGATTTTTTTTTTTTTTTTAATTTTAGCACAACACCAGCAGACCCCAAAGGAGGTTCAGCAGATCTATATGTTTACTTTTAAAGAAACAATGTTATATTTACAAAATGCAATCAAGGCAAATATGGTAAAGAATTCTATGAACATTTACAAAAAGGAAACAGCGCCATCTAAAGGTGTCTCTGACAAACATCAGTTTCACTTCAATCAGCTCCACCCATAACCAAGTAAACGAAACTGAAAGATTGAAACCGACCTGGGTTCCGTACAGAAGAACACACAGAAGGGGATTTATAAGTCAATTTACTGTATTTCATACATTGTATGATAAGGACACAAAGGAAAGAAAAAAATGGCAGAGAGAAATGATTTGGTGTTGAGTTTTTTGAGCTGCCATGTTTGTTCAGAGACTTTCAAAGATCCTGTGTCTCTGAGCTGCAACCACAGCTTCTGTTCAAGCTGCCTGCAGAAGTTCTGGGAACAAACTAACAACAAGAACTGTCCTATCTGTAAAAGAAGATCCTCAAAGGAACATCCTTCTGTCAACTTTACCCTCAAAGAACTGGCTGATTCATTTGCTAAGATGCAGAGTAACAGCTCAGGTGAGATGAAAGAAGAAAACAAAGAGAAGAAGGAGGTGGTGTGTGATAAACACTCAGAAGTTCCTTATTGGTTCTGTGAAGACGAGCAGAGAGCTGTGTGTCCTGTCTGTGAGTTTTCTCTCCACCAGAACCACAAAGTGGTTCCTGTAGAACAAGCAGTCAGTGAGCTGAAGGAGCAGCTGAGATCTGACTTAAAGTCTCTGCAGGACAAGAGGAACAAACACAAACATGTGGAGGAAACATACAATGATGTGATCCAACACTCCAAGAAGCAGCTGCTGTCCACAGAGACACAGATCAGAGCAGAGTTCAACAAGCTCCACCAGTTCCTGAGAGACGAAGAGGAGTCCAGACTGGCAGCTCTGAGGGAGGAAGAGGAGCAGAAGGGGAAGACTATCAGCAGAGAGATGAAGAGGATCCAGGAGCAGATCTCCTCTCTGTCAGACAGTATCTCTGCTGTTGAAGAAGACCTGCAGAAAGACAACGTGTCGTTCCTCAGCAGTTATAAAGACACTCAGACCAGAGCCAGAACCCAGAGCTCACTGTCAGATCCACAGCTGGTCTCAGGAGCCCTGATAGATGTGGCCAAACACCTGGGCAACCTGTCCTTCAGAGTCTGGGACAAGATGAAGGACAAGGTCCACTTCAGTCCTGTCATTCTGGACCCAAACACTGCAAACAGCTGCCTCCATCTGTCTGATGATCTGACCAGTGTGACACGTGGAGACACAAAGCAGCAGCTTCCTGACAATCCAGAGAGAATCACAAAGTTTTTTAGTGTTCTTGGTTCTGAGGGCTTCAGCTCAGGGAAACACAGCTGGGAGGTGGAGGTGGGAGATCATCCTGAGTGGATGATCAGTTTGGTTAAAGAGTCAGTTGAAAGGAAAGAAGAGCGCCCTACTACAGCAGAATCTGGAATCTGGTGTTTGATTCATCACAGTGCAAATTTTACCAATGGTGCTGGTAAAACTCTCAGTGTGAAGAAGAGTCTCCAGAAGATCAGAGTCCAGCTGGACTTTGACAGGGGGGAGGTGTCCTTCTACGACTCTGAAGACATGAGTCACATCTACACTCACAGAGACACTTTCACTGAGAAACTCTTCCCTTATTTTGGTCTTGGAAAGGCTGGAGACGCCAAAACCTCTGAAATCAAAATCTGTCAAACTGAAATGGTTCTGAGGTCAAAGTGATTAAGATGATTGGCTCTGACTGTTTTGTTGTCAGAGTTTGTTTCCTCAGATGTAGTTTCATGTTTTCCATTACAGTATATTTGAAGAAAAGCTGAAAATGCTGAAAAAATATAGTAATTTGAGTAAATTCCCTGATGGAACCTGTGTCATTATATTAACAGTATTAAACCTCAAAGCACAAGGAAAGAAAACCCACAAATAAATAAATGCAAATTTCAGAACTTATAAAAATACAAATCATGACATTTGATCAGATTTGTAAAAAAAAACAGACTTTATTATCAATTATTGCAACAAAAGAAAAAAGATTGATCCTTTTGAATTTAGAAACTAAGCATTTTTTAAATTCTGAAAGTAAATTTATTATCTGAATTTTTTTTGTTTTGTTTTGTTTTGTTTTGTTTTGTTTTGTTTACTCTAACGTGTTTTATTGTCCAGGAAAGATTCAACTGTTGGCATTTATTCATTGAACATGTTCGGTACATTTGACTTTTTTATTTAACGTTCACATGTACATTTAAATGTTTTGTTTATTAGACTTTACACAGGTTGTATTTTAAAGGTAATTTCCAATTCCATCAGATTATTTGTGAAATTATGTTGACGTGAGCTCAATTAAAAACCATTGATTGTTTTAGATGTTTAACCAAAATATTACGATATACTACAAAGTCTCATTTGACAATTCTTTTTTTAAACTGTAAATTACTAAACTGTAATTTAAACTGTCTACTTTGATTATTAGTTATCTTTCAACTTTTTGAATCAAATCGAGTCTTTGAATTCTTAGTCATAGGATGTTTAGTTAGAGCCTCTCTTTGTTCCAACATGTTTTTGCAAACTCTAAAATTTAATGTCAGATGTGAAAAAGACATGAACTCGTTCTGGACTGACTGTTATTGTAAAATCATTATCTTTAATTATGTAATAATGTAAATATCTCTGTGAACATTGATTCTGTTCAAATTGCCTGTCTGTTGATTCTGTTTATGGCACATGTACACATTTTTTTTAATTAAATGAGAGAAATAAGTGTAGTATTGAAGGGAGTGCAGTGGTGGGGAGTTTGATTGTCAGCCCCTGCAGTGTGCCGTGTACATTCACTAATAGTCTGGTAGTTATGATGGTTTATCTTGTTTTATCGACTAAAAGACGACTAACACTGATGACCAGAGGGAAAAGATATTTTTGAAAGATTTTCACTCAGTGGTTTTGCTTCAGTTAAAACTGACATATTTCTTTTTATTATTCATTAATAAATAAATAAAATAATTTTAGTAGTGATAATAAAAATTCTAAAAAACACCTCATTACAAGATGTGAAGAACTGAAATCAGCATTGTTTAGGCAATATAAAAAAGGTGTTTTGAACAAACATTCACTGGAATAATTTTTATTTAAACATTTCGGTCCCTGAGTGGACCTTATTCTCGTTTCACAGGCTCTAAAATATCATTAAAAATATCTTGGAACAAGTTTTTTTTTTTCAAGTAAGTTTTTGACTGTTAGTTGTAAGTTGTAAAACAAATCAGGTATTTTTTAAACATCAATTTTAGCCATTCAGACGATTTTCTTTACTATAGTTTGTCGGCCTAGCTTGTGTCAGACTCATAATCCAACTTTTTCAGTTTAGATGAAATTTGTTTTACTTAGTGCAAAAGTTTGTTAAATCTGCCTGAATTTCTGGTTTTGTCAGCGATCTCAGCCAAATCTCTTATCTAAATTATGCCAATAGATGGTCAGTACACCGTTCTTCCTAATTAACGTACAAATTTAATTAACTTGTCTGTCAGTGCTGTCACGCTTCCATCAGCTGTTTCACACAGAACGCAAAGCATGATTTGGCTGCCTCTGCTTTTTAGAAAGGAAAACATATGCTTCATTAAAACCTGTCAAGATGCATAGAGCTGGTGTTGGAGAAATGTTCTCCCATTTTTCACACCAAGGAGTGACACGTTTTTATTTGCAGCATCCCGGCTTGGCTGAACCAAACGACACCCAGTTTTGGTGACTTTGATTGAAACTCAACGGTGCTCCTTGACTTTGATGCACTTTCTGTTAATCCGCGTTAGGAGAAGAAACGTTGTTTTTTCTGCTATTCTTCCAGATCTTTGTTCTCCTGGTGTGTGTGCAGCATGTATGTGTGGCTGAGGCCCGTTTCCAAATCCTTGTTGCTACTTGCCTTCGTCTTGTCAGTGAACCAACATCACCCAGGCAGCCGCCCAGCTCGTGGCTCTGCATTCGACACGAGCTGGCATCCACCCTGGCAAACTATTCACCCACTGCAGTGGATCTACCTCAGAGCACAAGTGCTGCCAGAAAACCTGTCGTCTCCTCATAAAGTTGAGTGCTGTTTAGATAAATGGATACTCAATAAGCAGTTTGTTGTACAAAGAGTCAGCAAGGTGACATTATTTCTTGTTGTTTGCCATTAAGCATCTTCGGCACATGTAATCTCATGTAAAAATGTTAATTTGACTAATTTATATATCTATATGTTTTCATCAGATGATTTTAAAAATCAAAGTACACTTACAGTCCTCTGCCATGGCAGATGCCTTATTTTATAAATTAAAAAAAATAGTTTTGGATCGTCATCAGAATGTGATGTGTTCTTCACATTTAGTTGGCTAAGTGGGTTTTGCATCTTGCTCACAGCCAAACAAATGCTGAAATTTTGATCTCTTGCATGTAAGAAAAGCACCACAGATAACAGGAAATCAGCTTGTATAGCCTACAACACGAGTTGGCGTCCACACTGGCAAATGACACTCATGAAACGACAGACTGAACTGTTTGATTGAGCAAAGTCTGTCGGCTATGAGCGCCATAATACTTCTGAGTTCCCAGCCTTCCTTTACACTTAGACAGTCTTGGCTAAGTGTAAAGTTGTCCGAGTTAGGCTGGAGATAACTGATAAGTGATTAAACATGTGGAAATCACTTATCAGTTATCTTCAACTTAACTGACAATCAAGATCAAGACTGGCAAAGTGTAAAGGAAGGCTGGGAACTCAGAAGTATTATGGCCCCCCTGCTTGTCTATAGACTCACTAACATAAAATAATATTTTGACTTTTATACTTTAGTTATATCCAGGAAACTGAGTCCAGATAACTCCATGAAACCACCTTTTTTCAGATGTCTTCCCAAACTTTCTTTACACGTAGTTAATTTTAATGGTATGATTTGAATAAAAAAAGTAACTTAAATGAATTTATGGATGTTGTCGCTTCCCAGAAACACTCGCAAAGACCAGGAGAACCGAGAACATCAAGTGATGATTAAAACTTAGAATTAACTACAGAATATTAGGCGATATATTGTTGTCCAACTGGAGTGGGCAAAATTATGTGACTGGTACTTTTTATGAAGTACTTTGACCCTTGGAGGCTGCACACAAACAGCTATAGGAACCTGTAGTTCATCTAACGGATATTTCAGCTCTCAAGACTGTGTTCAAGTGGATTAGTTTTTAGTTTAGTAGTTTATTTATCAAGGACAGTTTACATTGATGTAAATGTACCAGAGTGAGCCAAAAGACTAGTTTGGTCCAAATATAAATTTATAGAATCAAATAAAAATAACAAGATTATTCAAACCCTAAAAGTATTTGGACATAAAAAAAAACAAAAAAACAATCCCCATGAAATTTCTAAGAGTCTCAAACATCTAAAACTTTACTGAGAGTGTGCCATATGTGTTTGTTTTCAGTCATTTGCTTTAAACTTCTTGTTTTCTTTTTCTGAATGGAAAATCCAAATCCATCTGTTTACACTGAGCAGAAAAACAGAATAAATGTTGTGTTCTCTAAAATACATTACTATCAGCATTAGATTAGAGATTTCAGGAGTCAGCCTACAAGAGTTTTTTCTTCTTTTTCTCAAAAATGAGTTAAGTTTGAGTTTGTGCTCTGTTGTTTGGGATGAGTTAGGAATGCCAAATAACAAGAAGCCACAAACCTGTCATTACCACTCATCATGTCCAACTGGCTAATCTCTGTTTGTCCACATGGTGTCTAAACCCATTGTTGTTTCAGATGTGGGTGTTTGTGGAAGATGCTGAAGTCATGCAGACAGCCAGGTTCATATCTAAACATATTTTCCCAGCAGGCTTTTGCACAGGTGGATCCTTCTTTTCTTAATGGAAAAAGCCTGGACTTTGGAGGCAGCAGCTCTTTGACGTGACAAACTTCTGCAGTTCGGTCTAATGGGTTCAGGGACGCTGGCAAAACCAGAATTCAATATTTTTCTCTAAGGTGCAGTGGTAATTTAAAAAAAAAATGTCATCCTTTTAAAAGCATGGAGAGTAATCGCATTAACATCCCAGTGTAATTCCCAGACTTTCTTTTGTCTGCAAGCCTCACTCTTGCTCCGGCGAGCGCATTAGCCTAACCACCGCTCCGCAGTTATTCTTCCTCTAAACGTGCTGTCGCGATCTCATAACAGCCTAGAATATTAACACAAAGCAGCTCTTCGCCTCCCCCAGTGACAGTTCTTCATTTTAGCGGGCGAGGTGGGGGAGATATTTAATAAAAATATCTTTCTAATTCTGCAGTGATTCATTGAGAACAGCAGGCTGAACCTCATTTCTGCGCCTCCTTCTCCTGTGCTGTCCAAATCCTATCAAGCTGTCATTTTGAAGTCCGGAGTGATTTGGGCTTCGCCCCGGGGTGGTGCACAATTAAAGCTCCGCTTGGCCCAAATACGGGGACACACAGAAACTGCTGGCACCTCTTCGTGGCTTCTAACACCCCTCTCTTTTGTTTTCCTTCTTGAAAGGCCTTTGTCTTTGCTGCAGTCTCTCCATCACTCGTTTCTTTCTGTTTCTGTTTTTCCTAGATTTTGGCTCTTTCCATCTTGCACTCTCCTTCAGTTTTCATTTTTGGTCATTTTAATTATTCAAAGACAGTTTTTTGCCTGGCGGTTACCCCGTTTGCTCAGTCTCATTTGGATGAGAAAGCACCAGCTGCTAATTGATCAATTAGGCCAGCTCCAGATGACATCATTGTAACTTGCATGAAAGGAGTTTTACTGCTGCCATCAAAAGCCACAGGCTGCGCATCCCATATACAGTCATTTAAATTTATTTATTTATTTTTTCCAGTTAATTTGCTTAAGTTCTTTTGTGATGTTAACCTTCTGGTATGGCATCATTGTGGTTAGTGGCGTCTGTCTGATATTCAACTTCACTTCCTCAGTTTTTATCGGCCTTGAGGCAGCTTCTCCTTTGCGTTGGGAGTTTTGACCACATTTCAGACTGACTGTTTCACAAATCTGCAACTGTTATTCTTGACCTTTTTGTTCAGATGTTGAGGAAATATCAAATATAGCCGACACTTGTTCATAAATCAGACTTGGAGACAATTATTCTAAAAATGACAAGCTGTAGTTCCCAAACCTAAACCTCCTCCAGTTTGATGGTAAATGCCCTGAAACTAAAGCTGGTAATTTAACCTTTAAGTCATAATCACCAGCCGTCAAAGGGTGACAGTGAGCGATCATGTTTTTGCTTGTGTGCATATGTTTGTCGGAATTTTTTAATAAAACTCACAGAAAGTAATCATTAGATGTACATCTACAACTGATTCACTTTTGAAGTCAATTCAGTTCAAAAGTAGCAAAATTCTTGATTTTCTCCACATGGCTGCGAGTTTTTTTTTTTTTTTTTTTTCCCTGTCCTTTCACCTGTGTGTCTCATGGGTCTTTACCCCCCCTTCGGCCAAAGCAGCCCAACATCCCGGTCTTGGATAGCCTTCATCAGTTGTTGAGGGGGAGCTGAGCTGGATTCTTTGGATTCTTCATTCTGCACTGCGTTGGTGCAGTAAGCAGCTGCCCGTCAGTTTGACATGTTCTCTTTAGAACAAGTCTTTTTGTCTTCTAAACAATCTGATTTCTGTACAACTTAACTACATAAATCCACAGTCTGGTGGCCATCTTTAGAGTGAAACTGCAGCGTACCAGACCTTTCATAGTGTCATCCCTTCATATATGCTTGTGCAGCGTCCATTTAATGTGGCCCCAGAGGTTCTGGGTAGTCAAAAAACTCAATTGTGATTTATTTACATTATTACTGTCAAGACTTGTAGGCTACTGCAACTAAAATATGATGTTAAATGGACTTGATTTCAGATCCACGTTTACAGCCTGGAGACGAGCAAACCAACAGGTTGTCTCGGCAGCTCGCCGGGAGATTTCACCTGCATCAACCTGAGAGACGGCCCCCCTCATCTGCTGGTGTGCGGAAACAAGGACAGGAGGTAGAAGCACAAAAACACACTTCAGTGCAGATGGGGAATAAATGGAAATAAAGCATGAGGAAAGAAAACCGAGCCAAGAACTTGTTGAGAAGTTTCCCCACATTGACACCTAATGAAACGAGCTGGGAAGCCGAGGCTGGAAGCAGAGAACAGGTGTTTAGAAAAATGTGTGAAAAGACAAAACTCTATTATATTTGTGCATTAGTCAAAAATCTGTTTCCTTAACCAAACAAAGCTTTGAAAAGCTCATTGGAGACAAACAGGCACTGATATTTTTACAGGAGAGTTGTTTTGCTCTTTGTCTCCGCCATCACCTGGTGAATGTTAACAATTAAAAAAATGTTTATCTTGGTTCAATCCAGCAGCAGATAAACACATTCATGAATGCACACATTTTTTTGCCACATCCTGGCTCTCCATTTGAAGAAAAGACAGATAAAAGACCCATTCTCATCTATTCTGCACTTGTTAGTGGGCGCTGCCGTGCAGAAGATGCCAGAAAAGGAGAAATCCCTGGCATGTCTTCATCTGAAGCTGCCCCCGCTGTTTCTGTTCAGCCCCAAACCCATCTGGCTGTTAAGTAGTTGGCTTAAAGCAAAAGAGAAACTACATCATACTGTTTAGGTTCAGTTTTTTTTCTCCTACTTACTAGTTATGATTAACAGCACCTGCACAAAGACAAAGAAATACTCTGTTAAAAATGTTTTGTCGGTGGCTTCACTCTTGGCTTATTGATCAGCTGTTGCCAGCAGAAGAAACACAAACGAGCTTGGCTCTTCCACTTTGGCTTCTGCTGATAAAGCTCAGAGTCGAGGACAAATGGTAATGGGAGAGACTGAGGGACAGTCGGCAAACTTGGCCCTCTGTCAGGGTGGCTTCAAGCCAAAGCCTAATGCATCCCCCTTTTTTTATCCAGACATCGCTCTGGATTTTTTTTTTTTTTGTCAGATCCAAGGAACGAATTAGGGGTCCAGAGAAGGGCTGTCTGGACAAAAGAACACATCTGTGCAAACAGGAGTGATGTGAACAGAGAGGGAAACAGGATACAGTAAATGGGAGGAAGAAAGGTGTGTCATACCTGCGTCTGTCAGTCATTTTTATCAGGATGCTGCACAGACATTTACAGCGTTCCATATGTAATTCATGATACATGTATTCATTGTTTGTAATTAAACACTATTTTGTGTTTTTAAATGTCAACTGGCATTAAAAACACTAAATGTCTATTACTCGGTTTCACAGACATTGAGCTAAAATGTGGTGTAGTAGTAGCTGACACTGATCCCTAATGTTTATTTTGAGCACTGACAGATTGTTCTAGTTTTTGGAGTTTTCCAGTCATGCTGATATGCATTCTGACACACTAAATGTAAAGAAAACACTCGGCTAAAGCCATCAAAACCCATATGGAAGCTTGAGTCACATGGTTGACCCACATTGGGCTGGCTGTAGTCAGTGCAAGTAAACAAATATGGAGGAATCAGACAAGCATAGAATCTAGGAGAAATATAAGAGTGAATCTGCTGCTAAAAGCCAACGAAAAGAGAAAGATCGAGTAAAACAGCTGTCAAGAATAAATGTCGAGAATCAAGCAGGGCCGTGGAGTGCCATAAGGACAGAGCTTGGCATTTAAACATATGTTTTCTGCAAAACTTCTGCTAGACCGCTAAGTTTATCATTTCAACCGAACCCATCTTTATATATGCACACTTTACTCAACAGCACATGAAAACGATCAAACTTCATTCCAAACAACTCTTTCATGGACGTCGCTCTAGTTGGACCTTGTTTCAGTCACTTCGGCTGTTTTGTAGGTAAACAAATACATGTGGCAGCTGGCGGCCATTTGCAAATTAGGCTTACCATTTTTAAATTTAGAGACACCTTAACCATCGGTAAGAGAAAGATGTTGTGTAGAGTTTGTTTCTTACTGTATGATTTTCGTTTCTGACAGGTCTTTGTAACCAAAGGACGACTCTGGTAGCTCCTAAAGTCCGTATGCTGGAAGTAGGGTGTTGTTATAAAACTTAGAGCCTTTTTTTACATGTGGAACGAAGCATGCAATACTGTCACTTTGCAGCGCAGCTCCAAATTTTAGGTGAACATAACAATTCATCAGGAGTATCAAGCTCTCCTGTGGCCACAGGACTGAATCCGACATTATGCTAAGGATGATTTATGTCTTCTTCTGGCTTTAGAGGGAAAAAAAGCTGTTCAGGAGGTATTTGTGCCTCACCCACACTTTCTCTTGATTAATGAAGAAGAGTCTGGCCAGTGACAGTTCACTGAAGACCGTTTCCTCCAGCATTAGGTTTATGCTTTCCTGCGGTCTGCCAGTAATCTTCATTCCTCATTGTTTATACGTGCGCTCCCATCACGTAATGCCACTAAACAGGCACAACTAACTGCAGACAAACAAGTCCGCTGTGCCCATTTAGCCATTTAAGTCTGATTCTTTTAAAAAGTTTTGATAGTGGCAAAATGAAATCTGTCTGAGTCCCCAGGGTAAATTTGATTATGGTAATGAAGACTTGGAAGAAGGTTGAGCCTGGATGGAGTCATGTCCTGGATGCTTTCAGCTGCAATAAAGCCACACGACAACAGATGGAGCTGAAGCTCCCCTGGGCTTTTGTTGCTAATGAAACGCACAAAGCAAAAAAATCCTGCTCATGTTGCCTTTTGTCCATCATAGGAAAAAAACCTTCAGAATGCATCATAATTATAATTAAAGCTATCATAATAACAGATTATTCATACCCTTAATTACCTGCAGAATGAATGAGATTTTAGCAGGAATTAATTGAAAATAAAAAACTGAATATTTATTTAAAGATTTACATTAAAAAAAAATGAAATGATTTAGGACAATAATTCAAAAACTGCAAAAAATATACATTTTAAACAATACTCAAAATGTCATTTAAAGTGGTTCATATCCATATAAAGATAATAAAGATTATTATTTTTAAAGGACTTTTTATTTCTTCCATGTCTTATAATTTGCACACAGCATCAGGATTTCAAGCAGTTCTAAAAAAAGTCCATAAAACATTCAAAATGCAACCTTTATTTCTGTTTAATTATTGTTTTTTTTTTCAAATTTAAATTGTTTACACACTAAAAAATAATTATTTATCACTGTGTTGGTCACAACATTTTTTTTTCATATATTTTCTTATAGTTTTTGTTGTTCTGCTCATTTTTAATCATCATTGTTAGGAGCTCAAATGTTCCGCTGCTGTTTTTTTTTTTTTTTTTTTTTTCAGATGAACCTAAATATTGTTATTTCATTGTTAGTTTGTGCTTTTGTACATAATTTAAGATTTTTTTTCTTAGTTAAATATTATCTGTTCTATTTCATATGATTGTGATACTTTGATCTAGTAAAAAACATGTAGGAATAGTGAAGTACGTGTCTTTAATGGTACTTACTGTAAAGTCATGAAGACTCAACAAGTGATTATTCATTTAAATATACATAAAGTATTTATATTAACAAAGAAGGACTAAAATCTATGTGTAGTTTTATAGCAAAAACAAAAAAGTGTTCAGTAAAATAAAATCAAGTTTTCTCTTTTTTCCCACCGTGATGCAGGGTGAGAGTGTTCGACCTGCGAGCCGGCTCCTCCGTGGTGTCCCTGTACGCCCACCACCTGGGTGTCACCTCCGTTCAGGCAGATGATTGGAAGATCGTGAGCGGCGGCGAAGAAGGACTGGTGTGTGTGTGGGAGATCAGGATGGGAGCTAAGCTGTGGGAAATGCACAACAGGTGGGAAATCCACAGCAGACTTTTCAAAACTGTCAGGTCTGTTTCTGTGACACAACTCTGGTGAAAAACGTGTTCATCTTATGGCTAAACAGACGTATTTTTTCCTGACAAAAGTTAACATATATGCTGTATCATTTCATCAGCACAGCTACAATTTATACTAAACAGAACTGTTACTAATTTAGATGTTTTGGAAACCCAAGCAGATTATTATGGGTTAAAGGCTGAAGGTGTTATCTGTTTTTTTGTGGAAGGCATCCTGTAAGGCATGTCCACTTCAACTCCAGCACGCTGGTAACAGCCAACATCCCCGATGACAAGTCGCCACGAGGAGCCTGCATTACAGACGATGACCTCACAGCTCATCGCAGGTCACATTTTACTCGTCCATCTCTTCCTGCTTTACTAAAGTTAGAAGTCATTTATAAATAGTAAAATGTACTGGCTGTGTTCTGAGAGTTTAGTTTAATTCAATTCAATCTTGTAAGAGTTTTACATAAAGAAGCATTCTTGTTTGATTTCTGGGGTTAATATCAGGTTTCAGTCAGCTGTCTGTTCATTTTTTATGTTTAAAATTAAATTCTTACCTCAACAATATGTATATTTTTTCCCAACAGCTGTAGATGAACTAAAACCAACTGACTGCAGCTTTTAATATTTTATTTTCCATGGTGTAAATGTCCATCCTAAGGACAATTATAGTACATTTTTATTTTAATTGGAATAGTTCAGATATCTGGTAGCTGGTCTCCTTTTTCCTCCATGTGGTTGTTCTAAAACCCTAACATGATCTCTGTTGCTGTAACTGATGTGAATGTTTTTGTTCTGCAGACACAGGGGAGTCATCTGCCATTACGACTTCTCGGAGGACGCACTGTCGCAGGATCACATCTTACCCATCTGCAGGTCCGACTACACCGAGTCACATGGCTACAACTACAACATTAACCTGGCGGTGCCCTACGACAGGCTGGCTGGCTCCCATCCGTCTCACTGAAGGGCTTTGCAACAGGGCAAATAAAAGCCTGATTCAGGAACTGAAGGGACAACACGAACACTTGGGTTCTCCATCAACCTTTTTTTTTTATTTTCTTTGATTATTCTTGTCAAATTAAGGCATTTTAAATGTTATACTTCAGAGCTTACATGTAAATGTTGAACTCTTTAAGATCCCAGACTTGTAAAACTTGACTGTATATTTATTTTAAATGTTTTACTTCCTCACAGTGCAGTTCTGCATCCCAACAGTAATTTAAAGAACGGCATCTCTATCTTGATTTCCTAAATAAAACTAAATTTATCAATTTTTCTGCAAAACTTAGACATTTTTCCCCCACATGGTATTCAATGTGAGAGAAAAAAGACAATGCATCTAATTCAGTAATGATTAAAATGACTTGGTTTTAATGTCCCAGCAGCGAGGAGCAGAAATGAAAGGCCTAACTCTTCTGGCTCTGCAGAGGAATGGTATGTGCCTGCAGGCTTCACATGTTAAACACAGCAGATGACCCATGAGTGTCAGATGACAGAGTTCCTCGAGCATGTGATCCTTTTGTTTTAAGCTCTGAATCCTTCAGTTTGTATGCTGTTTCTGTTGAGAGTTGTCAAACAGACAGATCATGTAGTAGTAGTACTTAGAAATGTCAGCAAGTACAACCCCAATTCCAAAAAAGTTGGGACATTGTGTAAAATGTAAATAAACACATATTGCAATGATTTGCAAATCTCATAAATCCATATTTTATTCACAATGTAACAGTCAACATATCAAATGTTTAAACAAAGAAACAGTACAATTAAAAAAAAGATCATTCCGAGTTTTATGGCAGCAATACATCTATAAAATGTTGCGACAGAGGCAACAAAGGGCTGGAAAAGTAAGTGCTACGACTAAGAAACAGCTGGAAGAGCATTTTGCAACTAATAAGGTTAATTGGCAACAGGTCAGTAAGAGGACTGGGTATAAAAAGAGCATTTTAGAGAGGCTGAATCTCTCAGACGGTAAGATGGGCAGAGGTTCTCCAGTATCTAAACTAGGGGTCTTCAATCCTGGTCCTGGAGGGCCACCATCCTGCATGTTTTACTTGTTTCTCTGCTCCAACACACCTGATTTGAATCAATGTGTGATTAACAGGCTTCTGCGGAACATGAAGAGGTGATTTAACCACTGAATCAGGTGTGTTGGAGCAGGGAAACAAGTAAAACATGCAGGATGGTGGCCCTCGAGGACCAGGGTTGGAGACCCCTGATTTATACAAAGACATCTAAAAATAGAAGTGTTTATGTTTTTGTTTTGTATTGCTCTCCCATTTCCTTTACACTTCCAAGTACCTTCTGGCACTTCCCAGGCTGACACTAAATCAGAAACTGTTCTTAATGTATTTCCTTGTAAAATAAAAGAAACAATGTCAGACTAATGTTCCTCAGTGAAAAATTGAGAAGACTTTGAATCCCCTATCATAATATCATCAAAACATTTCAAGAATCCAGACAAGGACAAGGCTGAAAGTTAATACTGGATTCTCGTGACCTTCAGGCCCTCAGGCAGGACTGCATTCAAAACAGATCTGAGTCTGTCATGAACATCACTGCATGTGTTCAGGAACAGTTTATTACACCATCAACATGCTGATTAACGTTCTCTCAGGCAAAGAAGAAGCCACATGTGAACATAATCCAGAAAGTCACCTCTGAGTCAAAGCTCCTTTAAAATGGACTGATGCAAAATGGAAATTTTATTTTATTTTTTTTGAAAACCACGACGGCCACGTCCTCTGTACTAAAGAGGAGAGGGAGCTGTTATTACCGTACAGTTAGGCCTGCCTCTCTGATGGTATGGGGGTGCATTAGTGCATCTGGCATGGGTAGTTTACACATCTGGAAAGACAACATCAATGCAGAAAACTATCTACAGGACTTGGAACAACATCTGCTCCCATCCAGCAAACATTCCTGCAAAGACGACCCTGGTGACCGTTGAACAACTAAAATCCTTCAACAGACAAGAATAGGACAACATTTCCCTCCAAAAACTCCAGCAGCTGTTCTCCCTAAAAGAAGAGAGGATTATTCACAGTGGTAAACATGGCCCCATTCCAGCTTCTGAGATGTGTTTCTACCAAAAAAAACTAATTTTTTCAAATTTCCTACTTTCAACATGTGGCATGTTTACGGTTCGACTGTGAATAAAATACAGATTTATGAGAATTGCAAATCATTGCATTTACTTTTGATTTACATTTCACATAGCAGCCCAACTTTATTGGAATTCAGGTTGTATAAAAGGACTATCATAATCTGGAAATATGCTTTAATTTTGAAATGCTTGTATAAAGATCATAAAATTTGGAAACTGATTTACTGATGTTCAAAATCAAAACTAGTCAGGCTGAGAAGATGTGCGGAAGTAAAAGCAGTTTGACTGGAAATTTATCCACAGTTTAGTCTTATTCTAAAAAGGTGGAAGCTGCTTATAGTTGAGATAATTAAAAATGAATACAAACTTTAAAATATGAATCGTTTTCTTCCGTTTTAAAATATATAAGTGCATATTACATGTATTTGGCTTAATTCCTTTTAAGGACAGAAGTAGTTCTGCTAAAAACAGCAGCAACATTAAGAATTCCTTAGAATAACAAGTCCTTCACATGGTTGCTTTCCCACAATGCATTGTTGTAGTTTTCACATCCAGAAAACGAATGTGCATCCTGGACTCCAGTTCAAGGTTTTGCAACATCTGTGAGCAGACGACAAAATCTCCGTCATTAAAAAGGGACAAAACTAAATATTTCAGTAGAAGTTGGAAAAATGCAAACCTGTTCAAAATGCTCAAATGTAATCCCTTCGTAGAAATCATCCGGGCCCTGCAGGGAGGAAAGAGACGTGAGTGTGACACTTCGATGCGACAGTGAGAATCCGTTTTAGCAGCTCAGTCTCTGTGAGTCGTGTTACCATGTCGGGTGCATTCGTGCTCGCCACCTCCAACATGGCAGCATCTGCGATCGCCCTGGCAGCCTCCTGCCCAATGTTGCCGCTTTTCGACAGAAGCTCCTCTACAACCTTGGCAAGAACAGAAAATCCACAGATTTTGAATCCTCAGTGGAAATGATCGAGGTAAGAAAGTCCTACATATTAAAGTTGGGTGCAACTTAACACTTCTTCTCCTGCTCTTAACATCTACAATTTATCTACTAAGATAGATTTTTAGGACTTCCTAACAGTGAGTGTGATTATAAAGTTTCACTTTCTGACTCTTTTACTTTGATTTGCAGCCTTGGAAGACCAAATTATTCCTGAAAAACTTCTCATACCTACACTTGCTGTACCTTTTCCTAATCTTGATGAAATATTCAGTCAGGACAAAACCTGTGAATGCATGTTCAGGCTTTCATTATGCTGTAGCTAAAGCCCATGCATGTGCATGTTTTCATCTCCAAGAATCTGACTCCTTTGTTCGTACTTGAGCCCAGCGCTGTTTACGTGAAATAAAGGGTCGGCTCGACGGTTTAATGCATTTAAACATGATTATGGGAGGGAATGTACATCATGCATCAAACAGAAAATGAATCCAATTTGCTTCATTTAAAAGCTCCTGACTCAAGGTCACCTTTTGTTTGGTAAAACTGTAGATTTTAAAGGCTCAAAATTAACTTGACCCTAATTAGATTCATTTGCAATTTGATTACATCGTCCACTGTTTGTGCTCACAGATCTGCATACAACAGATCTGATCTGAACTGATTCTTCGTTTACAGAGTGCTCTTTAAAAAACACTGACATTGAGATTGAATGTCTGGAGTCTAAATAAGGAGACTTTTTTTTAAATAATTCAAATTATTGCTGGCAGAGCAGAACAATTCCCATGCTGCATTTGTTCAGTAACTGGATATGCTGCATAATTCATGATAAAGATTAATGCAATCTCCAATAAATTCATTTTAGAAGCAGTTCTATGTTGCATATGTGCATAAAAAGCAACTAATTGGCGTTTACCTTCCTGTACTCTTCCAGAGTAATGATGCCGTCAGAGTCTGTGTCATGCATGTTGAACAAAACTGGAAAAACAGAACGGTTAAGAAGATAGTTTGAGGTGATTATCAGATCAAAACAAACTGGTCTTTCCAGAAAAAAAAAGTTTTTGAGAGTTTCATCTAAACAAGCAGCACAAATATTAAACAGAGATCAGACTTCCTCATTTCCTGATGAAAGTCACTGATTTCAGTTCCTATCCTAAGAACACTGCCAGCGCTGTAGTCTGCTGGTCGGTTATTAACCTCACGTCTCCAGTTAGAGGAAACAGACTCTTTTAAACCCTGAGATACTCAGAGCATGAACAACGGCTTTCACTACAGCTGCAGTTTAGTCACTGTTCAATAAGCATGGAGTAAAACTTTTAAATTGAATTATAGTTCACTGATAGATAGCATTTAGGTAACATTTTCACTCAGCCAGTTTTTAAACAAAAAAAAAAACGCTTTTCCTTATTAAAGCATATCTTGTATTTTGTTAGAAACATGCTGACAATCATCCCGTCTTTTAAGGACTGGACAAAAAAAAAATAACCTGCATGACCTAAAATAAAGTTTGTGAGCTGCACACATGAAAACAGGCCATGATTTTGAAAACTTGGTCACACAAAACACAGCTGCACAGCTCTTTGGTTGCAAACACTCAGATTTCAGTGAGACCGCAACTGAAAATTTACCTTTTTTTTGTTTTTTTTTTACAATTTTCCTGCAATTTTCAGTCACCAAGAAGTCTCCAGCTGTTGCAGGAACTAACCAAGCCACTAAAGCTAACAGCTGCATGTGAAAAAACCCCCAAAGATTTGCAGCATTTCTTTTAAACTTCTTACTCAGACTTCTCAGTCTGATATCAAAGAACAAATGAGTAAAATCACTAACAGTTATAACAGAGTTTTAACTTAAATCAACACATGTGTGGAACAAAAAGATAGTTTTAAATTTAAATAACAACTCACGAGCAATAAATGATTGAATACAAATAAATTCTTCCTTAATAGACCAGAATCTCATGTAGCTGAAAATATTTTGCTGCTTATTTGACTTTAATAAACACTCACATGATTTAATCTCTGAAATGAAGACTTTTTGAAGTTTAGGCTAGATATATTTTACTAAAACCAACAGAAACAGTGTCCCTGTTCAGTGTAAATGAGTTTACTTTAACGTGATCAAACACAAACTTACTCAGTCGTGATGTTTCTGTGTTGAAGCTGAAACAGGAGCCCTGCAGGCTAAAGTTTTAACTCTACTGTCTGTCACATAATGAGGTCAGGACACCTCAGTAAGAATTCAGGCCTCTACTATTTAAGTTCATCATTTTGTGCTACCAGATTAACAACTCAACACTCTGTGTGTTCCAAGAAGGGATTCTGTTCTGACTCCCAAACAAATCTGTGTGGGAGGAAGGTGTTTGAGGAAATGAATCTACGGTGATAACTACCTCTCTGAGGGGAAGCAAACAGGTTACTGCAGGGTTGCAACTGAAAATATTTCCCAGACATGTTACCACAGATCAGCCCCCTGTGTCGAGTTTCCAGCTGGGACACGTTCTCATGTCATAGCTGACATGCTGAGAGGAATTCTGCTCTGTTCTCTTCCTTGCACACATTAATACAGACAGAGATTCAGGCCGACGTTAAAACCTTTTACTCACAGTGAAGTTTTTCCTTCCTCAACGCCTCCCTCTCCTCGTCTTTGGTTCTCAGAGTTGGGGGGCGGAAGTGGGACATGACCATGAGGAACTGCTCGAAACCAATCTCCTCAAAGGATCCCGTTTCATTCTCATGCTGGTTTCTGGATGGCAGATAAAACAGGATTGCAACACATTTATCTGGTTCAAACAGAACTCAGTAATGTGGGCTTTTAAAGCTGCAGCACGATGTTTCACCTGCCTCAGAAATCTGAAATACATCTTTTTATTTGATTCCTTTTTTTATTTGTGACAAATGTTAGCCAGACTTCTATTTTTGCGAACAGAAATAACAGAATCACAAATAACTTGTTTTTAACGCAAAGCAACTTAGTTGTTTCAATTCCTGTTTGTAAAATGTCAGAGTTATATTTAAAAAACAATAAGACCCAGAGCTGAGCCCATAGCCTGGGTGTGAACAAGTAAAGACCACCAGCAGGAAGTGTTTGCTCAGACATACTTGTTTCATTTAAGTTTCACACCAAGTTCTGCCAAGAATGTTTCTACTGTCATTTTAAATTTGCTGATGACAAAACAGATTGAAGAGCTCAGTTTATAATCATTACAGCCTCAGGATTGGTTACTGAAATATGTTTAAATGCACCGATGTCTAAAAACAGCTCAATCCCCTGAATAACATATGACACTGCAGCACTTCTTGTTTCTAAAGCTCAGTTTTAGCTCCTGTTTCTTCAAGCTGCCCCCACCACAAAAGGCCTAATCTGGTTTGAATGGTCACCAGATTAACTGAAACTGATGACATGCAGAAAAACTGGCCCTGTGTTTGCGTAAAATCGCTCGAAATAAATCACTTTGCAGGAAATTAGGTGAAAAAAAAGGAAATCTCAGACAAACAAGACCTTTCAAGTAGGTCAAGTTAAAGTCAAGTCAAAGAAACTTAAACTGACTTTTTTAATCAGAAAGAGGAGTGGTTTGTCACAGTAATAACAGCAAAACAAGGCTCCACACGTAAACATGAATAATTATAGTGATCAAACAGAAGGAGTATGAAATAAGGGCTTTCATCTGGCAGCTGGTATAATAATGTCACTATCTGAGAAAAGAAAATGATGTCAATCTTTTCATATTTACATAAAAGATAAGCCGACAAATGTCATAGATTTAACAAAACGAGGTCTGAGTCCTGATGATGGAAACTTTCTAACAGCATAGTAGTTTTGAGAGGAACATTTACTTCGATTGGACCCACCTTTTATCAAAGAAGGCCTCAATAATTTCCTTCTTGATGGGGTTGTTGGCGAGAGCAGGTATGCTGCTCAAGTGTTTTCTCCTGCAGCGACAGAACAAGGGAGAGCAGAAGAAGTAACTTCACCATAAAACTGAACGCAGCAGAACAGCCTCATTTTACAGGTTTAGAAACAAACAAAACAAATGAAGCGCAGGAAGGTTTTCAGTCACCGTGACCTTTGAGAGGAAGTAAGGCTCACTCTGATTTGTCACCAGCAGCACGTCACTGAAACGGTTCAGCGTGAAGCATGAACTTCACGTTTGTCTACTGTGCAATAATAAGAATATAAACGTTTCCTGATATATCTGGACAGCTACTAGAGGAAACTCTTTTAAACTGAACTATTTGATATTGTTCAGGATAAGCTTTTTAATGTTTGATTTTAACTACATGGATTATAATTTTTATGACTGTTTAAAATGTTGACTTACTCATCTAACTCCCATACAAACTACACCAGTTTTACATTATAGGAAATAATAATAACAATAACAACATTTTACCTTATTGTCTCTTCATTCCCACTCAGGTGCTGAAATCGGATGTGAAGGTTTTTAATCTGCTCCAATGAAACTGTGAAGAAACAAACACTAATTATGTTGACCCCGGTCTGTATTTTTAACTTTAAAATACTGTTATTACACCGCGGTTTGTATTTCTGTATTTAACCCGATCAGGTGTAAGTCTGCCATCAGTCTTAGCTCAGCAAACACACGGTACACCTTTGTTTAGCTGCTCCTAAAGGCTTCAGTGAGTCACTGCCTGTGTGGCCTGAAAAGGTTTAGAAGTCTGGTTCTGTGTTGAGACATTGATTCTTTCGGTTTATTCTTCACTCTTCTGCTCTCGGAGGCAGCTGAATGGATGTTTGCAGAGGCAGCTGTGTCTGCACACAGTGAGTTATGGGCAGACAGGTGGGGTGACATGCAGGCTGAACAAAACAAAAGACAATAACCTGATATACCAACCTGAGTGACACACACAAAACAACAACAGAGAAAAGGTGATCTGTATAACCTGTTGGTGCAGGTAAACGATTTCAATGAAATTCCACACAAGGTCATAGAAATCTTTAACCGAAGCAAAGGAGGAATAACAATATAGTAATAAAACGGTTCAAAGTCTCTGATGGGATCAGTAAAGCTGGACTCTAATCACTTAAACTGCACAAGCAAGATTCTTCTCTCTCTAAAAATAGATCTACTCACTTCTCTTCTGTTTTTAGCCATAAAAGCAGCACATTTTGGGGATTAGACGCAGTCGCTTTCAGGCTCAGTTGGACCAAATAAGATCATCACTCAGAATAAAGACCACATGGTCGATGCAGGTACAACTGCAGAAGAGTTTTAGTCGGGATTGTTCACGCCGCATAACGCAGGGGTTTATTTATAACTACTGGGTGTGATGAGGCTTGGTTTGAAACCAATTTAATCCTTTAGTTGAAGGGTGGAGTTTGGCTTCGGCTGGGTTCAGGGATCTCAGGTGTTTGACGTGAAGCTACTGAGGAGGAAGACGTTAAAAACCGGAGAAAAAGCATTTTCTCTGAAGACGCAGTGTCAGTGCTGAGCTGAAGATTTGCTGAAAGCTAAAAGCTTGAAGCAGCAAGAGGCTAGTTCAAAGCAGCTGAATCATAGCTAAAAGTTAAAAGTAGCAAATGGCTGGCTAAAAACTAAAAGTAGCAGATTTACAGCAAAAAGTATCAAAATGCTAGTTCCAAGCTAAAAGTAACACAGGAATGGCTAAAAGTTAAAAGTATCTAAAGGCTGGTTAAAAACCTAAAAGTAAGACAAGAAAACAAAAATACAGCAGGAGTGCTGGAGCAGGTTTCAAAGAGGAAACCTGAAGAGATCTGAATGTTTCTCTGAGGAAAATGTTTCTAAATCCAGTGAAATGTTGTTATAGGCAGCAGCCTCCTCCTGAATGAGCTGAACGTTTCATAAATGAAGGGTTTAAATAGCTCACAGGATGCAGAAGTAGTTAGATTACAAAAGAAGAAGAGAATAAAAAGCGCTGTGAAGGCTGACTCAGCACGTCTGATCCTGCAGCTTCACAATAAAAGCCAACCTGAATCAGTCCCAACACAAACACCTTCCTGTCAGACTTACACCCAGTCTTTGCCATCAGCTCGTGGTACTGGTGCTGCTCGGAGCGCGGGTGGGACGCTCCCATCGTGGCCGCCGTCCAGCCGGTGCGTCAGGACGAGTCTGCCTCAACTTTCCTGCGCTCCTCCAGCTTTAAAGCCCGCGTCTGTCTTCAAGAAAGCAGGCTTCCTCCTGGTCCTAAACCCATCCGGCTTTCTGCTGACGTCATGCTGTTTACTACCTGGCTGCTCTCAGTGCAACAAGACACACTGTGTTAGAGTTAAAAAAGACAGAGAGGAAGTATTTAAAATTTGAAAGGATTTATTGTTTCCTCATTTGGGTTCCTGCTCTCCGTTAAAGACCCGATGAGCCACGGAATACTGGATTTGATTTGTAAATGTACAGAAAAGGAAGGGATCTAGGAATGTGAAAGTTAGACTTTCGTAAATGCATGAGACTGTGTTAAAAGACGAAGAGTGGAAAGTCGTTTCTTCATATGGTTGTGTGTGGCACTGGGTCTGTGGTGCGTTTTGCAGACTGGTTCTGGATGCAGGGAAACATGGGTGCAGAAGCATTCCTGGACTTTAAGCAGGAGGGGATTTTTACAGCACCTGCTCACTCGCCCACTGTTCAAGTCTGTCCTTGTATTTTGTGTTACACAGGTTGTTTTTTTTTTTCTTCCCTCAAACCAAGCTCTGTAACAGGATTTTTTAAAAAAATTAGCATCTACGGTATGATTCAATGTTCAGAACTTTTGTTTTTTTCTTTTTACAACAGCTTTGTTGTGTTATTCGGATCTGTGTGTCAAAGCAAAAACAGCAACAAGCTTTTCTTCTGTCAAACAAAAAATATTAATAATAATAAAAACCTGTTATACTTGTCCTGGTCTGAATGTGCAACAAAGAGACAGCTAAGTTGGTTGTGAGTAGAGAACAGGTGATCTGGTTTCGGTGAACCGGGTTTGGCAGGACTTCTTGCTACACTGACATGGCTCGGTGGCTGCTTTGGCCTCCAGCAGGAGCTTCGTCTTGGCTCCCAGAACCCGGAGTGGTTCTGTCATAGAGCTCCCGCACCGTGCCCAGGGTTTCCCCCATGTCCTCTGGGTACCGTGTCTGCAGTTCTTCGTTGGCAACGTAGTGGCTTTCAGAGAACTCGGAGAAGTAGCGCCCCACCTCCGGGTGCCCGATCTCCAGCGGCGCCAAGTGGGGCTCCAGGTTCTCTGAGGACAAATTATGAAAACATTGTGACATAAGTTAGTGTGGATTCAGTGTAGTCCAGCTGCCTTCTAACAAACCTAATCATGGTTTGTAGAAATGTTGAGGTGTTGCAAAGAACCAAGATAAGTTTAAACAAAGAAAGTCCCGCAGAGGCAGACAGCGCGAGTTAGAACTGGGAGAATGTTTAACTTTGGTTAGCAAGGAAGAAAAAGCAACAATAAAAAGTTAAATACAGCACCACGTTAGATAAGTTTGTCAGGTTCTGTTCCTCTCAGAGCAATAAGAACAATCAGTCTCACTTGTTCAATAAAAGGATAAACTTTTATATAAATATATCTACATTAAAACTTCTTTGCATTTCCATAATGTTTGCCTTATTTTAGTCCGACACCAAGAAGCTAAAGAATCTGACTCAGTTATTAAGACCAGAAACTAAATCAGCACAAACTAAAGTCCTTTCCTGCATTATTTTTAACAACAACATATTCATTAAGTTCATCAAGTCAATTTAATATCATTTTTTCCAGTAAAATAAAATTAAAAAAAGAAATAAAAAGACCAACACTAACAGACACACAGTTGATAACTCAAATATTACTGTGTTGATTCTGCTGTTCATAAAAAAACCCAACAAGGAACAAGAGTTAAAAATGAGCAGAAGCTAAAAACTCTTTGTACAGCACAGAACTTCTGCTTGTTTATTATATTGTTAAATGATATTGGAAAAAACAAGCCAAAGCTTATATCCCATTAGAATTATCTGAGAAGTTGTTCTTAAAATTTTAGGTCTTTAAGCCTCAATTAGCCTTGATGCTTCACCAAAATCTGAGACAGTTTTTTTTAAATTAAACAGCTTAAATTGGTTCATCATAAGGACGTTTCTTCTCCCAGTCACCATCTGCTGAAATGAGACGTACCCTGTGCTGCGTAACGGCACGTCCCGTCCTGCACAAGCACGTTGTAGAACGGTTGGTTGGCTCCGTTGGACAGCTGGTGGACCCTCATGGTGGTGATCCACTCCTGGCTCATGGTGCATTTAGGGTCCCAACCGTAGATCACGCAGTTATAACCCGACCTGGAAGAGACGTAACGTGCAGAGCTGAATACAGGAAGAGTTCGGAGGAACTATTTTCTCTGCGTCGCCCCTCAGTGCGACCTACCGCTTGTGTTTCATGATGAGGCCGACTGAATACTGGACTTCCAGGTGTTCTGGAGCGCTGCGCCTCTTCACCTCAGGTGTTACCGGATGTTTCTTGTGCTGGATGTGCTCCAGAGTGTGCTGCACCAGGTAACCCACAGCCCCATGTTGGGAGGGGTCTAATGCCTGAATGTGCTGCAGGATGTCTAACACCTGGAATCAAAAATAAATTAACTGAAAACTCAGAGTGAAGTTATTCTAAACATTTGGAAAAACTATCGAGCAAGAGCTGCACAACATCATTCTACACTGACAGGACATAAACATATTAAATTAAACTCAATGTGTCTCATCCAAAAGCAGATTTCTTCTAAACAGATTGTGTCTCCTGACCTTTTCTGGCCAGATTCCCAGGTGGAAGTAGAGGCGTGCCTGCAGCAGCAAATACTGCACGTTGTCAGGGTTGATGGTGAGGTAGAGATCCAGAGAGTCTCTCAGCAGCTGGTAGGATTTCTCATTGCCCTCCCTGGATGAAAACAGTCCACAGAATGTAATTTAAATGGGAGACTGCATTAATTTATTCACTTCATTCTAGCAGACATCAACCACATTCTAATATTTTATTAAAACTGAACTCAGGCTCTCACGACCGACAAGAAACCCCAAACACATATTTCCCGTCATATCAACAGGCCAGAAATTTGGACTTATCCATCGGTCCTCATGTTCGGGCTCTCTCACCCTCTTTTGCCGATGTTGAGCAGGTTTCCCACCATCCTGAGCAGCACCTCTGTGGTGCTGATGGCGCTGTAGTAATCTGCCGTCACCTGGTGGCCGATGAGGTACTCGCACTCCTTCGCCTTCAGCTGCTTGCCTTTACCAAAGGCATCGATGTAGACAAAGTCATAGATGTCCTCACTCCTGCAGGTATGTAATTAAAAAATGTAAAATAAAATGTGTGTAATTATGCATTGCAAACTGTCTGACCTGTAGCCAGCTGCATTTTAACCCACTGTAATAATTTGACTTAGGATAATTATGGAAAACTGAGCACATGTCTGTGTTTCAGCAGGTGTGTGTTTGGGAGTTTTTTTAAAACTCATAAGAAAATCTCTGCCTTTTCAACAGTATAAAATAAAGTCTAAGAATCAGTAACAAATAACCCACTTCTATACTGTGAAAAGTCACACTTATTTACAAAAATTTAAAAGAAAAAGACAAAACATTTATTATTCAAGCATAAGCAGAAACTTACTTTCTTAAGGAATTACAGGTTAAGGTTTGGGCTCCTGAACTCTCAGATTCTGTTTTTAAAAAAGCTCCCAAATCTTTATTAGCTTTTTCGAGTTTTGGCTTAGTTTGAATCAAAATTAGGAAAAAACAGATGTTGCAAATGTCAACATTTTTTAAAGAAATTAACTCGTTGACTCATGTCCCAATAATCAACAACCAAGAATCTTATAGAACTATCGTGTAATAAAACCAGAATGACAAAGAAATCCTTTGGAATAAGAGTGGAAGAGATGAGCAGCAATAAAAACAGTCATTCTGTACATAAAATGACAAAGATCTCTCAGAAGTATAGTTTAAGATTGTTGCTTGATTGTAAATATAAATAAGAACAATTACATACATTAAGGGGACAGTAAAAATGGACGGAGTTTAAAAAACAAAAACAAACAGCGGATATCAACGAATAGACTGAATTCTTGCTGTCATACACACCCTCTTGGTTTTTGGCACCAGCGCAGCAGGAAGTGATTTGGGAAGTTGACAGGCTCCAGCTGGATGCCCAGCTTTCGAGCCAGGGTCATGTAAAGAACAGAGAGGCTGATGGGAATCCCTGTATGCCGAAGTAGCACCTAAAAGAACAAGAAGTTAGGTGAAAATGTTTATAAATATACTGTTTTTTGTTTTTTTTTCAGGATTTTATTCAAGAGCTGCTGACTCAAAGAGACATTTTTTTTGTTTTTGTTTTAGCGGACCCACCTGATGGATGTAAGAATTGAGTGGGTTGTAGTAATCACACTCATTGCCTTTGTACTGAAGCTGCTCATACAAAACAGAGTTCAGGGCACCCAGCACCTGCCTCTGGAGCTCAAAGTCCTCGATGACACAGTCGCCTACAGGAGACCAGAGAATAAAATGGCATCAGAGGTATACTTTTAATAAAAAAGAAAAAAACTTGTGAAGCTCTTCCTCCCCCCCAACAATTCACTGCTGCTTCAAAAGTTGCTGCAAGTTAAAACTCAGTACATTATGCATAAAATGTAAAGTTATGCAAGTTATTCTCTGCATGAAAAACCGTAAACACAAAACACAAACTAGTTCCAAAAAGATGACTTTTCTATTCCAATATTATCCCAGGAAACCCACCGTTAGCGATGCGCAGGCTGGGATGAGACGGGTTTTTGATTCTCAGCATCTTTTTCACTTTTTCTGCAATTTCATCTATTTGCACTGAAATGCTGTCCAGCGTGACATCAGCCAGCGGGTTACAGTACTGATCCACCAGCACAGCACCTACAGAGGCAAACACAAGCAAGATACGGCCATTTTAAGAGAAATTCTGCAAATAATCTTTAACAGAATCTTTTAAATGTCTGCTTCTGAAAACTGAGCCTGAAGCTCAGTTTGACTTAATGTTGAAAAAATAAAACATTTGAATAATCTGGCATCTACAAACCACATGATTACCATTTTATTTTAGCATCACTGTCTGATTTACTCAGAAAATAAGTTTTGAAGTGTGAAGAAGATGCTTTTTGCAGATACAGTAACTCATCTGTGGTGTTTCACAAAACAGTTGAGATTATCTAGTTTGAAATTTAGGAAAAACTTTGAAACTTTTCAGTTTATTGAATGTCCAGAACTGATGCATCACCTTCTAGAGCTGATTGTTGCTCTGCAGGCTGCTCCAGGAAGCTCTTCAGACTCCTCAGGATGTTCTGCTGCCTCAGGAAGTAAAGGATTTTCTTTGCATAGTATTTCAGAGTCAAACTTTTCCTAAAGTGGTGGGTGAAGAACAAGACAGAGACTTTAATGATTCAGTAGACAGAGTTTAATACAACGAGGGCTCTCATAATAAGGCATAATTGCTTTCACCTCTTGTCGGAGTTGAGTATGAAGAGGAGCTCATCTTCGCAGAAGTGCTCCGGCATCCCAAGTGACTCGATCTCTGCAAAGCTGTCTCCCAGCACCTGGCCAACGCAAGGCTGAGTTACAGATCTCTGGGTTAGTTGGCATAGAAAACTCACAGTTTCTTCCACAAGCATGCACCGAAACACAAACCACCGACACTCAACCAGCTCTCACAACCAATATCAGTGACTGATGCAACAGAGAACAACAACCTAAAACAGATTACTTACAACTTCTGTGAAGAATCGTTTTGAGATCGACTCCACAGTCCTTCGTATCTGTATGCCAACTCTGTGGCGCGTTTTGTACTCTCTAAGCCAGTCACAGCTCTCATTCTGACGGTAAAACCTCTGCAGCCTTGGCCATCTGTTGATGAAGACAGCAGATTTGGTATTTCAGAAACATGCATGGGCATCCTGAGAATCATTTTCAAGCAGCACACAGCTTATCATGCACGCAACAGAGGTGTTGTTTCCTCCTACAAAAAGAAAAGGAGTCAAAAAGCCAATCAGATTGCAGTTCATGAGCTACAAGAAAGATTCAAGGTCAAATAAAATATTTTTAAAGCTGCGATAACATTGGTTAAATATCACTAATGACAATCTGAAAAGCTTTGTTTCCCAGCCTCCTTAGCTGTCTGCAGAGGAGAGGCTTCACAAACAGCAGGCGTAAGGATAAATTTGGTGCATCAGCAGAAAAATAAACGGCTGACAGTTTGCTGAGAGTAAACGAGCCCAATTAGAAACTGAGGGCTTCATGGCCCCAAACAGAGACAAGCGACAACAGCAACAAGATTGCTCTTTGCAGACATCACCAAAAAACATGCGCCAGAAACAAGACGTCCGCATGAAATGCCACAAAAATCTGGAGCACCTGAGTTTGTACTGATGTTCCCAGACCTTTCCCCTTCCATGGCAAACGTCGTGTAGCCGTTTGCAGCAGCAGGAAACGTTACAAATGTCGACATGTTTGAGGACAGGGAAGCACAGAATGTGTTCAAGCAGCTCGGTCGGCAGGTCTGTCAGTTTTTTTGTTTGGGGCTCGCAGGTAATCCCGTTTAGACTCGGTTGCTCCTCTTTGGCTACAGACGTCGCCATTTTTACTGTTTACCCCCATTACCTCATTGCTTTAGCCCCGCCTCTTTATGGCGCAGGGGGCCGGGCCAAGGGCGGGGACTGTGACAGGGGCTGCAATCTGATTGGTTGTTCAGTCAGCGAGCACAGTGAAGGATGCGGTGCTGCCTTCACGCTCCCAGGGAACTACACCTTTTATTTTAGTACAGAATTTAACAGAACAAATGACTGCTTTTTAAAACAGATTATTGTATTTTAGGCATGTAATAAGTTACGTGCCAGAAACGTCCTTCTAAGTGTTAGTTTTTTATTTATACAAGGCAACACAAATCTTAATTCTGTTTTTATAAACACCTAAATATTGATTTACCCAAATAACATATATGACAGATACATTTTTTACAGGTATACTAAGCAAAACACTCATTTTAAAACTGTAGCAAAACAAAGAAACAGAATTTAATAAATAAATAAACAAGGATTGATCCTAGAAGTTTAATAGAAGTGTAATTTCTAATCAAGTTCTAGGACTGCCATTTCTTGGATGAATGAAAATCTACACCAACAATCTACCAAAACTGAACCAAACTACCAAATCAGTTTTAATTAATACAAAAGCATATCACACACATACACACAAAAGTAAATATCAGGAATTGTGTTCATAATATGCTGACTGGAGTATTTTATATAGTTCCTGACACATACAAATAATAATTCAAATAATATATCTGAAATTTCAGATATAAAGTAATTCTGGTCAACCATTTTTTTGTCGCGTACTTGTTAATTACTACATTATAAACTGGACGCGAACGCATCACTGCGATAGTAGATTTAGCCAACAAGTTGTTAGCTGCGGTTAGCTCTGCCCCAGGTTGTTAGAGAGAAAGCATAGGATTAAAAAGCCCCCCATACGACGAGCTGTCTTAGAGTATTTCGGTGCGGAGACGTGTTAATTTAAAGACAACATTCAGTCCTGTTTTGGAGATTATGCTAACTAATGTTAGCTAACTTATTTCTTAACTTAGCTATCGCTAGCAGCCAGCCCAGGACAGTACGTTTTTTTTTAACATAATTGGGATTTTTTTTATTAACTTTTTGTCAGATACCAGACAATGTAATGTTCGAGATATTTTTAAATTAAAATATGACAGTACAACTTTAAGGGGACTTGTCTACAAGTATCCACGCAGCTGAAAAGTCACATGTTACACATAGTAGGTACAGATGTGTAACATCATGCCAAGTAACTTCTTGCTGCAGCCGTAGGTTAAAAAAGGGGGAAACAATGCATTGCATTCAGTTTAAAGGGAAAAGCGGAAGTGCTTGTGTTTAGTAAATTTGTGCTCTTATCATCGCCATGGCAAGCGCCCTAGCAGCAAAAATGGGATTTAACTCTCTGATGAGGAAACAAGCCAGGAACTTCAAAGTCAGGATCTGCACCATGGAGTCAGATATGGAGTTCAGCTGCGAGGTGAGCTTTAAAAACAAAAAGAACTACATGTTTTTGTTGTTTTCCGTGATCCTACCCGAGCAACCCTGAAATATTCATCAGCTGCCTGACTCCAAAATCGCCCTGTAACTACAACCTGAAGCCTGTGTTTACACACAAGGACAAAACCATGTTCACCTTCCGCCGCTAGGTGGCAGCAGACAACAACAAACTGATGCAGCAGAGGTGGTGCATGGCTCCACTCCATGCACCAACATGAAGCTTTACATTTTTTGTTGAAGTATCAGATATATTTTAGCCAGCAGCAAAGTTCACTGGGCTTCCAGAACTTGTTAAAATGCATCTATTTCCAGACTGAGTTGAAAAGCTTATAATTTCAGCTGCATCGTATAACTTTGTTGGTGGTATATTGAAAACTAATTACTAGCAGACTCCATGCCTGTGTTTAAAAAGGGTGGATCTCCTCCAAGGTTAGCAGTTGGGTTTGGTAATTACACACAGCCACAAAATGTTAGTTGCTGATTTCTATTTTCAGTGTTGGAATGATTATTAGGTTTAGTAAATACATGTTGTAAACTGAATGTTCATTCAGGCTCATTTTGGATTTTTCTTTTTCATTCATTGGCCTAATATCCATCTTGACAAAATTATTATTTTGTTTGTTTTTGCACTAAACCGTTTCACTTTGAGTCTACAATGAGGCTAACCCCAATAATGAAAAAGTTGGGGCCTTGTCTCAAATTTACATGAAAACAGAATGCAATGATTTGCAAATCTCATAAACCCGTATTTTATTCACAGTGGAACATAGTCAACATATCAGATGTAGAAGAAACTACCATTCTTTGGAAAAAGTAAGGTAATTTAGAGTTTTATGGTAGCCACACATCTTAAAAAACATGGGACAGAGGCAACAAGGGGCTGTAAAAGTAAGTGGTACGAATACGAAACAGCTGGAGGAGCTTTTTACAGTAAATGAGATTATTTGGCAACAGGTCAGTAAGAGGACTGGGTATAAAAAGAGCATTTTAGAGGCTGAATCTCTCAGAAGTAAAGAGGTTCATCAGCCTGTGAAAATCTGTGTCTAAGAATAGTGGAACAATTTCAGAATAATGTTCCTCAACGAAAAATTGGGAAGACTTTGAATATCCCATCACCTACAGTTCATAAGATTATCAGAACAGGTTCTGGTTCTGTTCTGCTCAGGAACACTTCCACAGCTCACTGTCTGTAAACACAGCTCACCGTGTCGTCCACAAATGCTGCTTAGAGCTCTATCAGGCAGAGAAGAAGCCAGATGTGAACACCATCCAGAAACGCTGCCGTCTTCTCTGGACCACAGCTCGTTTCAAATGGACTGAGGCAACGTGGTGCAAACCCATGTAGTAATGTTTTATGCTGACAAGTGTCACCTTTGACAAATTCAATAATCGAACAAAAAACTATTTATTTTAGGTGAAGTGGAAAGGAAAGGATCTGTTTGACCTGGTGTGCCGGACTCTGGGACTGAGGGAAACTTGGTTCTTCGGCCTTCAGTACATCATAAAGGACACTGTGGCCTGGCTAAAGATGAAGAAGAAGGTTAATCTCACTTTTTACTCGTCACATTCAGATCTGAATACTGTCACTGTATATGTAAGAAACTCAATATTCAGTGTGTGGAGTTTGATTTATTGGCTCATAGGTTTTAGATCAGGAGGTGCCAAAAGAAGAACCTCTGACTTTTCACTTCCTGGCCAAGTTTTATCCCGAGAATGTTGAGGAGGAACTGGTACAAGACATAACTCAGCATCTTTTCTTCCTCCAGGTGAGTAAACACATTTTTAACTTGCTTTTGGCATTGTCTTTATGTTCTGGCAAAATATAATAATGAATTAAAAAAGGGATCATTTAGTATTGGTTAAGTATAAGCATAAAATGTTAAAATTGCATGAAATTGTTTGTTTTTTTCTTATTTACTTTTAAAAAATATTTCCTTTTCCATGTTCCAGTTTGTGTTGTTTGTGTGTAGGGTAATATAAAAACTTTTATTAGATGTGTTTTTTTTATTAAAAACTGCTGACACATGTTTCTTCTGTTCTCTGAAGCTGATTGAATCATTTCTGTTGCTGATGCTGAGTGAGCCGATCAGTTTTAAACTCAGACTCACGCATTATGTTTTTGTTTACAAACACACTGTCTGCTGCCGAGCTGCTGTATTACAGAAGTTTGTACGAAGCTTGTTACGACACTGAGCTGTTAGTAAAAGTACGAGCCGGCCGCAGCACTGTGACTGCAGGACCTGTTTACAGAGTTTGTCCACCTCTCTCTGGAGCAGGCAGAGGATGGAGAACCAATTATTTGGAGAAACTGGAAAATTGGCCATAAGATGAAATTCGTACAAGCTGTGATTCTGACACATCTCTCACAAGAAGTTTGGGATTACAGTTTGGCTAGTGGGCAGACACATTTTTTCCTATTTTCTCTAAAAGGAGTTCTATTAAAGCTTTGAAGGCTGGTGCCATCCTGCTGTGAAAAAAAATACACTAACGTTAAATTCTTTGCATTTAAATGGGGATGATACAAAAAAGTCAGCTGACCTTTAACACTTAAAGCATTTAAGATACTCTGCATATTTAAGATTACTCATTTCAGCTTTGGCTTATGTGCTTTATTTTTATCTGCAGCTTCGTTCTGATTGTTATCCAGCGCCAACAGGGGGCACACATTCACAGTGTTTCTTAAAGTTGCTCGACACAACCCTCTGTAATACACTTTTTTTTTTCTCCCCACATTGCCCTGGTCTGATTGTGTGCAGCCATGTGGAATCAGTGCACAACACATTACTGCTGCCCTTTATGTCCATTTAATACTCTCCAGAGGAATTCCTACAGAGTCCGCCACACCATTCCTGCAGCTAGAGATGAGATTTGTTACTGTTCTTTCATTGTCCAGTGCCACCAACCACATTTATTAATTATAGGCTTTAAAGGCTCTGCTTTTGGCCCAGTTAGTGACATATTCCCTATGGGTTTACATGTTCTCCATGACAGTTTCATTATATCAAGCCTCTTGTGCCAGTTTAGTTACATGTCTGATTGGTGTGCAGTTTTGTTCCCCAACATTTAGTCAGTTCTACTTAAGAAATAAAAAAATATATATTCATGTGCTTAATTTATTTAGATGTATTTTGAGTAGGTTTTATTTCGGTGCGACTGCAAGCAAACCACTCATCGTTTAGTGCAATACGCAGCTGCAAGTTGAGAGGAATACAAAAAGGTAGCGCCTTGCGTTGCCTGTCTCTTTATTTCTCTTCTCTCATTAATTCCCATAATGTCAGGAGGCGTCCCCGGTTCAGATGGTGTCAGGAGCGTGACAGCTGGATTAGCGCTTATCAGAAATGATCACCGATCCAGATACACACACTCTCAGGCCCACGCCGCTCGGCTCTTCGAGCACTTACACAGATCCGTGCACGTCTTTGTCACGTCAGCCTGCGATCGGAGCGGCAGCGTGTTTCATTTGTAAAGGGGATATCAGCCTCAACGTCTTAGTGCTTGTTATGATTAGAAACTGTCACCTCTGACTTCACACCTCTGTTCGCTGAAAACAAGAGACGACAGCATGACTGGTTGTGTAAATGACAAGGTCTGAAGCAGTAAATTGCCTCTTTATGTAACTACTGTTAAAGCATGTTTACCTCATGTAACCCCGGCTTTGTGCTCCTTATGGAGCTGTTCAGGTGCTTCAATCAGTTAGTTTGATATTAGCTTGAAAAAGAGACACCTGGGAAGAGCTTTCCTTTTTAATGAGAGATCTTTTTAACGGGAAACTACTCTGACTGCTGACATTTGGATCAAAACTCACACCAGGCTTTCCGTTAGCTATCAGCTAAAGACTAAAGACTGAATTTACAAACACAATTATGCAGAAATGCCACAGATTCCTTGATTGTCCAAACAAAATATTGTTGTTTGGTGTTCATAGGCTCCCTGTGACTATTTTATGTTAAGTTTTAGAATATTAATTTATTAAAGCATCTAAAATTAGCAACCATCCGGACATTTAACCAGCAAAGCTAAACCTTTTCAGCCATGGAAATTAAGGACACTTCATATTAGAACGGGCACTTCATCCTTTTTAAATCGTTCCCAGTCTACAGTCAGGCTGCACAATATATTGAAAATTCATCATCATTGTAGTATCAGAAAGCACAATATCAATATCAAAGTAGTGCAATAAATAGAATATTATATTTCAGGTATCATGAAATCATGTTCTCCAGGCTAATATTATATTTACTAGCCTTGATGCACACACCTGGTTTAGATGACAGTGATAACAGAAGAGAAAGAAAGTGAGAAATGAGGAAAATGTGGGTTTATTACAGTTTATACAGTCATCTCAATATTAAACAATAATATTGCACATCGCAAGTTTTTCTAATATTGTGCAGACTTCGTCTAAATGGTAAATCTTATATAAATATTCAAAGAGAAATCTGTATTTATGTTTCATAGTTTCACCAATTTATTACAGACATAAAAACAAACAGTGGTAATTATCCTGAAAGGGTAGATTCTTTTGTAACGCAGTAAAATCAGAATAAACGGCTGCAGATTAGAGCTTCCTTCAGAAATGAGCTGCTGCCTTTAAACCAGACATGTAAGGTGAGATCGTGTCCAGCATGTGGTGTCATCATACTAACATACAGAAAGGTTTTATGCTTCCAGATGAAAGATGAAATCAATTATTCTGCTGCAAGAAAATTTACCTTCAAGTAGTTTGGAATTCAGACATCTGTCAGTTTGTTCAGTACTGGTCACCTCAGCCAAATTCAACCCAAAAGCAGAGTTTTGATGCGAAAATAAGTCTGCAAATACCTCAAAATCTTATCAAATAATCAGCTGTTAGTGTGGAAGCAGATCAAATTTCTATTAGATTTAGATTAATATGGTGTGGATGCAAAAGGAGACTGGAAGTAACCGTTGCTGTTGATAAAAGACACTGAAAATAAACTGTTTGCCAGTGAAGGTGTTAGCAACCTTTTGTTTTTCAGTGGTAACTTTAGACATCAGACCGAGCACGGTATATTTGAGGGGAATGATCTTATCGACTGTGAAGCTCAGTGAGGAAAAAAGTTATAATTTGGACCTGCTTTGCTGGTGAATGAACTTGCAGTCACAGATCAAGCCCTAAATTATAGATCTTTTCAAAAAGTGCTGGAATATGATGTGGGGGTTACCTACCTGAAAGTTAAAATTGACCTGGAAGTAAACTTCACTGTAAGCTGATGATCCCGAGCATATTAACACGTCTCATCAAGCTGCAAAGGAAATCAGAAATTCAGGCTTATAGAAAAGGTCAAGTCAGAGTCAGATTTAAGTGCTTTTTCTAAGCTCCTCCCTATGGCTTCTAATGAGCTGTGTATACTAAAAAATACTCAGTCATTATCTCTTACAATTGAAGTCATTTTGCACAGAACAGAGGTCAACAATTTAATAAGCCGAAGTCCAGAGTTTTCTAACACCAAAAAGAAGTTCTTTCGATGATAGCAATGAACCCAAGGGTGCACATAGTTTTACCCCTGACAAGTAAAACATTTATTGTCTTTATTTTTTATATAATTGTTAATCCTTTTTTTATTGTAGGGAAAGACTGTTGCAATAAACAAACAACAAAATCTATCTTGTCCTAATATGTTGTCAAAGAAGGGGGAAAAACAGTAATTACTAGAGTATTTCCTTGTTTTTATTTAATGTAGAGTTGAAATTACTTGAATTTTTTTGACGTTTTTTTATTTTTTTTACTTGCTAAATGTAATTTTCAGAGGTGTCTGTCAGGATTTAGGGTAATATTGTTCTGGTTGTCAAAAACGTGTCAGTCCAAAAGGTGTTTGTGGTTACTTCTGACTAAATTTCCTATATGAGTCGGTTTAAATATTCTTTGTTTAATGTCCTTCATGTCTTCGTTTCTTTCTGCCTCTTTCACTAAAGTGAACAAAGAAACTCTGCTCAGGACAGACTGAAGGGAAGCTGTCTTGATTTAACGTCGAAAAAAGAAGATTTAAGTGTGTTAAATACTGCCTTTACGTTTATCAAAGACAAGATTTGATTTTGATTTTACCAAAAAGGGACAAAGGCTTTGTTCACTCAGGTAATAAGTAAGTTGTGTTTTTTTTTGTTTAGATTAAGAAAAAGATCCTGGAGGAAGAGATCCACTGTCCTCCAGAGGCGTCTGTGCTGTTGGCCTCTTACGCCGTTCACGCAAAGGTTCGTATGTTTTATTCTGTTATTTTCAGATATCCGTCTGTTCTTTGATCTCTGGGAACAAATGGGAACTTCTTCTATCTGAGATCCTTCTTTGGGCTAATAAGATGCTGAATAATTTACTGGCAGGTTTTTTTTTTTTTGTCTGATTGCACTCAACAATATTGTTGTTTTAAAGAAAATCAGTGAAGACAGTAGGGGTGTAATGTATTCATACTGAGTCATCAGGGTCCAGTGCATGCAATCACACAAAGAACCGTAGCTATAGGCAATCACCACTCTTAGCTAGAAAACATATTTCTTTTAATTTCTTTTCACTAACTGACACAACATAAAAATTAGTAAAACAATGATATGATCTAAAGCACTCTAGACCAAAGCAAAGCAAAAAATGGTTGATTCAGACGACCTGCCCGTTTGTTTTACATTCCCGGCAATTTGGAAAAGTTTTGTGTTCCCAGGGATCTCTGGCAACAGTGGGGAGGAAAATATTATTAAAAGCCAAAAAGGTCATAATTTGTTTGCTTTAATAAAGATAATGAAGTATTTCCTCAGGTGTTTGATAAACGCTAATTGTGTATTTGGAGCATAACAGCACTTACTGAGCGAAGAAGCTAGATGTCAATCTTTAACATTTTATTATATTTTTGCATTTGGAGATGTTATTCATTTCTGTATTCCCCTTTTTCATCAAGTCTAAGACAACTAAACCAGAACAAACACTAGTAGCTCAACTGAAATTCACTGTATTATTAAATATTTCATAGCATTTGTATCCTAAAACTATAAGAAAAAATCACTCCAAACTTCAGGGGCAAAGGTCGTAAAGAACGGCCCCGGCTCCTGCAGGTCAAACACACCTGAAGGTTTTTGGAAGCTGCTTAAAGCTGTCTCTGAGGAGCTCATTAGTGAAGTCCGGGGATGTGATCCGAACGGCCTCTCAGGTGAGTCTTATTATTACGACTTGCTGGCTGGCCTCGGGGTGTGTGGATGTTGACATGAGCAAAGGAGAACGAGAATGTGGAAGAAATTCTTTCAGATTATTGCGGCGTCTCTAAAGTAAACGTGACTGCTCATTCTGGGATTGATTTTGTGTTCTATCATCGGGCTCAGCTTCAAACCGACTTTTGATTTTCTTTCATCGCGAACGCCTTTTTACTTGTCCTGAGATGGGCCTAATTGGTGGTGATTTGAAGGCTCCTCCAGTCAGCTGGCTACCAATCGTTAGGCAGATTTCTGTCATATTTATCTTGACTGGTGGTCAGTCACTAAACGAGGCCAAGCTCCAGCTTTTAGAGACTGAATGTTGTTTAGAAAAGATTACAGGAAACTTTATCTATTAGGATATCGAGATCATTAGGCCATCAAAACAAAGCAGATCTCTTGTTTGTATTAATAATGGACCTGCTGAACCTGCTCCTGAAAACACTTTGTTTTTATAGACAGAGAAGGAATTATGTGTTATAATTAAATCAGCCTGCATTCGTCTTTGCAAAGAAAGACTACATTTAACTAATTAAAACAGAATTAAGAATTTATATTATTTAATATTGCATCAACTGTATATTTTCTGTATATTTTGAATTCTATAAAACATTTTTTGCTGTATGAAAGGCATCTACAATCTTTGATTTACATATTTAGGATTAAACAAGTTACCTGTAGTTCATAGAAAGTGCTCCGCTGGTGGAAAAGCTCTCTTAATAAGCTTCAAGCAATCTCAGCCGTTTTGCTTGAAGGACCCCATCTCTTTGAAATCCCCAAGAAAACACTTGGAAGACTGCAGTGCATGTTTTTGACAGGCGGGCAGGGTTTAGTCAGCCTGGAGCTCTACCTTAAAGATTTGACCAACACCCCCCTCAGAGGCTTGGCGTTCCCATGGTAATTTAACAAGCCCAGTTTAAAAGAGAGTGTGTGCAGATCAATAAAAATCTGCAAATCTGCTCGCGCCCTGTGCTCCCTGGTGTCAGCACCCTCATTCTGGAAACAGCACAAGTATGAGAGCGCTGTCTGCTTTCATTTATTTAAGTCAACTTTGATTAGAGTGAGTATGACTAAACTGGCAGCGTAAAGGGGCAATGGATACTTGGTAAGTTCAGCGGCTGTTCAGAGATTCCTGGCAGACATCTTTTCTTCTCCTCAACTGTTTTTGTACAGAATTACTGTGCAGACAATAAATGATAGCATACTACACAGTGGAATCTACTTCAGCTCCATGACTTATCTCTAATCATGATTATACTGTTGTGAAGTTAGCACTAGGAAGAGAGGAAGGGCATTTTCCAAGATAGCCTTAATGTCTGAGAGAGATTATTTCACATTACATCAGCATGTGTTTGTTATCAGTCTGAAGGTAAATTGTTGCATAATTGACAAACAATAAAGGAGAAGTCACATAGTAGTATATAAGTTATAAAGAGCGCATCAGAAAATAAATGATGTTTGGGACTATGGGGGAATAGATTTCTTTTAGCATATATATGGTAATGGGCTTACTATAAGATTCCAGCAGGAAGCAGGGACGCCCGGTACGGGTCATCAGTCCATCAGGGCCAACACAGAGACAGCTATGTACACATACTCACTCCTAGGAATGCAAATGAACCTAACGTGCGTGCTTGTGGACCGTGAGAGGAAACTGAAGTCGCTGGAGAAAACCCTCACACGGACAGAGTCTGAGATTTACGGGATTTAAACCAGAGACCTTCTTGCTGTCAGGCGGCAGTTCTAAAAACTAACCACTGCAGCACCGTTCCTCTCCATTTGCTTTAATTTTGTGCATCTAATGAGAAAGTGAAGCCGTAACAGAATGTGGCTCAAATGGGTTTTTGAACTTAAGCATAGACCAATAGACACTAAAGTGTATTATAATGGAAATATAATAATATGTCATCTAAAATGTTACAAAGTCAGCTACACTCTGGCACCATAATATTCAACAGTATAATTTTCTTGACATCAATTAACGAAACTCAGGAATAGAAGCCGAGATCAATTTAAACACAGGTTGTCTGTAAAGGCATCACCCGGAGGCACGAAGCTGTAATTTTAGTTTAACTAGTGCTAATTATGTTCATTACGGAATGATAACAAACAACACAAACACATCTCTAAGTCCAAAAAAAATAAAAATCTTTTAACATTGTTGAAGAGGTATTAGTAAGAATATTTTATCCAGTTTCAGATTTTCTGGTACAAATAAGTACCCTTTGCTTGCAGTGTGTTCCTGTTTGTCAGCTACTTGCATATTTTAATCAAAAAGAAATGTGTTCTGGGCCCATGAGTAACTGAGGCAGTGTTTTGAGTTTTTGTTTTCTGAATCTTCTCAGCACACAAGGTGGCTTCAGCTCAAAATGTCAAAAAAAAACAGCTGGTGTTTAAAACCAATGAAGAGGGCGTTTCATTGGCTGACATGTTTCGCAGTAGGGGATGATGTTGTGTTGCTCACCCGTTTTGGATCGGAGTGGGATGTGACAGGCTAACAGGCGTAAAGAACGCCGATGGGAGTCTTTGTGTTTCACCAGCGGCTTCTAAAAGACTGCTGCTTAAACGAAAATCGTTAAAAATTTAATGCGAATCTGCCGGCCTATCCTGTTTTTATTTTTCTGTTCCATAACGTGACACTGTTGATTTCCCATTTGTGTGAATAGATAACTCCTCAGCAGATGTGCTCTTTTCAGTTTCAGTCTGTTTTACCTGATATGTTATTCAGAACCCATCAGAGCGTTCTCATGTAAATCCCACATCAGTCACATCCAGTTTGTTTATGTCAGCATCGTAAAATGATCTTTAAGGACAATCTAAAAGCCTTACAGTTAAAAAAAAAAAAGAAATACACAACAAAATAATGGATTGCATTTTCAAAACTTTTATTTTTCACAATTTTTCTGTTTGATGTTTTCTGTTTGTGTGGTTTTCTTTTTTCCCCACATTGCCTGAATGAAAAATATGTTTCCTTTAGCCGTTGGATTGAACCATTCAATACAGCTCTAATGAACAAAGTTAATCTAATAACTGAAAGCTGGTGTTTGATTCCACCTGTTATTCTAGGATTATTTGAAACAACTGTGAGAAAAGCAATCTAAAGAAAAGTTTGGGGGAGTAATATTGCTGTGAAAGTACCGCCCTAACTTCCCTAACTGAGGCTACCACAATGCCGCAATAAGTCCATATATCATGAATTATTTAGCAGGTTGAAATAAACAAGTGAGAAACCCCGGGGAGCAGGAGAGGTGATGGCAAACTGAAGGGACAGGATCTAATTAAATAGTCCCCAGCAACTCAATTCTGTTAGTCAGTGCACTGATGTTCCCGGCTTTGCAGAGTGTAAACTGAGCTTCTGTAAGTGAGGTCACTTAAGTAGTGTTTTCAGACTGCTGCACTCAGATAAACCCCAGCTCCTGTAATAAACTTAAATGCAATAATCCAATCACAGCCAAACATGTTTATAAAAAAATAATTTGTCGTGTTCAAATTAGCTTTGGATGTTTGTTAGAAATAACAAATCAGTTTGTTGTGAATTTAAAGTGTGATGTTTATTTTCGTCACTGTTAGACTGTATTTTCCTTTCTCACGCCTTGTAATAAAATATATAACGTTTCATAAAGCATTATATATTTCTTCGTTGCTTAAATGTGCTGTGGGTATTTTTTTTCCCCACTCGTAATGATAAGCAGTAAGTTGAATGTGGCACCGAATCAAAACGTAGCATCACATTGGAGTCTTTAATTCTCTGAAACCCCAGATGGGATGTCACATTTTGGTGTCAGAATCAGGGGAGTAATTATTTTTTCACCAAGACATAGCCAAAAATTCCAGAGATTAAAAATGGAAGACAACTACGGGGAGAGGCAGATGCAGCACTTTTTTGTGTTTTGAGTCAAATAAAAATGACCACATTATGCAGCAAAGTTCTGCAGTTTTGTTGTTTTGGTTCTTTGACATCTGAGAAAAAAACAATTCATCAACATTTCTCTTTAGCTGTTTGTCAATGTCTGTGGAAAAAAGTGAATTAAACAGTTTTCTCCTCCAGTTAAGGTGCAAAATAGGAAGCCATTTACTGCCAACAGCAAACGCAGCTTTTCACAGAGAACAGACCACACTGCATTTTTATTTAAGGTTCACATGATGCTGCTAGCAGAGCCTGTTTGTCTGTCATTTCTTTTTGATAAAACTGAAGCTTCAGAGGATGCTAATATGCTCATTTAACATTGAAAACATGCAGAGACACTGTATAGATAAATGTTTTTTTAACCTTCATGCATAAAGCTACCACCAGAACCCACTTTTTAGGAGGCATCACATCTATATTTCATGGCCTTTTAAGAGTTTTCCATTAGCCTGAAAGAAATGTAAGCCATGCCAGGTGCCTTTAATGCTGTCTTCATTTATATCTGATGCGATTTGTTCTCCAACAACTACAGTAAAAACAAGTTGTCTTTGTTTTTTAGCAGCATAATTCCAATCATCTTCCAACATTTGGGCCACTGGTTGTGCAGTGAACATTAATGACCAACCTGCTTTTTTTGCTTTTAATAGTCCTGCATGAACATCTACAAGGAGATGGTGTGTGTGACTCATTTTGGTTCTTTTGCTTCTCGTGCAGTATGGAGACTATGACCCTGATGTTCATAAACCAGGCTTCTTGGCTGAGGAGGAGCTGCTGCCAATGAGGGTGAGTGATGGCTGCTTTACTTCCTGTCAGTCATAAGCAAAGATGTCGGTACATTTGTCACTTGATCTTACTTTGTGCCTGGATGGTACTATATATAGCCTGTAGCTATTTCTGCATCTACACGTCTGTCTTTTTTTATTACAGGTAATTAATTTGTACCAGATGACGACAGAAATGTGGGAGGAGAGGATCACTGCATGTTATGCTGAGCACAGGGGTAGAACGAGGTAAAACCGGCTGCTTAGAACTGGATTGCTGTGAGGTTCGACAGTCATAAGCGCAGTTTAAGTTGTGAGTTAATGCGACGCACGCTGAGGATTTGGTTTAAAATAAAATTTTAAAGAAATATGCAAAATTAGAGTCTGCTACTGCAGATCATGACAAATACACTCTTCTGTACCTTTAGGGAATTTTGCTGGGATATAAAAATAACATTCTTTGTATTTGTTGTAGTAAATTTATAATAACAGAAGGAAGAAAATTGGGTCACTGGGCTGCTGCACTTTGTTTTGCAGCTAACATGATCTGAATTGGAAATGGATGTGAAAAGTTTTGGGGATGTGACGTGACCTAAAACTCTCTGGGTGGGAGATTTCTGGCTGGAAAGTGAGTTCTAATAGACAGAAACCTCAGCACTGGATAAGGAATAACTGAGTCACTGGTCGAGAAGCCTTTCATCCTTGAGTAGTTGTAAAAAAGTCGGGTCCTTATATTTTTAGCATAGTGATGAAGACTTGAAGATGAAGGTCAACGGCCCTCTGATCTAAGGCAAAGTGGAACACTGTTAGTGTCGACATAGTAATGGTAATAATTCCAAATCTGTTTTGTGATGAACTTCACTAAGAAATGAACTTTCTAACACAAACACCAACAGCTGCATTCGGTTATCTATAAGAAGAGGAGATTTGGCCTTTAGTTTTGTTCCGGACCACTCCACAGTAATCGGATGTAATAATCTGTTCCAGCTCAGATCTGGAGTGATGGAAACATAACATCCAAGCGGACACGCTATAAACCTGCTTTCCTTATCTCAGATAATCACCTGTAGGACATTTTATGGTCTGCCGTAGCCTTCCAAACAGTCAAATGCAATTTGCATTTGCTCTTTTTCTTGTAGCAGTCTGCAGCACACCGAGGGGAACTTTCAACGCTCCTGGCAATGGGAAAAGTGTCAATCACCTTGTTTTATTGAAGCACCCTCAGCTGTATAATGGTCCACATGCTTTTGGAACTAGATTTAAAATTAAAATGCAAGTGCGACAACAAAGTAACCGACTGGTAACTGGTCCTTTGCGTCTACATGTCCCTTATACAGTCAAACTATCAGCTCTCTTGCTGTGAACTTCACTGCATAAATCAAGCATCACTATTTAAATTTTGTTCTGGTCCAGTATGAAGTTAGAATATGCCTGGTGTCCAACCTAGTTAAGTTTTTGTTTATTTTACATAATGCTTCCTTGTCTTTTTAAACATTCATGAAGTTAAAAGCGTCAGTTTTCCAACCACCCATATCAAACAGTCTTATCACAAGTTTGAGCTCCAGCATGTCCTGATTTTTCCTCACCCATTAAAGTATGCTAATGACTTTTTTGGGGGGGGATAACTTAACCCTGAAATCATAACAGATGTGCCAACATGCTGAGAGAAAAAAGGAGAAGAAAAGAGTTTGATGTCTTTGTTTTCTCTCCAGCTGTATTTACTGTCTTGAAGGCATCAGAAAAAGTCTTGTTTTCCATCAAGCATGACCCCAAAAGCCTGTTAGGGAGTTATAGTTGTGTTTTGTGTCGGTGGAGTGCTTTTTTTTCCTTTTTTTTTTTTTACCTCTGCAAGAACAAAAGCAAAAGGAAACAAGGTCTGATCGTTTTATTCTTTCTCCTCTTCTCTCCTTCCCGTCTCCCCTCCTTTTCTTTGGGTCCCTCTCAATCATTTTCTCCCTCTATCTGCCTGTAAAACCAGGGACGAAGCCGAGATGGAGTATTTAAAAATAGCTCAGGACCTGGACATGTATGGCGTCAATTACTTTTTCATCAGGGTGAGTCGATACCGCTTAGCAATTTCATGACAAAATGAAATATTTTTATGCATATCAGCTTTACCATGCTGTTATGAAACTCACCAATTTGCCTTTTACAAATATATTTTTGGAGTTCTGGACATTTTATGTATGTATCCTCTGATAAATAAATGGTTGATATTTGCTGTTGTAATGTAAAACAAACCTGCAACCCTCTAAATAAGGCCTGGTTTCATGTCTTCTATTATAAACCAAGATATTCTAGAAACTCAAGCTCAGCTTAATTTATTTGCTGTTTTCAAATAAATAAGCAGCATTGTTCAGCTCGATTCTAACGAACAGTTCTGGCCAGCAGACGAGTGTCGGCTGGGAGCACGGTCTCACAGCTGCTCACGTGTGTCGAGCAGAAACTTTCTTCCCTCTGATGTGGTTTAGAATAAAAAGGGAACAAACCTGCTGCTGGGAGTGGATGCCCTGGGTCTGCACATCTACGAGCCAGAGAACAAGCTGACTCCGAAGTGCTCTTTCCCGTGGAACGAGATCCGCAACATATCCTACAGTGACAAGGAGGTGGGAGAGTTTGCTGTTGAATATGTCACTCATCTAAATGACTCTGAGAAATCAATAATTCAATATAAAAGTAGCTCTGACTTCAAATATAAGTTGTTAAATATTCTTTCTGCCTTGTTATTCAGAGATAAAGCCCTGTCCTGTCAGTAAAGTCTGGTTTTGTTCTCTCCTTGTTTAGTTTACCATCAAACCTCTGGACAAAAAAACAAATGTTTTCAAGTTCAACTCCTCACGACTAAGAGTCAACAAGCTGGTGAGCTCAGCTGAGATTCTCGTGGTTATTTTGCCTTCCACGAGCAGCTGTAAATTAGTTTGTTCCTGCATGTTAGATCCTCCAGCTGTGTATAGGGAACCATGACCTGTTTGTGCGCCGACGTCGAGTGGACTCGCTTGAAGTGCAGCAGATGAAGGCTCAGGCTAAAGAAGAGAGGGCCAGGAAGCAGGTACTAATGACTGCAATCTTATATTTTATTTATTTGCTCATAGGCTTACTGGCATTATATTGGCGCTTAAACTAAATTAGCTCTAAAATTTCATTTTGCCCCACTTTTATTCACACTGCTGTCTTATAATGACTATCAGACAAAGGCTTTATCGTATTAGCATATTCAGTATGCTTTTTTTACAGGAGTTTTTAATTAATTTCTGCTGTGTGTGTCGTGCAGGTAGAGAGGCAGCGCCTGCAAAGGGAAAAGCAGCTGCGGGAGGACGCAGAGAGAGCCAGGGACGAGCTGGAGAGGAGGTTAATTCAGCTGCAGGACGAGGCTCACATGGCCAACGAGGCACTGGTAGGGTTCACATATTTGCTTCAGTCTCACACAAATGAAAGGTTCCAAAGCAAACGAAAATGTCAAAATGACTTCTACTCACCAACAAGACATTGTTTTATCTCCTCCAAGTGTTTCCTCTTTTAATTTCTTTCTTCACTTTTCAATAAAAACACTCCCTGTTTTTTTTGTTCACACTTAAACTTTTATTTTCTGCTTAGAAAGCTTTTTTTATGTGTCACTAGCTGTCGGTTTCTTTTTTCCCAGTTTCTCTGTCGATTTGAACTTTTCTTGCCTCCCCCCCTTTAATCTCCCCCTCCCTGCTCCTCTCCAGCTGCGTTCAGAACAGACGGCGGACCTGCTGGCTGAAAAAGCCCAGATCGCAGAGGAGGAGGCCAAGCTGTTGGCCCAGAAAGCCGCCGAGGCTGAGACGGAGATGCAGCGCATCAAAGTGACCGCCATACGTGGCCAGGAGGAGCGGCGCATCATGGAACAAAAGATGCTGGAGGCTGAGATGCGAGCACTCAAGATGGCCGAGGAGTCAGAAAGAAGGTGGGGAGGAGAACAAAGAGGAACGGGCGGATTAATGTGGAGAATACCGACCCTGCCGCAGTGACTTTGAAGTATATCTGTTTAGCTTTGGCAGCTTTTAGGTCTTCGTCACTATTATCCTTCATACTCAGATCCTCCATTTTTGTTTTTATCTCACACACAACATGCAGCAACGTTATATCCTTAAATAACTCATTAGCTCATCCTTCTAACTTGAAGTTTTTTTTTCCTGTGTTTTGAAATATGAATCTTTCCAAAAAAACTGCTTTCTTTCAAGTGCTTGAAAAGTAATATTTTAAGTCGCTCGCTCAGCTAACAAATGTTTTGGAGTTATTATGCTGTTTAATGTGACGGTTTGCAAACATTCTGGTTCACATGGCTTTGATTGACATGAAAGCAGAAACCCACCGTGCTCCGAGTGCAGAATAAATTTCTCATTCAAATAGCAGGAGCTGTTAACTTGTTTAAAATCAAACGCCGAAAAGCTTTGTTCTCGCGCAGCGTCTAGAAAGCAGGTTACAGACAGCTCGCTGCAGAGGAAAATAACTCTTTTAAAAGCTTTTATTCATCAGCTCTTCTCAATTGGGTTGAAGCACGACACTTTATTTGTGGTAGTTAATTGTGAGGAGTGGTATTGATTCACAGTGGAAGTCCTTATTAACTAATCTCTTTTACTTCACACTGAAACTCCACAACACTAATAAAGATCTTATTCTGTTTTGATGTGTCCTGAGTAAAAGCAATTTTGTTTTCTTTTTTCTGCTTTTGGAGTGGGTGGAATTAGTGAAATCAAAAACATTTTCTCCTGATGTTTTTATCTTTTGAAGCTTAGATAAAAATAGTGATTTGGAAGAGCGTAAATGTCAGTCAGCTCTTTATAAAACTCAATAAACTACAATCATTTCGTATTCACGGCAAAACACCATACATACTATCACTAATATCGCCTCACAGTTTCTACTTGACAGTTTATTAGGCAATCACTTCAAATGGGTACCATTAGCCACTTATCTGTAACTGCAATTTCTGGATGAGCACTTTTCTGCACCAGAGAAAATTTAAACCTGCACCACTCAACATGTAAATGACTACATCCACTCAAATGCTTCAGGCACATAGCTCCCCCACATCAGCAAAAAAAACGCAGAGTGTTCAGGATCGCAATAAAAAAACATGATCATCAGCCTAAAACATTATTACATCCTTGTGTTCACAGTAAATGGTGGAATAATGGAGACAAAAATAATTCTCTTGTTGTGTTAAACATTGATTATCTGAGTAACGACACAAAAACATGCTTTGATCACTGAATGCCGAAGTACTGACTATGTAAGGTGATGAGTATTTAATTTAACTTGTTCTGTTTCTTTGGAAAGTCCGAAAGTTGATTCAAAATATTAATTATGTCCCCCCTCTGTTCGTCTGTTAGGGCCAAAGAGGCTGAGCAGCTGAAACAGGACCTGCAGGAAGCCAGAGATTCAGAACGCAGAGCAAAGAACAAGCTGCTGGAAATCACCAGCAAAGCCATCTATCCGGTAACGGACGCGCCGACAGACACAAACACGGCTTTACAGTCTGACTGATATGGGAATGTTTTATTAAAAAATAAGAAAGGCTGAAAATATATTTACCCCCCAAAAAAGTTATTTTTTGCTAATTTGGGTTTCTCAGCTGAACTGATTTGATTTTTGCTTTGCATCTAAAATATTAGACAAAATGTGAAAAACGCTAATAATATCTTAAAGTGGTATATTAAGGCTCCCCCCCAAAAATAGCATTAATTAGCCTCATTGAATTAATACATTATTAAAACAATCATATCTTTGCCAACTGATAAAGAATACTATAAATACAAATGTGAAGGAACTCTGGACAATTCACATTTCAGTTTATTTAGGTGTTTTAGAATTCCTTGAAGTCAAATATTTTCCTAAAAACACATTAGAGGCAGAAAACTTGTACTCCTGTTAACAATCAAAGTCTCCATAAATGTATCCAAAAGGTACACATACACTGTAAATACACCATGCAGGAAAGTTTTCCTTTAATATCTTCTCCTAGTCTTGCTGGGGGGTGGTGCTGCTGGGGTTTGAATTAAAATATATCATTACTTGTTACTGCTTCAACGGTTTTCTCTCAACTCCCAACATACTCCCATGCTGACATGGGGAATTTTAACCCCGCAGAGCCACACGGAACCAGAGATACTTACATAAGACAAGACAGCCCACGCAGGAGCCTCCAACATTTTAAAACCCCACACAAATCATATTCATCCGCCTGTACACACACACACACACACACACACAGTGGAGCCTGAGATGGTTTCTGTCGATAGAATACTAAACTCTTATCAGCTTATGAATGAAAAGTTTTCACATATACACTCACACTGCTATACATATGAGCAAAAAAACATGCTGCTATTGCATTTTCCTGTATACCCATCAGCTCTCAGGTGAAAGGTCCACACTTGATATTCTTCATTCGCCACACGGTCCGTTTCATTCAAGCTGCTCTCTGTATTTTGACCGGATGCTGATGTTAAATATATCAAACCTATAGTGTGGATGTACGTGCCGGGTGTCACATTTACATTTAGATTGTGCATTAGGACCGGTTCTTTTCCAGCTGACTCTCAGGTGTTACCTTAGAAATGCATTGCAGACCCTGTGTTCGGATTGAAAAGCATATAAACGCGTGTCCATGGACGACGATCTCTGTCTTCTCGTCTTGAACCTTTCTCTCCATCACCATTATGTCCCTGTGCTGCTTCTGCAGATCAGTTTCCTGCTGTGATCTCATCCTTTTCATTTATGGGAGGTCTTTGGCCTTCTTTATTTGTCCTTTTTTGACACAATTTTTTATTTTCCTTCTCTTTAATCTCTTTTTTTATCTATATTGAACACAAACATAACAGAGTATATTTACTAACTAGAAGAACTCTAAGAGCGCAGACTTATGCCAAGGCCATAAGGTCACTGTCCGCTTAGATTACGACTCACTATAGGGATCTTTATTATGCCAGTTCCTTTAAAAGATTCCTAAAACATAACCTCCTTGGTGGAGGTAATAAACTTTTCCACGTCCTCGTCTTTCATCCTAGTCCCCTGGACTGCCTTCTGACAGCATTCCTCCAGACCTGAGCTTCAGCAGGGAGAACCTCAGCTTTGACTTCAAAGATACTGACATGAAACGCCTTTCCATGGAAATTGAGAAGGAGAAGTGAGTTCCCATTCCTATCCAGCAAATTCCCTTTAATATCTTTTGTTTCTGAAGTTTTAGTTGTTCTGGTTGTGCAGTTCTTTATGGTCAAAATCGGTTTCGTTCAGATCTAAACTGATGAGGAGTGTGTATGAGTCACATTTTGATGACCCAGAGCTTTGGCTATCACTGATTCTGCTGCTGGTATTAAGACAATTTATTTCAGTGGCTCTTGGGGTCATTGATAGCAGACAGCAAAAACCACATTTAGACAAGACTGACCCTAACAGTGCAGCTGAATAAATGACTTGGTTTGATGTTGTGATATATTTAGGTGATAAAGTCTTAATAATGCAGCGGAGTCACAGAACTGTGAAATTCTTGAGGATAGACTGTCAGACAAAGTATGGGAAATTTATAAAATTGTTTTTGACCATTAGACCTGTCAGATTCTTGAAAAAGGGAAAGCACAATGCCTAAATGTTAACACATTATGGTATGTCATCAGCAATTAACAAAAACACCGAACAGCCTGCAGATTTATAGGATTTTTCCTGTTTTTAAGTCCATGGTAATTTTCTTTTCTTTCCTTTTTTTGTTTTATTGCTTAGCTGGATTTTAAACCGATCTTTTTATATATAAAAATGTGTCCAGTGATATTACTGTATAATATTACAAACTACTGAACTGTACAAATAAAACAACACTGTCATTTTGAAATATGACATCTCTCCGGCTGTCATCCTTCTCACCGTCTTTATACCCAACAGCTGTATCAGCAACATCTTTGTGTTTCCTTTACGGTTGTCCTCGTTTAGGGTTGAGTATATGGAAAAGAGCAAGCACCTGCAGGAGCAGCTGAACGAGCTGAAGACGGAAATCGAAAGCCTGAAGCTGAAAGAAAGAGAGACCCCTCTGGACATCATTCACAACCAGAACACAGAACAGGGAACCAGCAAGCAGAGCAACTTTAAAAAGGTTCTTTATCATTTTATTCTCAGTATATCACATCATTTATACACATTAGCTTGAACAAAAACAAAAATGGAAACAAAAATTTCACTGCCAGACATTTGACTTAAACAGTTAATATTGTACAAAAAGTGGCAGAAAGCCTCTTTTGACGGCCAGCCAAAATGAATCACCAACAGTCACAGCCCGGAGAGAAACAAGCTTTATGGATCTTGATTGTATTGTAGTATTCTTGAAACCATTCGACTATATAATCAGAGACACAAGCTGTTGAGAAACCATTGATCGCTCTCCGTCCTCTCTTGTGAAACACCCGTGTTTCATTGTCTGTCATATCCAGGCTGGGGTTTTGATTCATTTAATAGCAATCTTCTCCACTTGTCAACCCCCTGCTCATTTTTCAGCCTTCAGGTTCCTTTTTGATGAAGCCTACTGGGTGAGTTTTAGCAAATAATCATTTTCTGCTGTGACCTCTGAAAGCGCTCAGTGGTTCCCCGCCTTAAATGTATTAAAATAAAAATACCTGGACAGCAACAGTGAGGTCACTCTGTGTTTTTACACGATTTTACATCCATCCTGCCTGTGCTGGTTAATTCATCTCACCCAGTTCCTGGCTTAGAAATGACTTCAAGTAAGACAAAAATTAACTCTTGTAGCTTGAGGGATTTAATAATTGATTGGTTACAGGCATTATTACTGAAATTACTTTCTGTTTCTACTGTCCTCTGATGAACTGCAGGACTTAACTCAGACTTCTCCTTTGTCTCTCTTTTCTAATATCTTTCTACTCCCAATAAAAAAATGTCATATTAAATAGCTGAGCTAAGTTCCCAGCACATTGTATAACAAACTGTAATATCCATTTTGCCCCAAAGTGTAAAATGTACTTGTTAGGGGGGCACTAATTGATTTTTGCGTGTCCATTCGTCACCTGGATTGATGGGGACACCTTTGACATGAAAGAGGGAAAAGAGCCGAGTTAAAAATGTTGGTCTAATTGAACAAGAGGTGGTCTGCATTCATGTTGTTTGAGGGAAATGGCGACCGGGGCACCTAGTGTTGCACGGAGAAGGGACGAAGGCGAGGAAACTAAGGTCCAATTCCATTTCCTAGTGTTACCCCTACCTCTAAATTTAGCATGACTCGTTGGCCCTTAATTTACAGTTCCAAAGGAGTACAATGATATCCAGTGTCTCTTTTGTGTGAGCTTAGGCAAGTTTTCACAGTTGTCTGCAGCAAAACAGAGTAGAAAACTAAGTCCTGTTCAACATTTGGTAAACTGTTAGATCTAATTGTAGTAATTATAAAAGACTGGAAACAAATTGATTTTAACCATATGCTGCTTGCTATCTGGGAAAATCCCGCCAACTATCCATTTGTGTGTGCCCTTGAAAAATTTTCATTTGTAAAGCCAATTAATTCTACCACTTTGCACTCCGCCTGCATCACAGAACGACTCGGAACAATCTGACTTTGGTGTGTACGCACAAAACAAAGGAAAGGGTTAAAGGTACTCATTGCAAAGTACAAAATCAAACATTAATAATGATTTGAAACTGTATCAAATAGTGCTGTTTGGAAGAGTTCACTCCAGTAGTGTTTTGGATATATTGAGTAGAATTCTGAAATGCAGGCCCACACTCAGTGTAAACAAAATATTCAGCTAAATGAAGCTTGAGTCACGTGATTGAGCTACATTAAGCTGGCTGTAGAAAATTTCCATAGATAAACTCATGTGGTCGTTGACATCTAGTTGCAAATTTTGCTGAGAAAATTTTTAATTTAAGGACACATTAATCTGATGTGGTATGAGAAAAAAAATGTGTGGATTTGGTTTCTTACATCACAAAAAGTTTTGCCCAGTCTTCATGGCTTTGCAGTGAGCATCTATAAAAGGTCGGGACAAGAGATGAAATGGTTCTGGGCCTAAATCAGTTCAGCCAGAGGAGATGAAGTCTTGGGAGGGCAGAGGCTGAACAGAAATGTTTCAGTCCGGATGAATTTGGAGAGAGGCTAAATTACGGAGAAGTGCTGAGAATGCAGTGGGAGTTTGGAAAAACACGAGGAGAGGGGATGAAGAACAAAGCACGTATCTCTTTAGCGAAAAGTATCAGGACTGGCTGCAACCCTGAGCAAAGATTTAGTGCGTCTGGACTTCCTCTCATTTCCAAAAAGATTAATGAACATCCTGTTAATATGACTCACTGCACCTTGCACTTTTTTCAGGCCAAAGTTTCTCCTCTGTTGGCACCAGGTCGTTACAGAAAAGCTCGTTCCCAACAACTAAATCACAGCACAAGAGCTACAGGGATTCTGGGATTTGATGTGTGATTTTTTTTTAATGTTATGCACGGCTATTCAGATCATACGAAGTGGTGCACAAAAAGGAGGTCAACTGTCGAGGCCCTTCTCTTTGTACTGAACAATAAACAGAAGGGCCTCTTTTCTGCAAGTAGTTGTTATATTCTACCTTTCAATCGTCAAACACTAAAAAGAGGTATTTGTCTGTGGACTGGAGAATTCGATAAATGCACAGTCAGGGTTTTCTGCTCACACATTGTTCAGACTGCCTGTCAGCAGGGACAAAACAAGGTAATCAGTAAGTATTACTCAGCAAATCCATTTGTCTTTCACACCTTATCTGTTTGGATTTGCTTAAGTCCTTCATCCACACTTCCCAAAAAGAACCTGGATTTCCCAAGCTGTCCTCCAACCCCAGTCCAATAGTCACCTTGGCAGAGGCTTTAATCTCTGTTATTTACAGATTTCACAGGGGGGGAATAGTTTGCCTTGCTATTTCAAACTGCTACTCTCTTGTGTTGTATTAAATGACTCAGAGTTTAGTTGCTTTGAAACAGTTATTTAAATTGATTCAAACAAGCGCCCACTCATTCAAACCTGGACAGAAACGCATTTATCAACTTTCTTCAAATAGCTTTTGTCTGCCACTCTTCTCTTCATGTTGGATTATTTGCAGCAGAGAATTTTGAAAACATTTTTCAGAAAATGTACCAACCTTTTTAAGAATCAAAAATATAAAAAAATCATTCTCCTGAACTATATCAAAAAGTTCAGTTTGGAAGAATTTACTTGAGTAGTTTTCAAGATATATGCAATCCTTAAATGTGGGTCCACACTCATTGTAAACAAAGCACTTTTTTGCATACTTTACTCAACAAATCTGAGCATAAAGAAGCACCAGTTCATCAAAATTATCAGACTTCTTGATGCCAAAGTGCTCTTTGTGGACGTTACTATTGTTGGTCTTTTTTCAGTTACTTCAGCTGTTTCTGTAAGTGAACACATGCATGTATATTTCCTCACAACTTTTATATTTAGTGACACATTAACCATCCATATGAGAAAAAAAAAGATGTGTGGAATTTGTTTCTGACTTGATGAATCCTTTTTGGACTCTGCAGTGAGTACCTTTAACTATACCTCTGGCACAATAATTAGTACACATGTAAAAAGCAAAGATCTACAACTTAGTTTCATTTTCCAACATCCTAATCCCAAAAGGATATACGCTATTTAGAATTTGTTTTTGCAATTTTACCAGATTTTGTTGTTCAAGGTGTCATATTTTGATGGACTTCTTTCGGAGATTGAATCAGAGCGACACGAACAAATTAGCAAGTTGTCAGTGCGGTTGGTGTTTACGCCAGCGTTTGAGATGTGTTTCACTCCCTGCAGTTTGTCTCCTGAACAGAACTCACTGTTATCAAGTAAATAATATCCCTTTTACTGCAGGAAAAGCATTAGAATATGTTAGTGGGTCTACAGTTAATACACAGGCATTACTTGACTGTTTCAACTTATCTGGTTTTACTTTTTGAGCAAGTTTTAAAGTTATTGTAACATCTGTAATAATTGTACTTCTTTGGTTTTGTTTAGTTATACTGTAAATAATAATAATATTTTACTGATGGTCCTAAAGCTGCATTAGGGATTTTGAAAGTTTCATACATCTACTTCTACCCAGTTTTGCTCCCCTGTCGTTTAGGTTATTTCGCTTTGAAAGGCACTTGATGAAAGCAGCGTGTCCTGAGCATGAACTCGATAAAAGTGCAGCGTTTGATGCTTTAATCATCACAGCGTGAGACATTTAAATGGTGGAACACTCCCAAAGCCCGACGCTGCAGTAAACTACTACGATGCTGAATCCTCAGTGCAGCATGAAAAGAAAGTCATCCAGGGTGCCACAGCGTGCTGCTGCACACAGTCAGACTTACAGGATCCAAAGGGCTGCTGACAGCTGGCAAACTAGCAAAGCCAAGTGTCAATCTGCTATTACCCAGCAAGCCTGTTGACCAATGGGTAAAGTTTCTGTCACCAGTCCGAAATTCTATTTTCTTACTTTGCATCTGTGTTAAACGGTTCTCCTGCAGTTTATTTTGTGTTGTCTTACTTAAACTTTGTTGTTATCTCCTTCGCAGCTGACTCTGCAGAGCACCAAGTCCAGGGTGGCCTTCTTTGAAGAACTTTAAGCTGCATACCTGAAGCCAGCAGCGTTTCGATTCTACATTCCTGGTCAGTCCTGACCGCACTGCAGAGCCTTATACCCCACTCGCTGGAAACCAAACAAACACTCCAGACAGCGCAGTAAGCACCGCACTGACCTGCACCCGCTGCAGGATCGGATCCATCAGTGTGTGTGTTTACAGCCAGAGTCATTCTCCTGAATCATTTTAAAGTAAACGTGTGTGGGTGATTTATTCATGAACTTTGACTGTAAAAGGAGAAATGTTCCTGCTCCTATTCCACTGTGAGTCTGTTGAGATTGTATTAATGAAGTTGGAAACAGTTCATTTTGAATTAAAGGTACTCATTGCAAAGCATGAAATCGAATGTAAAAAAGATTATCCTAAATTATGTCAAATAACCATCAATATGAGAAAAATATTGTACAATTTAGTTTTTTACAGGTCTTCGTGACATTGCAAAGAGTACCTTTAAGGTTAGCTGCATTTTGTGAGGAATGAACTGTTTTCAAAAGGAACTAAACCACTAACTCAATTCTGAACTGAACACTTGATATTTAGTAGTTATATAAATCATTATATTTTATTCTTTATAGCTTTCCTCTTTTTAAACTCTGCCTAGTTGGTATGATCTATTCTTTTAAGGTTGCCAACATATTTTTGCATTAATTTCTCTACCATCATAAATTGTTCATTTGTGAATTGGGGGACTTTATGATACGGGAAGAATATTCTATACTTTCACTCAACTCTGAAATCCACCTCTGATTTGTAACATATGCCTTTCTTTTTGTAGGTAATGTAGATGAAGTGTTTTTTTCTGAGGCCTTAAATGTTTACATTGTTTTTCTATCTCAGACTGAGGAGTCCGTATGCAGGACATCACATCCTCTGTGAGTTCTGCTCATAGACATAATATTTTAGTAGACCAAGTGTCCCAGCTTTCTCTCATTGAATTGAAGCCAGCAGGAACCATTTTACGGAAGCTTTTGGAACCAGCGTCTGCGCACTATCAACGTCTTGTTATTCCCATGCACACAATCATGGTGTCACATGACCTTTCTTTAAACCAGGAAGTAACAAAATAAAGTTAAACGTGACAGAAAAATGAATATTTGAACGTACTGCGACAGGGTAAGAAGTACAGGAATCAACAGAAATCCATCCCTGAAAAATTATCTGAGGTGTGTTTTTATTTTTTTAACAAGAGCAATAACTAGTTTGGTAACATTGAGGGGGCGGGGCTTAAAACTTGTACTGAAACCAGCCGACAGGGAAGCTGATCTCATTCTTTCTTTAACTTCAGGGTTCCGGTCCGAGGTCTACCTATATAAAGTTTTTTGGTTCTGCTCTGGAAACTGAAGAGGAGACTGGATGGTCATTTGAATTTTATCTGGACTCCTCAGAGCTTTTTGTAAATTTTCGCAAAAGCATACATTAGCATTTATTTTGAATCTATGTTTTCTGTCCCTCAGAAAGCAATTAATGCTGGGGAGTTATAATGCTTCTGTGTTTACCAGGGATAGTAAACAGTATTTAAAATGAAACTTTGCATAGTTATATGACTGCATTTACATTTTTACTGAAAGGTTAACAGATGTGTATTTTTTTGCATGTAAAATAAACAAAAATCCAGCCTGATTTATTTTGTGTGTGTGTGTATTTTTAGTTTTCCCCCCCAAAAAAATATCTCTGTGTTATTTTGACTCTGATGGATGTCAGCTTTGATATTTCTGGTGCCAAGAGGCTTTTTCACCCGACACAAACAGACATCCAATTACACCTCTGAAATGAATCAAGTGTTACATAAGCACCCTCCATCTCATGTCAGATCACAGACCTTGTTTGCCTGATTGACGCTCTTTGTGTGTGTGCTGGTGTGCTTACAGAAGCGGGGAAGAACTGTGTGTGTGTGTGCTGCTGTCTGTTGTGTTTCACCACAAAATGTAACTTTCTGCCTGCAGCTCTCGGTGCCCTGAGACTGAAAAAGCGGCGGTCCTAAAAAAGGTGTCACCTTTGGTAAGAGCTGGAGAATGTGTCAGAGTTTGTGACAGAACGATGTCTGCAGGAGCTGACTCTCCACAGAAGGACAGGGGTGGAGAGTGTGCAGCAGTGGTGGGCCGTCAGGGCCTGCAAGGCCTTCTCTGCTGGCCTAACAAATATCTGAATAATTATTATTCAGATAATAATAATTATTCAGATAATAATCTGAATAATTATTATTCAGATATTTGTTATTCAATAATAATTCCAAATGGTCGGTCTGCTTCCTTTCATAGCCTTTCCCTTGGTTGCGCTGTTTCCAGGCATGGATTTTTATATTAAAGCATTCAACCAATCACATTTCAGCAATCATTTGTTGCCAGGGTCAAAGAAATCTGCCTGGAGGCCTTCACAATCAGTTCTGCGGGCCCTGTAGTATAAAATAAGTGTCAACCAAGCTGTTTCTTCAACCAATCAGATATTGAGTTGGCTACACCAGGGCCCTCTAGCAGGCGTACGGTGACGTCAGCACATTCGTACTCTTTGATTGGATAGTCAGAGAGCGTACTAGCCAGACCTAGCAAACCGTATTTGTGAGCTGCACGAGCAAAAATATATAGTTGTGTTGATTTGATCGCTGTTTTGTCAACCCAAAATGGCTGAAGGAGGAGAAGAAATGGATTTGGTTGCAGATTTATTATCAAAGCCATTTTCAAGACGGACTTTTCAAGAAAAGCTGGACATCATTAAGAAAGGTCGGTCAACTCCGACCTTATGCGAAACTTATGCCAGAAATACGACAGGGCAGGCTCGACTTTCAGCATTAGCTTCGATGGCCATAGAAAAGGACTTCTTGATGGAACTGAAACGCACGGCTAATCTGTACGACAGAGTAATTGAAGTATTCTTGAGGAAAGAAAGGAGGATGGATTTTGTGTTCAAGTAAAGACATTTTTGGTGAGTGAAATGTTGCTATTTTATATTTTATAAATGATGGTATGGGGTGGGTTGTGTGAGCGCCCTGTGTATAGAGCCTACAGTCCTCGCTGCAAGCAGCCCCAGTTTAAATCCCTGCGTCGGACGGCCCTTTACTGCGTGTCATTTTCTCTATCTCTAATTCCGGTTTCCTGTCTCTCTTCATCTGTCCTGTCCAGTAAAAGGCATAAAAAGCCCCCCCCCCAAAAAAAAAGCTTTAAAAATAAATAAACAATATTACAATTTTATGAGGTTGTTAATAATGCTTTTTTTTTACGTGTGTCGTAGCTGAAGCTGCAGTAGGAGATTTGTGCACCCCGGGTTTGTTTCTTCAGTAAATGCATTTATTCTGGCTAAACGAGTTATCTATCTGCGATGCAACAACTCCTGATACTGCATTTCTGCATAAAAAGATGTTTTTTATAGCCTTGAAATTATTATTGAGGGTGGATTGATTCAGACGGAGCTCTACTGAAGGCCTAGGTGTGAATTGCACGGCCCGCCACTGGTGTGCAGGGGGCATCAGGCAAACTGACACATTCTTCTTCATTGCCCCTCAGCACTGTCACTTCAGCTAGAAGGAAGATGGAAGGAGACGGGGGGGGAATCACATCTTTTGTCCTTTAAGGGATGACGGTTGACGTCACGCCTACAGACGCAGTTCACACACAAACACACTCATGTTGCAGCAGAATGGAAATTATAGTTGTACAAAAAAGACTTCACAACACATGGAATAAATACATGATCAACCTTGTTTAAAATCTCGCTGAAGGCGGAGCTACAATGTTTTTGCCTGTGTGTGTGTTAGTGGTGTTCGTTTGCCTGTACTGTTAGCAAAATATCTCTTGAACCACAGAACAGATTTTAATAAAACTCTCAGAGAGTAATCCCTGCCTGGAAATATAAAACTCCTTAACATTTGGAGTCAAACCAATTTAAGATGGCCGCCACAAGTAATCAACATTACAAACAAAAAAATGGCTGTAACTCTGCCAGTTTTACAGATATTGAGATAAAATTTGGTCCCCATATCCCCATAATATACTCTGAGCTCTAACACATCTCATGAAATCTTACAATACCACAGAGATTGTGAGCATAAAGTTATTTATGAGGTTTGACCAAAACGGCTACAACTCCATTGCTTCTCAGCATGAGTTGATTTTAGTCTAAAAGTGGCGGGTGATATGCATTCCTTCAAGGCCTTCATGTTAGGATGGAGCCACCTAATGCATGTTACCTGCTTTTTAAATTAAATGATTAAATAAATGAATTGTTCATTCAGAAATATCTCAAAATGAGATCCGAATGTATTCTTGTGTCTGCTGTAAGGATGGATTATTATCCATTATTTTTGAAACAGGTTCAGATTGTATAGTCCACAAGTGTTTTTGGTTCAAACATTTTATTATTTAGAATGTGTCTAAGTGGTACAGAGTAATGAAAGACCTGAAGTTGTTATGAGAAGCTTGAAATGAGTCACAATTCAAATGGATTTATTAAAACAGCAGCATTATTTCATAGAAATCAGATGTCAGAGTTTAATAATCTTTGGCTTGAACCTTTCGCCATAATTAGTGACTCAGTGATTTGACATATCTGCGGCCTTTTCAAGCTGATTGTAACAGCTGTAACAATCAACACCATGTCCTAAACTTTACTTGGACTAAATTGTTTGTAGGCTACTCACCCACGTGTCACACTTGGGCTCCATGCTGCAACAACCTTATAGGCCGTTCAAAAGTACATCCTATAATTGTGACGTTTGACTGTTTTTACATTTAAGATTTGATACTTCAAAGCATTCTCGAGTGTGAGTCAAATGCTATAGACCAGGGGTGTCAAACTCCAGGCCTCGAGGGCCGCTGTCTTGGGAGTTTTAGGTTTTTCTGCTCTAACACACCTGATTCAAACGGTTTAATCACCTCCTCACCAAATCATCAAGTTCTAAAGAAGAATTTCCACAAGTCATCTATTTAAACCAGCTGTTCTAAAGCAAGAACACATCTAAAACATGCAGGAGAGCGGCCCCCGAGGAATGGAGTTTGACACCCCTGCTATAGACAGTTTTATGTATCAACACTGAGCTCAAGAATAGCACAAAGGGCACACTCTATGAGACACAAATGCTCCAGTTTAAACACCAGCTGATCCCTAGCTGAAGGGGAGTCATCCCTCCTAACATTTACATCCCATGCAATTGCTTCCCTCAGAAAAAAAAAGGAAAAAAAAAAGTGGTGAAATTTAATGTTTGGAATAGACAGAAGAATTCCTCCAGCAGGAACGGGTTGTTATCACTCGCTGTCGAAGTCAGAGCAATCGCGTTTTTGACCATGTCTGTGTGTTTATTTGTACCGTCAGTATCTCAAGAATAACTGAACAAATTTTAAGGAAACTTTCAGAAACTAATTCACTTTTTGAATCAACCCAATTCAAGATGTCTGCCACAGCTAACTGATCTTAACTTACTCAAAAATGGCTCTAACTCCGTTAATTTTACAGGTACTGAGCTAAAGTTTGGCGTTGCAGCAGCTAAGTGTTATCTCCATAACAAAGTCTGAGCGCTAACAGATCATGTGAGACGTCCCAATATTGATTTGGAGGCATATTATGATTTTAAATTTGGCAAAAAGAAGCAATTACTGTATTCCATTATAGATTAACTCATTCAGTGACCAGTTCCTTAAATTACAACTTTCCAACAAAAGTGTCTCTGCTGTGTCCTCCCAAGATATTTTGAGCTCCTCACATTAAACCAGTCATTGTATGTTTTATCTGCTCCTGCGGTGGAGTTGGCTGTATCCTGGAGGCTTATCACCAACCAGCTCAAATCGACTGCCATGAAAAAATCTCATCCCACCGACGTCGCTTCTAAAATGTTCCAGCACAAAATGGCATTTTTCTTAACACTGAACAACTGCATTAGTATGTTCACATTAAGTGACAGATATTACTCTCCTTTTCTGTTGTCCTGCTGAGACAGGAAAGAATTCTCACTTATAGTCTTCTCAGGTTGGCGAACAGGAGGGGAGATTATGAGGTGACACAAGTAAGGATGTGATAAAAATCTTTCTTTGGTTTGCTCCATATCATAAATCTCCTTTTATTTCTGTCTCTGCATTCTCGATTCATCCACAGACTGTTGTCTGGAGTAACTCTCCTCCGCCTCACCACTATTCATGGTTTTCCTTCCTGACAGCCAGTATCTCCCAGAGGGAGTTTGCTTTAGAAGGCCACTCTTTGTGTGACCCCGATTTTCACTTTTAGTGTCTTTTTGCCTGTTGCTTATCTCCTGAACTACCCTCAATCCTAAAAATTGAGGCAACAAGCTTAAGCTCTGCATTTTTAGATACAAACTCAGTTTCCAGGAATGTGGAAAAGTCTTTTTATTTTATTTTATTTTGTTGTAAAATGCAAATAAAATTAAATTTGTCATTTGTTAATTTGTTTAAACTTGTGCTTGGCCTGGATGGCTGATGGTTATCGTGGTTAGCGTCAGCTAACTAACCCAAGTTGTAGTTGTCTAGTAACTCAGATTTTGGGTGTTCTTTTTAACTGAACTTTTTAGTAGCTCTAATTCAATAAAACAGTCATTTTAATCATTTTTGGCATAGAAACATGACCAGGTAGGCTAAGTTAAACTGATAACTTAACCCTGCTGACTACCCAGGGTTGGCTTGATCCAAATTTGAACCCAGAGCTGGGTTACTAATTGGGCTGATTTTAATCCAGCACTTTTTAGTAAAACAGGGCATGATATTGTGAGATATTCAATGTTTTGTCTCCAAAGACAAGAGGCATAAAACCCTCAGAAAGACACTGCTCTCAGAAACATTGATTAAGATTAATCATCCAGTTAATAATGTCAGACAGGCTATTTGTATATTCTAAATAATTCTGTAGCTCAACATTATGTATATTTGCCTCATATGAGGAAATTCTTGACCCGGGTCAAAAGTGGGCACTGAACATATGAACAGTATGAAAAGGTTAAACACACAAAGTCACAAAAGTCCTATCTGGTTCTGGTTCTTCCAGCCAAATTAATGTTTTTTTTGCTCCAAAATGCAGATGTCTCTGTGTGAAATACCTGTGGAAAAATGCCATGAATGGGTTCATTATGTTGCCTCGGGTTAGATTGCATAGAAATGAGTTTGGTATTTTAGGGAGAAATAAAATAATGAGAATAAAAAATAATAAAACTAATGAAATCTCCCTTCTCAAAACATCAGCTTGTTAGACTGGAGAAATGCTGCTGCCTGCCTGCTTTTGGCACGTCTTTTGACTACTTGATTAGGGTCTATGAATAAATTTTCTTCTGACCCCCAGATAACAGCGAGCTCTGTTTTAATTGTCTCGGTCTGTTATAAAATACAATGTGAGTATCCGTGCCAGCCTGCCTCATCATGATATGGATCAATCTTCAGTAATATTCACTCATTTTTTGCTCCTCTTCATCCGTTATCTCCTTGCTCTTTGTGTAATGACTTCAGCTGTCTTCAGGAGGCAGTGCTGTGAAGGGAGTCAGAGTTTGTCAGGGCTTTTCCTCCTCACAAGAGAAGCTGTTCACAAAAGAACATGGTTTAGACTGTCACAAGACCATGGAACTGGCTGATAAAACAAGAAGTGATCTGTGAAATATCTATGAACAAGACAGCAGAAGCTAAAAAAATAAGAAAAATGTAAATAATATGGACAATGCCTAAATGGTTGTTCAGTGCACACATTTTTATTTATTTGCAGTTTCTCCTGTGATATTTTTAAAACAATTATTCTTTACATGGCTCTTTTTAATCCAGTGGTTCCCAATGAGCACAACCACCATTAGACTAATTTTATTTATGAGAACATCTTATCTTGAGACCCAAACTCAACGTTTTGTGACCCATAGTGGGGTCCTCACCCCAGCTTTCTGAACCACGGCTCTGATCTCATCATGCTGCATGATAAATGAGACTTTTCTTTCTTCCACCGAAGCCTGACTCCTGGGGTCGTGACGCTGGTGGAGGTGGTCTTGTTGGCAGACAGATTCAGAAAAAGCCTTGGTGGTATTCCTTGGGTTGAGTAAAAAAAGGATGCATATTGTCATCTTTTCTCTGTGTTGACCTGTTTAACTGACCCATTTCTGCAGCTGCCCATTTGTCTGCTGTTCTTAGAGAAGACAACTGCATGAGGAGACTTTGTTTTCATGCTGGAGGCCTTCCATTATCTCTGGACTGCCACATATTAGTTAAAACAGCCTCATCTCATCTTCGAGATTATTTCCATTAGAGATCTGCATCAAGGAGAGCCAGCTAACTGATTCTCTTTTTGTTTGTGAGGTCTTTCCACCCCTCAGAAAGATGTCAATAAATCATAAAGCCACAAAGCCACACAAGGATTTATTACGAATATGCTGACGATGCCATGCGACAGTTTCACCCAGGGTTTTATTTCATTTGCCATTTTTTACATCTGAAATGACAATAAAGTATTGAATTTCAAACTCTTTCAAGGTAAGTCCCCAAAGCTGACTAAACAACACCTTTAATCTACTCCAGCAGATTAAATCATATACGTGGGGGTGTCTGCCGAGGTGGGAACAAAGCCAGCCGAGAAGGAACCATGTGGGTGAAGGATGACAACAAAGTAATGTGCTAGGCCAAGATTACAGCTTTGCAAGTCATGCACATCAAAATAGGCCATGATTTTCAAAAACTGGAGCTCAAAATGTGGACACAAGGCTCAGTGATCACCTGGTCACAAACACTCAGAGTTCAGCGAGAATTCAGCTGAAAATTCACATATTTTCTCACAATTTTTGAGGGATTTTTTTTCACCAACTTGTCTCCCAACAGCCGCAGCTCAGTGAGATGCCACTTTAAAGTAATCCCAGTTTTCTTAACTTTATCAATAACTAATGACAAGATGGGGACCAGAACAAAGTAAGTAGCAAGAGTAAAAATAAGTGATGACCTATAGTGCTTTGTTGATTCTAAAGGAGCAGCTGTCTTCATTAAAAATACACATTTGGTTAACTTTGAACCATCAGCTAATAATTGCATAATCTGCCTAAATGAAAGGTACATTAAATATGACATTTTTCCTATTTTAGAATCAAAACAGCTTTATTTTTATGACATTGCAACAGATAAAACAAGATTATACTCTAAGTTTTAAAGTATCTGAAAACCCCTACATTAATCATCCAGTCTGTTAAATACATTAAAATTCAATCTTCTTTGTAACAGCAACTTAAAAATCCTAAACCTTTAACATTTTTCACCTGGTGTTTTTTTTTTATTAAAGCTTGTGATGCATGTTAAGATTTTAACGTCTTTCTGTGATCAGCCGAAGTAAAAATGTAGCTGGATGCTGAGAGATTAATAAATAGTTTTAAATCATTTTAAAGAAGTATATTTAATGGGAGGAAATAAACTGAAAATTGCTTTTTTTTTCAGAACTAGATGTCACAACAACTTCTGTCAAATAGCAAATGGCTTTTTAAATATGAACCGTTTGTGTCTAAAGAACTTTAAAAACTCTGAGGCTTTGTGGAAGAAATGGTTTAGTTTGTAGTTTTTGCTGCACAGAAAATTGAAAATTTGAAGTTTCTGATGGGTTTCCTTTGGTTATTTTTGATGCTATATGAGAAAAGTTGTTGAAAAAAGTATTCTGGACAATTAAACAATTACTTTTTGGTTGAAATCTTGGGCGACGTGGAGGAATTTTCAGTTTTTCTACTGAAGTCTGTAAACCTGCTTGTTAGCCTAACATGTAAAATTCCAAACTCAGCTTTAGTGTGAGCTTTCTGTACATGATTGTTAGTCTTTAGTGTCTCTGTGATGACCCTGTGATGGACTGATGACCTGTTAAGGATGTAACCTGCCTCCTGACCTTCGGCATCCTCGTGACCCTGAACAGCACGAAGCAAACAAATACAAATTTTCCATCTGGACAGAGATGTCATTTACTGCTGATTAATAACTGCTGATCACAGAGAAGTATTTAATAGTTTAAATGCCCAATATTTGTCTTAAGATATTATACCAACAAGTGGATTATTAAACAAACAAAAAAAGTCTTGCAATCTTGTTTAGCTAAGAAAAATCAACAGTTGACTTTGATTTTGTCTTGATCTTCTCAGAACTGTTATCAAAAAACTCAACAACAAAACAAAGTGCTTCAATATGCTTCTTCACTGCCTTAATATAGGCCTAATAATTAAGTTTTGATTCATATGCATAATTTTGCTTTATTGTGCTTCAAAAAAAGGTCTCAAATGAGAAAATAACGAACAGAGATGCAGTTTTCTCTTACATAAGAACTGTTTAATTGAATCTACAAACCCCTGCAGTTTTAGAAACGTTCTAATAAAAGGCTGATGATCTTTTTGGGTTTGTTTGTTTGAAAAAAAGCTGCATTACTGAGATGTATTTTAAAAATGTCACGCCTTAGATGACATAAATGAGTTTTAAGCTTTACAGTGTTTTTGTGTGAACTCTAAACTATGAAAATATTAAAAAGTGTTTTTGAATCCAGGTCTGCCAGCTCCATTTTTTTCTATTTTGCTCTCTGGGGAATTTGGATGACATATAGTGTAGTTTTTTTTACTGGCACAGACTGGGGCAGAGTGCAGCCCAGAAGGCTGTCTTGCTGAGGAGTGATGTCGGCTGCATTGTTCATTCATGCGTCTTGCTCTCCGCCATCCCTCGAACTTCCTGGTGGCAGGCATCCCAGCATCCCTGGTTGAGCATCGGGGATTCACACACACATGCACTTGGCAGAGGCTTCTCCTCTCTCCATGATACTCTTTTTCTGTTTCTTAACAGCTCAAGAAACACGACTCAAAACACTGTCAGGTCTGGAAGTGCTCGTGCCTGCTCCCTATTTTTAGGCTGGCACTAAAGCAGCACATTTTCAGTTCTGCTTTATGCATTTTCCCTCCTGTCGAAAATCTATACTTGTATGAAAAATCTTTCTTTTTCTTTGTTGTTGTCAACTCTGTCTGTGATTTTCTCTCTTCTTGCTGTTCTTTTTCTTCCCCTCTGCCTCAATCTTACAGCTACTGAAACAGACAATTTGACAAAACCTCAAAAGAGAAAAAAAAACTGCCTTATGACTCACTTGGTCACAACTGTACATATTATGAAATGAAGTGGCGTGAGTCTGTCTGCAGTGGTATATAATTAGAAGCTTTTCATAGCCATTGCTCGACTCAGCAGCTGCTGTCAGTCTCCTTATTTTCTGCCTCAGACGTCTCTTTGTCTGCCTAGTGAATCACAGCAGGCTCTGCGCTGTATAGGTTGTGGTTTGGTGACCTACTTGTTGTTATTCACAGAGTGTAACATTTTCTGGCTTGTCACCTCTTTACTTCTCACAGATGCCATTGATTTGCATAGGTGTCTTTTTGCTGCCACCAGCAAATCAGTAAAAAAAACGACACGTTATTCAGTCTGCGTGTGACTGCATGAGCGCTGATCTTTGTTATCTTAGCATAGATCATATATAATGTATGCTGCACGAGGCTCTGATACACCCACATGGAACACCACATGTCAGCTTTTGTTCGCCCAGATGGGTGATCAAGACAAATTTGTCCCTGTGTTTTCAACAGGACTCAAACTAGTTTAGCACTGAAAGTTCACCCACGTTTCCTGTCTGTAAAGCAACATGCTGTTGTTGTCTCCAAGTAATCCAGCACCAAAATCCTGAAGAAAAAAGAAAGAGATGCTGCCAATATGTGTTAAATTGGTCATCATTTATTACTTCAGCAGTGGGAGCTGCAGAGCCGTTGGCGCAGACAAAAACTCTGCTGATTTGACTTTTAATCAATGAAGGATTGTTAGCATTTTATGATAGATAGTTTACTAGTTTGCTGACTTTCATCAGTGATTATCACACTGTCCGTGTGGAAGGCGGTGGGAGAGTTGAGGGACAGAAATGACTTCTGAAATTCCCATAACTCACCACCTGTCGTGATGTTGTGTGGTTTGAGTTTAACAATCTCATCAAACCAGCACATTTACAGCTGTTTTTTTTTTTTTTACTGTTGAACAAAACACACCCTTTCTCATTATGCGTTGATTTAAACTGAAATACTTTGCAGAAGAGTGTTGCACACTTTGTCAAATGTAGAACTTATTCACAGTTACAAAATCCTTGAAGCACCCCGGACAACTCTTTAAAAGAATCCCACGCTGATGCATAGTGATACCTGTGTCATTGCTGTTCTGTTCAATTTCATGCCCACTGAGCTTTGAGGCAGGTGCTCGCAGGTCCACCCGTGTTTTTGACACCACGAGCTGCTCTCTATGTTTTTGTTTACCTCCGGGCCTGTCGGTGTTTCACGACCTCGCCGGAGATCTCTGTCACAGCCACACATATTCACACCCTGAAGGTAAAGGTCTACCTGTTCATAAATAAAGTCTTTATTATCAACTCAATGAATTCTGTTTGCAGTGTTTTCTTCACACGGTGTCTGTTTTGGGGCCAAGTGGATTTCAGGTGCTGAAGTTTGTTGTCAGCAGTGACAAGTTGTGTTGTCAGTCTGGTGTTCTCATATTTATGCTGCTTTGAGCTCAAGTAAATGAATAAACCAAAATCAAACCTTGTGCTTTTGCCAGTGCCTGTGTGGGTGTGTCCATTTGGCATGGTAGTAACAAAACATATGTTTGAAACACTAAGAGATTCAACTAAAAATCCAGTGCCTTAATTTTGTGACAAAACTGTAAAACTGGGGTAAAATGTACTTATTTCCCTTTATGCTGGAGGGATGGTTGTAATCTGTTTTTACGATAGGACAAATTTCTACAACCAACAAAGTTATTCACATCATTATCCAGATTTAGTTATTAGCATTTTAAAAGGATTGTTGTCTCCAGAAATCACTTTGTTTTACTGATGGTTGACTGAAGCCAAAAAGCCACCAAGCCTCTGAATAAAACGGGCAAGAAAAGAAGAAAAAAGTGTATTCGTTGAAATTCTATTTGCCTCCCCTCCTTACCCTCACCACTCTGCCAATAGGAACAGTATTAGTTCACATTTTCTTAACACATCAGTGACTTTAATTGGGAAGCAGTTTCATCTGGGGGCTATCAATAGGGAGGCCATGTCGGATTGGGATCCTGCGCCCGCCTTGCTTTGCAGGGGTAATTTCATTGGGATTGTCTCCAATCGGCTCTCCTGCCTGTTTCCATTATGCTCAGAACTGGTGCAAAAATAAACAAGGTGTAATGAATGTGACTGCGCGGTGTAAAAGAAAAGCTGTAGGGTGTTACGAGGAGTTTCAGCTGTCAGCTTTCACGGCTGGCTGAACAGAGTTTTAACAGAAAAAGTGTTGCCTTTTTCGAAGTTCAGTCTGATGTGAGAAACTTTACACTCTGCCAATGATTTTCAAAAAGTACACATGAATGTGGTGCTTTCTAGATGAACTTGCACATAGATTGCATCTAGTTAAAGGTTTTACCAAAAAACAAACAAATAAGAAGCTTGAAATTGTAACAAAGCATTTTTTGATCACAGTAAACATTCTGTTAAAATTTGGGGTAAATCAATGAGAAATCAGGTAATTTGGAGCAGCTGAAGTAAAAACCATTTCACTTCTGCTTTGAAATTTCTACAGCAATGCTAAGGCTCCAAACACTAAAATCACATGACATAAATGAGTTGAAGATATTTGGAGGTGGGGGTATAGCCTCAAATAGAAAGTTGATCCATAAAATCAAGAGGTAAAAGAGATAACATGCTTCAGGTGGATTTAATCTAAGATTTTATAATTGTGTAACTAATGTACAGTTAGACAGTAATCACATAAACATGTGTTATGCTCTAATAGTGCATCAAAAGAAATTTAATGTCTTGAAATTGTGTTATTCTTAAATAAGTATTATCTTGTTACAAATTACCAAATGTGAAACAGAGATCTTGGACATGTTTTAGGTACCGAAGCTTGAATACAACATTAAAAAGAACATATATATAAATTTATCACTGATGTGTGCACACAAAACCTGATTAAATGTTAACTATTAATATACAGTAAAAAAAGACAACATAAAAATCAAAGAAAAAATAAGCTTTTGACAATAACATTGTGGAATCATTCAAGACTTTCCCTCACTTCAGTTATTATAGTTTTAATTCACTGTTCTCTTCAGTTTTTTAGCTGGTTTTATATTTACATTGTGTCACTTTTATTTTTTGTACTAAACTAAACTAAATTAACTAGTTAGGTTTGGGAAATCATAATAAAAAGACTGAGTCAATCTAATGTTAGCGAAAAAAAAATGCAACACGAAAAACAAATTTTCTACTCTTTTCTAAACAAATAAACCCTCAAACCATATTTTCCCTTTATGTGTCGTTCTGCAGATTACAGTCAGTAAAGGGAAAGTTTGTTATGTTCTGTGGTGCTGCCACATGTGGCTCCTACATTTAGGTCCAACTTGTTTCAGTCCTTGTCAAACCAGGGTGGGAATCCCAAACATTTTTACAGAAACATCAACCTGTTTAAGGAAGTCACCATTTTCTCATGCTAAAACATCAAATACAAACAAAAAGTGCTGTCTGTGGTTAGAGACATAACTTTCAAGTTTATATATTTCAACTGGGATGTTCTTTGCATATCGATCAGATGAAACTGGGTTTTTTCAATAAACAATATCACAGAAATCAAGACAAAATGATTATTAACAATTTCCACAAGTCTGTGTTGGCAGCACATGCTCCTCTTTTGCTACAAGAAGAAACGACATTGGTGATGAAATTTCCTTCCTAACATTTCCAGAATATTTCCCCCTCTCATCTATTATTGCAGTCACTACCATGTGGGAGACTTACATAAGTTCAAAAATCCCCCCAGCTCCACCAAACATGCAGCTGGTTGCTGATGAAACCGCCTCTCTTTTGACAACTTCTCCTGAGAAGACTCCACTCCTGAAACGTCCTTCTTTGTCCTTCACCGTTTCTCTTTCATGAGCTTCCTGTATCACGTAAAAAATGCCTCAAATCTGATGTCAAAAACAAAAGATAATATTTGTGTGTGTGTGTTTTTTTTGGTTGAGACGGTCGGTG
>NC_051430.1:27442814-27478602 GCF_001649575.2 Kryptolebias marmoratus | reverse complement strand
GGGCATGGCGGGATATGGATACACTGCATACAAAAAGAAAAAAAACAAGTAATTAAATCAAAAGGGAATTAAGATGTGTTTGTGTCTATTTCACATTCTAGCTGTTGGCTTGTGTTGAGGAGCAAAGCTAATTAATTCTGCACAATCATAATGAAGTTGTATTATTGTCGTTTTCATGCAACACAGTCACTCACTTGATGTCAGAAACTGTAAGAAATGAAATCATCTTTTTTTATCTGTACTTAATTTTTTGTTAAATCTAAAACTTTGATATTAGGAAACTGTGGATTTTTTATGATTAACAAAACTGATTTGATAATTATACAATTATTAATCTGAGGAGTGGTGCTGTTTGAGATACTCTGTATATTAACAAAACAATTGTTGCTATTTGGGGGAATAATACTTGTCACATATGAGGAGCTTTTTTTTTTTTTTTTTACAGAGAGAACATAATTACAGTGATTAAAGGTCCAGGATCTCTTAATGGAATTCATATCACCTGACACTTTTCATGCTGGAGTTTTACTAAGATCATTTTATGTTGATTTATGATGGAGTTATGGTCCATTTGGTGAAATGGTTATCTTGAGTAATCAGTTGTAAATGTACATCCAATAATTACTTTCAGAGAGTTTCATTAAAATCTGTCCAGTGGCTTATGAGATATTTTGCTAACAGACAAACAGAGTTTACTCCAATAGGTAATGCCAAAGTTTTAAGCAGATCTATCTACAATGTGCTGTGTTCATAGTATGTGTTGAGGACAATGCTTGGCTAGCATCACACCAAATTAGAGCTCAGTATCTGTAAAATAGACTGAGTTGTAGCAGTTTTTATGTTTGTTAAGATTGCTTTGCCGTGGCAGCCATCTTGAACCAGTTGACTCCAAAAACGAATCAGTTGTAGATGTCGACCCAGTGATTACTTTCTGAGAGTTTCACTAAAGTTTGTTCAGTGATTTATGAGATATTTTGCTAACAGTACAGGCAAATGGTCTCACACACATATACACTGTGAATGGCAAGTGATAGAAATCTCAGATCATAAATATAACATACATCGAGAATGTTTTGCACCAAAATACATACAGAAGGTACAACAAAAGCACAGAAATAAGGATATCAGTGATCCAGATGTGGCTCTGAGGAAGAGCAGGTCGCAGGAGCTTGTCTTGTTTCAGTGGTGATGCATGTAAAACAACTTAGAACTGCTGCTGTTTGTTGAGCTCCTCGCCTCTGATTAGAAAATTTAATTTGCTCTCTGTGGTGCGAATGTAGATGATTAATTGTGTGACTAATTGGTGGTGTGTTCGAGACTGCCCAGAAAGCAGCAGGCGTCCTTGAAAGGATATTATCTGTCCAAAGCTTTGCCTCATGATTACCTTGTAAACACACAGGTAAGAGATGGCCCAATCAGAGAGAAACAACAGCCCTGGACTGTTGTCTTACTTCAGCCATATGGCCACAGAAGAACAAGCTGCAGTTAAAACTAATTAAATCCTTCCTATTGATTCTGTACATTGTCATGAATATACCTTTAGGAGTTTTGCACACTTTGCAGCATTTCATATCATATCAACTCATCAGGCTTCGTATTGATTCAGAAAATCTATTAAAACGTGGCAGAAGGAGATGAGTTAGAAAAGGGACTAATTTTTCATGCTTAGCTACACAGATGTGTAAATTGGAGGAGGCAAACTGAGGCTGTAAATTAGAAGATTAGCTTTTAATGTGAGCTCACCCAAATAAATTAAACTTGTTTTCTCTCTTTCTTGGTATTTTTCTTTACAAATTTCCAAGGACCGTATCTGTATCACACAGGGACAAAGCACGACCCCTGAGGCGATCTCATTCAGGCGCTTGATGTGCTCAAACAAGACAAAACTCTCATTAAGGCAAAGGACAGAGTCCACACTGACATCATAATTTATCAGAGAAAGAAGCGTTTCATCAACTGCCTGAATCGACTCTGCCAGGTTAGTGGGATCAGCTGGGAATCAGAGTGCACGTATACTTGGACTTTTTCCCATTTATGAAGCTTTCTTATAAAAAACTCTTGTGCAATTTGGATTTGCTGAAGTTATTTAAGCACATCAGGGCAAGCATTGATGTCATCAAGGTCCAACAGAAGATAAATAAGTCCAACATTTTTAGGGCAGAGGTTTGTCTACAGTGCAGTTTAGTTTTTATTGTCTTAAGTTTTCATAATCCCCAATATCTTAAATTCAATGGCAACAAGGCAGGAGGAATAGTTTAAATCCACAACAAAACAGACAAAGAAAAGACAGATAGACAGTTGTGTCATTTTTTTACTGATGGTTGATCATTTTCATTTCTTGTTCTAAAACTATTGATCAGCAGGGGGAGCTACTGAGCATTTAAAACCTCAAGAAATGAACCATTTCCCAGCACAACTGCCTGGAAAGCTCCAGTGCATCAAGAAGAGTCATCTGGTCAGGTTTACTGGGAAGTCCACAGCACCAGCAGGTAGATAAACTCAAACTGAAACAAAAACTGCAATCGCTGGACTCGCCACAGACCACGAACACTCAACACCAAGGGGCTTTTATATTCTGGGTGAAGTGATTACTTAGTAAAGCCAGGTGAGCAGATTACAGGTGAGTCACAGGTGTGTGGAACTGAGCAAGGAGAGCTCAGGCTGAGACACAAGGAAACAATATGACAAAATGAACCGCCTCCAAACCACTGAAAAACTCTGAAATATAAAGAAACTACATATTAGAAATGAATACAAGTAACAAAATAACCTCAAAACCCACAACCAGAACAACGTGACAGTTAATTTTAACTGAGCATGTGTGCCGTCAAGGTAAAAACAAGAAGACGGTTCTGAAATTGTTTTCCATGCAGCCAGGTTTACAGTTTTCACAGAGAAGTCGATCATCCATGACTTGAGTTAACAACCTGCTGTCAGTGAAACAGAGCAAACTTTTCTCTGGGGAGGAATTTTTTAAAAACAGCACAACAGAGACACAGAACATGTTTCAGTTTAATTGACCAGAATCTAGTCGTTTTGTTACTTTTATTAGTTCATTTGCCTTCTCGGGAGTTATATTGGCCAGCCCTGATCTGTGTCAAACAAGTTTTGTTCTGTTAACCTCTTAATAAGGAAGAATGGCTGAATCAAATAAAGGTTGTGCTGTTTCCATTCCTTTTTTTTTAAATTTATGCTACTGTTTGCGGTGCATTTATTCAGTTACTCTTTCCAACTAATATTTTTTTCCTCTGTGACATCAATTAGCAGCCTCTTCCTCTTTACTTATCTAAAATAAGACACCATATTTATATCCTCCAAAGCTCATGGGTGGAGGAATACACTTAGTGACAAAATTATCCTAAAGAATTACCCACTAGAACCAATTATAAACACCCCACAGTGCTTTACCTGCCTTTTTAATGCCAGAAATGTTTCCTCTTCATAAAACTTCAGGCTACATGGGGATAAGCCACACTTGAAAAATTCATATCAAAGGAATGCGTCCCTGGGAATAAGCTAAGAGGTGATTATAAATTTGCAGATTTGTGTGAGAGGTTACTAAAAATGAAAAGCTACGAGGGGAACTTTTCAAGCAGAGTCAAAAAGAAGAGGGGATTACACTTTTATGATCAGGTGATAAAACTGGAATCTAGGTCATCAGTTTGCAGCAAACATGACTTTAATATGCCACAGACGCAGGAGAGTGACAAATCAGATAAATGTCTAAGTTGTTGTCTATTGAATTAGATATAAAGGAGTGTCAGATATCAAGTTTGTGTTGTGTTGCAGCAGCACTGTTGAGTAATCCTCTGTGAAATGCAGCTCACTTTATGGAACATATCTTTTTTTGATGATTGCTTGGTGACATTTCCTATAAGTGGCATTTGTCTGCGTGCCAAATGCAGCGATATGGACTTAATCCATAAATAAGTCTTTTTTTTTTTAAATCACAGAAACCAAAACACAAAGATAATCTGAAAGTAACTGAAAAACTTCTACTGGTATTTAGGGCAGTTTAGGTTTAGGTGCCTGAATTATCACCACTGTTTGGTTTAAAGTAATAATGACCTTAATTTGAATGTACCTGTATAAAAGCAGGACTGGATCATAATCAGGTTTGTGATATGGTCAAATAAATCCTGTTTGGTTGTAAAACCATGGTTGCTTTTCTTGTACTTCTGTGTAAATTATAAATAGGCACCAAAATCCTGGCTGTAGAACCAACAATGAGAAAGAAAATCACTGCCAGCAAATGCAGCTCAATGGTGGCGTAATAACAGAGGGCAGACATGTCTTTCCTCTTCATCCTCGTCATCATTTTTCATTACAAGTGCCTGACAACATTAAGAGAAAAAAATTCGACTGAAGTCTCACAAATGGGAGTGAAGTACTCTGAAGTGTTGTGGGAAAAATTGTGTTACTCATTTAACTTCATTTAACTAAAGGCAGACGCCACAGTGGGGAAAAAACAACTAAATGAACTTGTAAACAAAAAAGGCCTCGAATTCCCTAAAGAAAGGCGTACTGCCCACTGCCTTTTATATCAGAGTTATAAACTAAGACCATCTTATGTAGAGAAAATGTGCCGTTAGATGCATGATCTCATGTGATATCTCACATGAACATGCAGTGTGCTGTGAGTATCTCTCAGCTTCTACCACACCAAACCTTTTCTCCGTATCTGTAAAATTCTCTAACTTGTAGCCACTTTTGCGTTTTCTAATGTCAGTTGGCCCTGGCGGCCATCTTGATTTGGGTTGAGTCTAAAAGCTTTTCAGTTGCAGGTGTTACCCTCATGATTACTTCCTGAAAGTGTCACTGAAATCCCTCCTCTGGGATCCTCTCTAACATCGGTTAGCACTCAGAATGTATAAGTTGAGGATCAGTCTCAGCTACTACCTCACTTAATTTAAGCTCAATATCTGTTATATCCATTTTTTGTATTTGCTAAAATCCCTTTGCTGTAGTGGCCATCTTGAATCAGGTTGACCGTAACAATTGTAGATGTAGACCTAATGATTAGATTCTAAAAATTTCTTTAAAATTTTTTTAGTGATTCATGAGATACTATCACACAATATAGAGAAATGAGTACATGTGCACGTGCGTATACAAACCTGGGTAAAAACATTATAGTTCCAGGTGGTAATAATTCCACTCAATAAATCAGAATCTTTGCTGTCTTCAAAAAAATTGGTCAAAATAAAATTTACAACATCTTGTTCTATAAACTGTGTGGTTATAAAGTCACAGATTTAGTCAGAAAGTTTTATACATGTGGGACTGATATTACGAAACCAAATAGACAGAATAGCTAAAATGGCACGTTTCTTTACTTTTAACGAGCGGAGCGTGTGTATTTGTTAGGACGGTTAGAACTGAAGGTTCCTCCATCTTTTCTCCTGGTAAGTCATGCTCAAATGAAAGATGCCATGTTGTGTAAATATGGACGAGAGCCAGTGGGAGCTCGGTGTGATTAGTTCAAGACGAGCTGCGGCCACAGAAGTCCAGGATTATTTATCTAGACCGAAGAGTCCCACAACAGGGAGCTTGTTTCATTTCTTACAACTATAACATTGTTGTCAAGGTAATGCTGTGGATTTCCTGCCTTGTTCGCGTCGTGCTCGGCTGCTCGGTTAAGTCTGATGGAGGAAAAATGTCAACAATTAGGATTATTTCCAGTAAAATGGGACTTTTCTCCTTGAATTTTAAAATATTTTCTAAAGGCAAAGCTGCTGCAAACACAACCGCAAAGTTCAGTTAATATGAGATAACATGTAATCTCACAAAAACACAAGTCAGTTAAAAACAAATGTGTGTTTGTGGCATAAAACACTAAAACAAATGAGGCTGATATTTCCCATCCTGCATCTGTGTATTCTTTTCATTTATTTTGTGTCTATCTACTCCAGTATCATCCTTTTTGTTCCATCTTCACAGTGTTGTTATGCCAGAGGGTTTTCTTGGGGGTGTAATCCACCCTCCTCCAGGTGAAGTTGTGTTTTGTAACTGGACTGCGCTGCGGTTTCATTGCAGCTCCGCTGATAAGAGTGTTCCAGACCGAAACAGAGAAATAAAAGGCAGTAAAAAAAAAAAAAGAAAAGAAAAATAAAGCATTTGAGCAAAAAGAATGTGATGAAATTTAATGGGGTGTCTTTATGTGTTTGTGGACATGACTGACTGTGTGACTCATGATGGGGAGGTGGGAGAGAGAGAGAGGAAAAAAAAAATAAAGAGAAGGTAAAGCCTGAGAATCCCCCCCTCCACCCTCAAGTGAAACCTCAGCAGTGTGTTGAGCTGAATCTTAATGAACACTACTGTCAGATATGGGGATTTTCCATCTAAATCCCCCCCACTCCACACACACATGCATACACACGCACACACGCAGGTTTAAGTCAGGGAGGAAATGCATCCTGATGAAGGAAATACCTGCTTTCACCAGCCATATATTCCTGTGCATTAAAATATGAGCAAAACTGCGACAATTACCATGTTTTTAATCAGTACTGCTATCTATTAGTCTACACTTGCTCTTTGCTCTGCACAGATGAGATGTTTTATTCTGATTTCAATGTTAAAAATAGTTTGAAATCAGGTTTGTTACATAAGGTTGTTTGTGAGTGAGTCAGTGTTTGAACTGCAGTCGTTCGCAGTCGAAAGTTGAGCTCAAAGACAAGTTTTCAGAAACACTTTGTCCATATTTGCAGGAAACACTGGCTGTGAGGTCAGCTGTGTTTTATGTCATGTTTTTTCTAGGATTTAAGCTCTCACAGCTGGAGCTATAAGTTTTATAAAGTTATCTTTGCACCATCCATTTGTTGCGTCTACAAATAGTATTTATTTTCTTTTGTACTTTATAACCAAATGACTTTTTAAAGTAAAAGGACACAAAAATAAACTTAGTTTAGCAAAATATTCTTTGGTTCTATTACAGATTTTCATTCTTCTTTTCTGTTTTCTGTTCTTTCCTTTGTGATTCAGTTTTTAATGATTTTCTTTATAGTTTTGAAATTAGGCAAAATTTGTATTAATTAAACAGTTTAAATCTTAAAAGCCAGTAACTGAGGAAAGTTTTTCTCTGTGGTCTTCAATTTACACATTTAGCCACAAATTCTTCTAAAAAAGATGAATGAATAATCTTTTTTTTAAATGAATAACTTCAATGTAATTTAAGTAGTTGGTAATATCTAAAATTAATAAACAAATAAACAGTCTCAACTTTAAACAGTTTTGACAGGTGCTTTTGTGCCATTTATGTGACTAAAAGAAAGCACCTGAGCCCGTTAGACAAAGATCTTTCTGGGTATTTAAAGGGTATATATATATATATATATATATAATAGCTTTTTTTTCTTCTTCTTCTTCCAAACAATTATTTGTGTTTAACAATTCAATTTTTTTTAACAAACTCATTTCCCATCACTAAATAATACCAAAATGAAGACTTTGACCTCATAATGAAGAGTTATTGTCAGTCAGGATGAAAAACAAACCCATTAAATCACTTTTAGTTTTGCCATGAAAATAACTTTTCTACAGAAATTAATTAACTTGGAACAAAGCCGAAGCGATTTAAACAACTCCCAGCAGTAAAAGAACGTTTCATGTGGTTCTCCTGCAGACATGTGGATATTACTCCATTTCTTACTCTTACTGAACCTCTTTTTAACAAGACCTGTTGAATTTAAGAATATACAAAAATGATCTATCTATCTATCTATTTATATATATATATATATATATATATATATATATATATATATAACTTTGTGCAGATCCGTGATTTTTCAAAAATTGCCGTTTATCAAAATGAACATAAAGTGACATTAATCCACACAAATCTTTTCTTTGTCTTTCAGACTTTTAAAATCTGATTTAGTTCAATAATTAGTTTTCAATATTGAAACCTGTTAAGTATTTTTAATGCTCGTACATAATTGTTAACTTGACAAAACAATCAATCATGGCTATTAGCTAAGATAATAGAGCTTATATGCATGTTTTTCTATACGTTAAAACAAACAAAAAAAAGAAAACTAGCTTATTTGTCATCATATAGCAGCAGTTTCACATAAAAATAACATTTAAGAAAGTGACATTTAGTTTGAATTACAGGAGTGTCATTAAGTGTCTTCAGAAATCCTTCTTTGTGTCAGAAGTTGTGTTAAGAGCCTTTCTATGTCCTCGTTAAAACCACAGCTAGAAAGGGATTTGGCTTCTGTAAATAAGACAGAGGTGAGGAAAGCACCACTTCCCTCCCTTTGAAAATAAACTCTCTCCCTGCATGCTGATGAATTTACTGGCATTTCCTTCCTCTGACACCGTCGCAGCGCAAGTGCATTCATAAGTGCACATTTGCATAATGACATATTATGTTTACATCTAAAAAGGAAGCAGCAATTAGACGGAGCCTGTCAACCTGGGGAATACCAGGACACCTGATGAGACAACGTCAGTGACAAATCACCCGTTTGTTTGTTGGAAAATATAACTGTAGTTTTTATTTATGTTTACAGAGCAATAAGATGGCAGAAAGTCAGAATTCATGACATCCATCCATCTTAATGTTTCACAGTTAGAGTCAGTTGGTTGACATGACATATTTAACTTGGTAAAACAAGATTAACAACAAACAAAAAAAACACTCAAGTTTTATTTATTTAAATAGAACGTAGATTGCTTTGTGTTATTTATTTCATAATTAAACAAAGAACTCAGGGGTTGACAGCTGAAGTAAATTTATTTGGACAGTCATAGTGATGGTTTCACAAGATTTGGACAGTTTTCAATCTGGATTTCTCACCACTTCTTGATAAATTAATATAACTTCAAAGCAAGAATTGATAAGATGATAATTAAAAAACCTAAACAATTACTTACAAGTTCTCTTATGTCTATCTACTTTAGTAGTATGTAAGTATTTTCTCTGCATAGTTATTTTTTCAGTATATTCTCATAAATTAAAGTCTAACAGAACAGGGTTTGTTTGACAGGACTTTTGATAATGGAATCAAGTTTGTGATGCAGGTATATTTGGTCAGTGGCCAATAAGAGGAAACAAGCAGTCTGGCCTCGTGTTTCTCAGCTGATAACCTTGTTGAGAGTCCGGATGTCAGCTGTGCTTATCTAATTGTGAAGCTTCATTGAAAATTTATAGATATCTAGTGACCTGTTCCTGATTTTTAAATTAATAACTTCCCAGCTCTGCTGCACAGGCTTCATGCATAAAGAGAAAACCCAAATATGCCATGGAGACATGATTAACACGCATAAAGATCTCCAAACTCTGCAGAAGTAAATGTCTGCTGGTCCTTCTCCTTGTTAACTGGACTTGGACATCTGTGCAGACCATTGCCAACATATGTATGCCCACTGAGGGCTGACCACACCATATTTCTCCTGCGTCTGTGTCAGTCTGCCTGGACATCTCATGGACATCACGAAGCAGCCCTCTGTCTTTCTTTCTTATCCCTCTCCAGCTCAGCAGACTGCACTTCCTCTGTCATGCACACACATCCAGACTCACAAACAAATAAAGCCCTAATGAGGTTTTGTTGTCAAGGAACAGTTTGATTCATGGCATGCCAGAGCACTGTGATAGAATAACCATAAGGCTGCCATCTCTCAGTAGGATGTAATAATGCACCATTTGCTCAATAGACAGTCATGTGCATTCATTTCAGCACAGGTGGGCTCGGTGAAAGAAGCTCAAACACAAATTGAGGATCTCATTAGTTTAATTTGCTGTAAGGACTTTTTTTTCCTTCAGTGTCACTGTCATAAAAAATTAAGAAGTGCCAACTTTCTACACCCTCCCATGACTGTCAAACACCACCTTGGCATGCCAAATTGAGATGTGTTGAGAATGGGAAATGGCAGCACCAGTAAGTCTGTGGCGAGCCAGCAGTGGCTGTCAGATGCTGTCCAGGAAGTGATTGTTGATTCTGGAAAGTTCCCACTGGAACAGCTGTCCAGTCATAATGAGTTTGGAAGAGGTGTCTTTTTTATTTGTCTGGCTGAATGTGGACCGAATCCAGCTGGCTAATACCATGTTGAAAGAAAATAAATTGTAATGTAATACTGGGTGTCGTCCAAAGCTGCTCTGATCAGATTATACTGAGAAAGAGATGAAGTGTTTCAGGATAAAGATTATATATGACACGATGATCATATCTGAGTTTGTCGATTCTGTTGTCGGGCCGTCAGATGTGGTTTCATGTGATAACCTTCTCAGACTTGTAGGGGAGTACCTGTTTTTTCCTTTTTTAAAAAAAAATCTTATGTGGTGTAGACTTCAGGGACTTTAGTCCTCACATAAACATACATGTTCATAGTTGTCTAATTGCCACAGCTGTTTCATAAAACATTAGAATACCAATTAATTAAAAAAATAATATTCCAGACATCTCCAATATGGTGTTTACTGTACATGTATAGGCTTTTCCAATAGCTCCTCTGATTAATATTGGTTTCTTCTTAAATATGTTTCATCAATCATCTTTCACATCATAAATCCCCAATCTTTAAAAAATCTTTTCAATATTTTGCAAAACCAAACCAAAAGGATGCCTCTTTACAAAGCCATCTGAGCAGAAACAAAGCTCTTATTGTCATTGCTGTGACTGAGGCATCAGTCGGTAGATTTCCTGAAATCACTGATTAAAAATCACCTCTCGCATTGGCCCGTATCATTTTATTAGATCATTTGAATTTTATCTAGGTCAACTCACTGCAGCTTTGGTCAATTTGCACCCATACCTTTTAGGCACAGAAATAAGTCATCTGCCGGAGATTTCTTCAAACCCACTTCTGCCTGCTTCCTAATCCCTTTTGTCTATTTTGTACTCACCTTGGCAGACACTCCAGTGGGATTTAATTTACTGGAGTACATTTTGAAATGAAAACAAACAAATATAGACTAGTTGTAGTTATTGTTATTATCATCATCTGTGTGGTTAAGTATAATGCTTTCTAAATAAATCCAAAAATATCTTAAGACAGAAGAAATCTAAATTGTGCATTTTACCCTCCTTGATTGAGTCATTACACTTCCTCCATCACAGATGATCAAAACTGGTGTCTCAACATGCACACGTACATGCAGGGTTGGTTGCAGGGATCCAGAAATTGCAGTAAAAAATCCAACAAACCAACAAATCATGGCATATAATATTATTAACTATGAAATATGGCACAACTTGATAGTGTGCAGGGTCGTGGGGCTCATGCATGCAAGCATACATACATATGATAAGTGCATGGGTGCAACATGGTAGTTTAAGTGCATGGGCACGAAGAAGTTCATGTTTCATGCCCAATTAGCACGAAACATCAGCTGCTGGGGACAAAATGTAAATGGCTGGGCATGAAATGACAACTACAGTAGTGAGGTACAATTTGACCAGAAGTCTTTGAATTACATGTTCCTTTATTTCAATTTCATTATGTATCTATTCCTATTCATCAGGTTTTTTAAATTTGTTTCTAAATGTTTTATTTTTGAACTTTATTTTGCATTAAGATGATTGTAGCAATGCGGTATGTTTTTTCTGCTTTGTCCTATAAACATTAGGATTCACTTTCTTCCTGTCAGCTATATTTTCTGTTGAGATCGACAATAATGCAATGCAAAGAAATCAATGTATTAAAGTTTAATTGTAATTCAACAGATTAAAAATAAGTAAATCCATGGAAAATATGAGTAAAAACTACTAAATTCTTTTGTCTTCCTTCACAGTACACCTTTGTTTACTATCTAGCTACATTTAGTACCTTGATTCACAAGAAGGCAGTAAAATTAGACTGAAGACATCCTAAAATAACCCTTATTGATTTTATGAAGCAAGTTATTTACAAATCCACAGAGTGCATTAAGTTGATACATGGTATGTAAAACAAAACATGTGAGATCTTTGCATGGTTCATATTATGATGCAGAATGACATCCTTTAATATAAATTGTTTTCAGTTTCCTTTGTGAATGAATCCTTTTTCCAGTGTTCAGGTTTTCTTTTTTCCATAAGTTCTGTTTAATTTTCTCTGTGGGAAAATTAAAGAACTTTTTATGTGCTTTTGTCTCCCAGTAAGAGATGTAATAAGGTCTTTATTTATGATGGATTAGCTTCGGAGAAGATGATGCATCTTCCTTTACTAAATGCTTGAGGACTGAGTAAAATACTGTAAATGAGGGGAAATTAGGCACCTTTTACAGATTTAATTTATCTCTATAAATCCTTGAATGTTCAGTTCTGCTTGACCAGACATAAAACATTCACACTTAATAATAAATGACTCAACTAATTAGTTTTAGATCATTTCCCACAGGTAACTTTGTTTCTAATTGCGTCAATGAATGCAGCAGTCTTGATAAATGAAAAACAGTTTGTGTTTATGTTTTTCAGCTTTAATGCTTTTTCTGCACATTGTTGAAGAAAAATAAACATGACTGTCATTTTTACTGGCATCCTCTGCATGTCTGAACTTTTCCAACTTTTCTGCATCACTAGAAATCCCAGTTGATGTCAGGAGTTAAACTCGACTGCTTCAACACGTCATCATCATCAGTGTCAACACTAAAGTCAGACCACAACAAAGATTTTTCATTCTGTTTCATTCACTTTCGTAGACCGCAACCATTTACCCCATGGTAGCGGCGAGACGAGTGATGTTATATTGATTTGCAGCAGACCTTGTCTCAGGCTGTGACTGACGCTCACACAGGAACTCAAATATTGACTTGAAACACACCAATCAAAATCACTTAGGTGTGATCAGTTCGGCCCAACTTTACGTAACCATCAGCTGTCAGGAGAGATGTCAGATGGAGAATCAACTTGACTGCATAATGAAGGTCTGGAAATGAAGGTCTGGAAACACAGCTGAAGCACAATGTTTGCTTCCAACTGTGGCCTAATAACTGACATGACTTCAATCATATTTAAGTTACTGGTGACATTAAACAAGAACCATGTGTTTGTAGTCAAAGGAAGCACTGATAACAAATTTTAATACTATGAAATTTACTTTGCTGCCCTTTCTGTGCTTTGGAAAGCACTATAGACATGTGCATGTAAGCTAGTTATGTGTTCAATATTTGATTGGGATTTAAATAAAAGTATTCTCTGAACCACAACCCCAATTTTGAAAAAGTTGTGACGTTGAGGAAAATGTAAGTTAAACATGAATGCGATAATTTGCACATCTCATAAAGTCATATTTCATTCACAACGGAACGTAGTGAACACATCAAATGTTAAACAGAGATATCACTTTTAGCAAAAGAAAAAGGTGATTTTGAATTTAATGGCTGCAACACATCTCAAAAGTCAGGCCAGAGGCAACAAATGAGAAACAGCAGGAAGTAGAAAAATAGGTTAACTGGCAAAAGGAAAGTAAGAGGACTGGATAAAAAAAAAGACGGTTTTTAGAGAGGCTGAATCCTTCAGAACTAAAGATGGCCCGAGGTTCACCAGTCTACAAAAACCTGCTTGTAAAAATAATGGAACAAAATCAATGTCTGTAAACACAACTTTGTGTAGAGTTTTGAATGTTGGATTAATTGTTGAAGTTAATACAATTCAAGAAAAATCAATACTCAGATATATTACTGAACAGTGGAACCAGCAGAACCACTTTTGTACAAGAATGTGGTGAAATAGTCATTGATGCTCTGCTGTTACATTTAAATGACTTATTATATCCTCTACATTTTCTATGGAGTTAAAATGTTTTCACACACATTTACCTACTATCCAACTTGTCATATTGAAAGGCATATATATATATATATACCATATTTTCCTCTAAGTCACTTTATTCTATACTGTTTAATTTTAAATTTATCTTGTTTCTGGTGCAGAGAAATGCATTAAGATCTCATTCAAATTTACATGAGCTGTCTAATTTGAATGATAATAAAGTTACTGAACTTGAAATTGAGATCATGAAAGTCACAAAGGGGATTATGAGTCTTTTTGACCAAAAAGAAAAAAAAAAACACATAAAGGGCAGCTTTAAAACAGATGAGTGAAAGAAAGACATCAGCAACAATAAAGCAAACTTAAGCAAAGTCTGAAAACAGTAAGTGGCACATTTCTTATATATTTATATATATATAATTGGAATATAATTTAGACCTGTTTTTAATTGACATGTTTCATTGTCACATATTTAAAACATAAACATTGACAGCATTTTTATTTTATTAAATCTGAAATCTTTTATTTTATTTATCTGAAAACTCAAAGAAATATGAATAAAGAAAGAAAATGTTTGAAGCACTGGTATGTAAAGGACCTGCAGTTCTGAATGTCTTTACAGGAAATAATGTGCATCATAAACACACTGTTTCCATTGTGTTCTTTTACTGGTGCTTCTCCACAATAACAGCCGAGCTTTTTGGGAACCAGTGGACCACAGAGCTCACTCTGCCTGCATACGAAAATGGTGTGCTGGCTGTTGAAAAGTGAACCATAAATTATCCCTGATCAAATAAATCTATGAGTGTTATACACCAGGCGGGGACACCGACTGTATAATCTGATATTACGCTGTCTCCCTGCATTCCTAACGTTTTATGCTCACCGTTATTATTTGCTTTACTGACAGTGATGGCTTGTGGTGTCACTTGGAGCTTTAAGGGAAAATGACGAGTGGGAGTTTCCGAGGTGGTCCTGATCCATCTGTGCCCTCCTCTGCCTGGCTGCGTTTATGCCGAGCAGCAGCTGGATAGACAGAGGCTAATCTATTACTGTCTGTCAGGAAACAACTGTGTGTCTTGTGGGAATGTTGACGAGCATTCATTAGTGTGAAAAAGCAAATGGATAAATCTCTCCCTCCCTGAGCAGAGATTAGGGATACCATTGCTTTGGCTTTCAGGAAGCCCAGCTGACACAGTGTCATATTGTGGAAAGGCACTTCTGAAGTTTCAGATTTCCAAAAGTATAACTTCTTATCAAAGATACACAGGAGGTATAGGTGTACCTCTTCCCTCTATATCTTTGCTTTAGCATGCTGATAAGGAGAGATAAACTCCAAGTGTAAGACTATTTCTCAAGGTAATCTATGGAGGAAGTCTGACTTTAGACCATTGATGTCAGGTGTTGTAAGTAACAATAGGCACAAGATGAAAGAGGAGAAAATGTGATTCCTCAGAGACTCCGGTGGTAATATTTCAAAAACAGCTTCCAAGGACAGTCGGTGGAGTTTGGAAAAACACAACCTGAAAGAAACTTGCTTCTGAAGATTTGAATCTCTCAAACGCAGAGCTGATGCTGCTGATACCCATTCTCCAATTTTACCACAGTTTGCTTTTTTTACCCCATTTGAAATGATGTAAAAACCAAAATATGCAATGTTGTATGATAATTAATCACCTTACCGCATCTCTCTCCACTAATTTGGTAGTTTGCCAACACTGTTATAAAAAAAAAAAGGTAAATGGTTCCCATTTCTTTGTCAAATCTGGGGTCTTGTAACAGTTTTATTCATACAATCTGGATAAAAATGTGTCCTTTTTACAATAATGAAACTGAACAAGTATTCCCTCAGAAAGATTTTATCTGAGATGAAAAGCGCAGAGATTACAAAGAAATAGAGAGATGAGACAAAGGTAGATTCTATATGAGAGCAAAAAGTGGAATTAACCCTAAAACATAATGCCTTTGTCTTCACACACTCACAAACAATCCTCACAGATTTCCACATTTTAAAGTTTAAAACAGAAGGACAATGTGGGACAATGCAGCTGACAGGAACCAAACTAACAGGCTGAAATGTATCTTTAATTTAAAACATGAACCTGAACCAGATGGAAAGCAAAGATACAAATGAAGTCTAATAACAACTAATGAATTATTAATGAGTTTTTTTGTATAAAATAACATTTTGGAAGTCATATGTTCTCTGAATGTTTTTTCCCCAGATATTCTGACTTCTTCCCAGTCTAAAAACATCCAGGTTTTGGTAACTGTAGATTTTTATCGTAGAAGTGTGCTCCTGGTTGTGTTTCTATGTCAGCATTGTCATAAACAACCTTTCCACGGTGCTCCCTGCCTTTCACTGACTGTTGGGACAAGCTCCAGCTCCAGCCCCCCCCCCTATACAGGACTAAATATGTTTGGAAAATGAACGAGAGCAACACCATGACCAGACAGGCAAGTCAACAAAATCCTAGATAATTTTAAATCGGTTTCAATCGTAACTAGAGAAAATGAAACGACAAGGAGCCATAGGCCTGTGAATGAGTTTCAGTTGTGGGGTGCTGTGAGAAAACTACCAGTGATAAGCAAAACAATGGTACTTCTGGCCAAAATAAAAGAAAAAACAAAAGCTATATGAAAGCATCATGTTTTAAGCAGTTTAGATATCTGTACACAGATATATAACAACAGTGCAGGTTTATGTACCATATTTACAAAACTCATTAATATCAATGTAGAATTTGAATCCAAATCCTATGCTGCACAAATGAAATCTTTTATGTATTTATTTTAATTAACTTTTCACCTATGCATGTATTTGGTCATGCATGTCCTCGAGCATCTATCGGGGGTGCTGCAGCACCCTGCACATTCCTACTTCCCACGGCCTTGCAAATAGATTTTTTTTAAGCACTGCTTAAAAAAAGTCTGAACAAAAGAGTTTATGTTTTCTTATATATCAAAAATTAAGCCAGCCTAAAGAACAAGGAAGAGTTTACCTGATTTAAGAAAAAAACAAAACAAAAGACAACCCCCCCCCATAAATTACGTTTTACTGATTTAAAATCACTGTTTGAAAGTCTTTAAATATGTTTTATGATTACAAGCCTGATCCATATAGCTAAGTTTATGCTATATATAAATTCAGCAAAAAAACCAAACAAATAAACAAACAAAAACACAGAAAATGCAGCTGTTTATTCAATTATCACAGTGATGTCATGAATGATTGAAGAGGTTTCAACAGGCCAAAATGTGCCACAGTTATCCAACATGTTACTATCCATCACAGATTGAGTGGAGTGCAAGCAGTAAAAAAAGGAAATAGCACTTGGTCCATCTGTGTCGATACTTGGCTGCGAACACAGAGTCATGGTGTCACACTGAAATGGATTCTCTCACAATAGGGAGGTATCGACCTCAGGCTGTTACCTGGAAGAAACGCTCTTCTGTGCTGAGATTTTGTCAGATAGGGAGGAGGAAAAGATTGATAGACAGGACACATGGAGGGGCTTGATTGAACTACTCTTTTGTGAGAGGTCCATTTGTCAGCAGAGTGCCAGCATTGGGATGTCTGAGTGCATTCTTGCAGTTTGTGCAGGAATTAGAGGAGCTGGGCCCCATTTGTCTATATGATCTGCTAACATTGCCTCCTGTTTGCTTATCAGAAATGCTTCCACACACACAAAAAAGAATGCTTTTTTTGGGTATCATAAGAAGTAGACATGCATCCAACAGCTGTTTTCTTACAGGCTTGAACATATCACCTCCACATCTTTTTAGATTAACCAATAATTCAACAAGGATCATCTGGAGGAAAACATAAGTGTTATACTGACAGCTAAACATGTTTAACTTTATGGTTGCATCTTTCAGGAGTCAAGATCCAACACTTACAGACCTCTGCAGCTGAATGTTAAAGAGTAAAAGTAATCATTGATTAACTAAAGTCTACAAAAGTAGTTCTAAAAGAAAATAGATTCTGAACAGAAACAAAAAATGATCTGCAAAATGATTTTAAAAATCTATTTATAATTTACATGATAAAGCAGTAGAATATGTGTGATTTCAATGTATTTTGCATCATTACAAGTCTGAATTAACACAAAACATCCATCCATCCATCCATCCATCCATCCATCCATCCATCCATCCATCCATCCATCCTCTTAACCTGCTTCCATAATCAGCAGAAATTACTCTTCTTGAGGTTTTTTGTTGTTTTAAACTCTAATAAAAAAATAATAAAATGTTGAAATTGACCAGATGTTTAAAAAACATTTGCTTTTATCACTTTTCTTTGAATAGAGTTTGCCACAAAATTACAAGTGATGAAAAAAAAAAGAAAAAAAAATACTAGCAAAACGATCGTGTCATGTTCTTCCTGCTGTTCCACATCAAACACGCGTTGTGAAATTAACAGAAGAATTATATGAACCAGATCCACCTACGGATCCTCCAGACCTTCAGACTCCAATTAGTTTGGTAAATAATTCATAATGAACACAGGTGAAGGAGGCAACAATAGGAATGACAGGTAAAGATGAATGCATGGAAATAGGGATGTTCCAAACAAGTAAAAAAAACAAAAACAAAAAGAGGATGGGCCATAACTGGACCGATACTGATTAAACGTATTTAGTCTGGAATCATTCAGTTAGCAAGTGTTGACTCTTGATAAGTTGACAAAAAAATAAAATCACAAAACTAAGAGTGAAAAAGAACACCATTATAATCACTAAAACTGACAAACATAGGAGAAAGCCACTGCACACACAAATTCCAAACAAAAAGATTCAACCAAATCCAGCAGAACTTAATCTGCTCTTCAAATTTTACTTTATGAAATCTTTTTTTTTTTTTTTTTTTTTTCTTACACACTCTTTTTATTTGTCATCTTCTCCACCTCCTGGGGTGTCTTTTCATAATAAGCTTCCCTCAGCCTTTGGTTATTGAGGCTGTTTTGGAATGGATAGCTCCTCTGAGTGCTTAATAAGTGTGGAGGAGGAAAATGGACCAGGTAACTTATATGTTGAAGGGAATGAATAAAAAACGCTCGGCTGACTCATGCAGGAAACTCACACTTTAGCTTTAAATGAAACCTTTTTTTTCTCCTCTAAAAACGAGGTCAGTGATTGAAAGAAAAAAGAAAAAACTATATTGAAAAAAAAAAAAAATTAAAAAGAAAAAGGTGAGAAAAATGTATTTTAGTGGGATTATAAAATTTACATCTATATTTTAGATGACTGTTTTCTGAATGGGTTCATTTGCAAAACATTAATCATGCTGAAACTAATTATTTAATCAAAATTTTGTCTTAGGGTCTTGGCTATTAACAGTGAAGAAAAATAATACTAAGGATGATTTCATACATCCTAAGATGAATTTGTTATTTTTGTGATCAAAGCAAAGGTTTGTTGAAATATAACAGACTTTTGTGGCTGTGCATAGAGATGCAAACTTCCCTGACTGGATTTGCAGAACATTCAGCTTAATGTCAGCTTTAAAATCAGAATGTTTTGCATCTTTAAAGTAATGTAATGATGCATCAGTATCCATTTTAAAGTCACATGGAATTACCACATCCAAAAGCTCTTAAATTGTAATAATTAAAGATGTAATCATAGAGTATCAGAACTGGTGCAAAAACAGCACAAAAATGTTCTTGTTACATAAAGTTGCAACGAAATTGTGCGCAGACCAAAAAACATTCATGGTGTTATTAACAGCGGAAGAATTTCATAATAAATAACCTTTTCTTTGCAGACCTGTCAGAGAGGTCTCTTTCCTTACTAGAGAATGTAGAGGGAGGGAGATTTTCCCTGGACACACTGTCTGTATTGAATGTTACATTTTGCTAACGGGTTTAGTTTGATTTTTCCACACACACACACTCACACTTTGGGTCATCTTAGGAAGCTGCCAAGAGCAGCACATCTCTGGAGATGACTTTGAATAATTGATTTAAACCAGGGAGGAAGTTTGTATTTCCCCCCCATTTCCATATAGAGAAGACTCTTCAGGAGGTGATTCAATAGCTGACTTAAACTTGCAACACTTTGGAAAAGTTTTTGGAAGTGTATTTTGTAGGTATGCTTTGTACTGATGTGAAGAAAGAGTTAGTTTAGTAGAGTAAATTTGAAGGGGAAAAGTGTAACATTTAACCTAGATAGCAATACTTCTTAAAACAGCTAGGCTCACAATATGCTCAGCAAATTGGAAACTACAAATATATAAAAAGAACAGTATTTGATATATTTGAGGCAAGTTTTTTTTTAATAAAATGATTAGGGAAGATGCAATGAGAGTATTAGCTGCATTATACATCAGTCTCAGTTAGTTTTGATTGTAGAATCACAGAAAAGTTGTGATGAAAATCCCCCAAAACATATCCCACAAACAGGGTAATAAGCAGGGTTGAGCATCTCTAGTTTGTGGCCAATTCGACACCTACTGTATCTCGCTTGATACGCTGCAAATGACCCAATTCATTAAAGATACAAGCACAGCAAAAACTGACATGATGGGATGTGACTCAGCCTTTAATCATATGATGCAATTCTATGAGTTTTGATTCAACATATTGAGATTCAATGCAATTTAATACAACAAAACAAAGGAATGGTCCTATGTCAGTTATTGAGGCAAACTATTTACCATCTAATAAAAAATGGCTGCTCACAAACAGTGAGCAATGCATCTTCATCCCAAAACTGCATCGGTACACAGCTGCTCTACAGATGCAGCCTCATCATGCAGGTGTGCCGGTGAGTTGGATAATCTGCACATCACTGTTGATGAGAGACAATACGCATTTTTAAAATCCAGTGTTTCAAGCACATTATTGGGAATTTTTGCACACTTACATATTATGTAATTAGTTACAATTACAAGTTAATTAATTTAAAAATGTAATAGTGTTTTAACTATTTGAATTACTTTTCAAAAGTGATATAACTTATTACAAGTAATTACTTTTCAATTACTTTCCTAATTTTCACTGAATCCTAACTATTGTGACTTTGGTTGATAATCATTTTTAGATATTTCAACCCATGGAATGCCAGGCTCGTGGCAGACGAGCCTGCCTGAAAGTGGATCCACCACAAAATTTAACACAGCTTTTAGAATACTACTGAGTGAAACCAGAAGCATTTTAGACCAATTACAGGCTTCAGCACTGTACACAAGAAAACACAAAACAACAAAATAAATATTAATTAACATTTAGTCCACCTTTTTTTTTTTTTTACAGATAATTCATTGTTATTTGAATAATTAACTGTAAATTTAATTACATAATTTTGTAATAATTGTAACAGTTTACAGTTATGTTTAGTATTCTGTAATTAACTTAGATAAGTTACACGTAACTAGTTACTCCCCAATCCTGCATGTATTTAATGCAAATATGACAATTCAAGAGTGAACAATATAACAGCATATCTACATATACAGCTTTTATCAGAATATCTTTGCATGCATGGAAACACTGGTGCAAAAAACAAAAACAACAAAACAACAAAAAACAAAACAAACAACAACACATGAATAAGAGATTTACCAGCGTCACGCTTTTCTAATTGGATCTCATCTCCCTCCGTCTGAAATTGGAGTTTGCTTAACTTTTTTTCAAAAGGCTAAATTCCCCCGTGGTTTGGCTTTCCACTGCCTTCAGTGCCGTCTTTCATTTCTGGGTCATGAGAGGGAAAACAGACGATGGTGTGTTTGATGTGTCGAAACAGTTCCTGTAGAAAAGGTGTGTAAACACTTGGCAGCTCACTCAGGAGGTAAACATGACGAGGCTTTTCTTACCCCAGTTTTCTTGACTTTGATGTTTGGGTAGATGGCGTTACCATTCCAGAGGGAGCGGCAGCTCCATGCTGTGTGCATCTGATATCTCGTAACCTCAGAGTGTGAGGCACAGGACTGTGTGTGAGGAATCTTTGTGCTGTGAGTCCTGAGCGCTCCTCGGATTACTCTGCTGCTGTCCAGACGCCTCTGGCTGTTGGTACCATGGTCAGCCAGACATTAAAGATGGCTGCGTGAGAAACCCAGGGGCAAACGTGTGATGGCTTTTTAAAACATGATGTCTCCTGTGAGTATTCAATATCATTACGCCAGGAGTGGTCTCAGTGGAGGTCTGTAAGGCAAAATGAGCATCTGCACGATTTAAAATCTGACTGACAGCAGTTCCTAATGGAACATTAAGCTTCATGAAATGATTGGGGGAGAACTCTGCACCTGCCAGCTTCACAGGGTTCATGGTTTTAATGAGTGATGGCCTCAGTGATATAATGTAGGAGAAGTGTTTTCTTTGCATTCAAAACCTTTCAAATGGCACTGTTGTGCCTAACAGTGTTTAATCTGCTGTTTAACTTTCAGGTGGCCATTAATTTAGTAACTAACAAAAAGTTGGGATCTTGTGTAAAATGCAAATAAAATAGAATCTAATAATTTACAAATTTGCAATGCAACATAGTGAACTAATCAGATGCTTAAACTGAGAAATTGAACCATTTTGGGGAAAAAAAGTAAGACCAAAATTTTCACCTGCCGAGAGGTGTGTGTAAGCTGCCCCTACCATAGGCACTAATGCACCCCCATACCATCAGAGAGGCAGGCTTTAAACTGCATGCAGATAACAGTCTGGATAGTCCCTCTACTCTTTAGTGTAGAAGAAGTGGCCTTTGTTCAGGGGGACTTTATGAACTTGTGTTTTGATCCAGTATGTTTATTCATTTGTAATTTGTTAGTTTCCTGGGTGTCTGTTTTTTTTATTGTAGGAAATATATTCAAAACCACAAAATATTCATGCCTGAATGAGAAGCTAAATTTTATATTTTCTTTGTGATAATTTTTTTAATTCTTGTACCTTCTTTTCTTTAGCAGTGCCTTGGCCACTATCTTAGGGCAGAAAGGATATTTTCTCCTGTAAAATCTTAGTTCTCAGAGGGTTTTTTGCCTTTGCAGTGGCTGCTTCTGTTCTATGGAATAACTCACACTGGAACTGCTCACCTTGGACAATTTCAAAACACTTTTGAAGACCCACCTTTTCTTTAGGTTTTTTTTATTCTAGACACCTAAATTTATCATATCATGTTCTTTTCTGCTTTTTTTTTTACCTTAAAATATTTTATTGACTTATAATCATGTTATTTGTTATGTCGGATCCCATTTTAGAAAATTAAATGTTTTATTGCATTCGATTTGCTTCTTTTTATGTGCAGCACATAAACCAACTTGTGTGGTTTTAAATGTGCTTCATAAATAAATGTATATTGACAATTAATGCTGGTATTTTTTATGCTTGTGCTAACTTTTTAGATGTCCTAGGAAAGGAGAACAACTGATGCAACACTCCTTTACATGCAGACGATCCCTGTTGGTAGAACATCTTTTGAAAAGGTTTCTTTGAACCTGCTGACTCCCCGAGAAAGGCTTGCATGGCTCCGTTTTGGACATTTATAGGTTAAAGTTGGAATTCCATAGGAGTTAAAATATTAAAAAAGAAGTGCCTTTTTTCCTTCTGTTTTTGACATTCAATTTTATGCATTTCCCATGCAAAACACATCTTTAACTAATCCATATTGATTTCAAAAAGCTTTTTTAGATTATAAATATTTTTCTTGCCTTCTGCTGAACCGCCAGCTGATCTCATGAACCACCAGACAAGTTTTAATGAAACTCAGAGACTAATCAATGGATGTACAACTAATTAACTTTTGGAGTCAGACCAAAGCAAGATAGCCGCCACAGCCAACTGACTCTAAAAACAACAAAAAGATCTAGCTAGAACATATTCTGAAATTATGCAAAGTCTTTGTTTAAAATTTTGCCAATAATTTAAAACAAATAGAAGTCACACAGAGATCCAGTCATTCAAACATCAACCACTGGACACACTGTATATTATGAAAATATAAAATAATGAAATTTTTATATTCCTCTACAAAAATTAACATTGTGAGTCAAACCAAATTCAGTTCAATTTAAGATAGGCACCACAGTCAACTGAACTAAAAAAAAACCACAAAAATGTCTGCAATTCAGTCAGTTTTACAGATATTGTTTTATAATATGGTGTGATAGTAGCTTTGAGTTGTTCACAATATAACACAGTGTGACATCTTACGGTGTTAATTTCATCATTTGAACAAAGTGGCAACAGCTTTGTAAGATAATCTTAGTCTAAAACTCGGGCATGAACGGCAGCAGGTTGTATGCATTCCTTCAAGGAATGCTAGGCCTTTAAATTTAAGTTGTTAGAGCTTTACTTCCAAAAGTTTCATTTCATAACATAGTGCTGTCAGTTGTGGCGGAGAGTGAGGTGAACCCAATTTGCAGACTCACGATTGAGAGTTAAAAAAAACAACAACAAATAAATAAAATAAAAAGAAACAAAAACAAAAGCTGACATGGCAGCAAAACATAATGAAATACAAAACTATTTAAACAAAAAGGCAGCTAAAACTACAAGTGGCAAGACATGAGGGGGACCCAGGCAGCACATGAAACAACAACAGCCCAGGGAGAAGTGAAGGAAGCGACCAGGTTTTAAAGACAGAGTGTAATTAGGAGAAGTGGACACAGGTGAGTGATTACTAACTTGGGGCAGGTGTAGGTGGATGTGGCAGGCAAACAGGAGACTGGCTGAGGACAAGTGAATGATGACAGGAATAAAAAACACAAGGAACAAAAACTAAACAAAGACAAGACTAAACATGAAGACAATCCAAAAAACAAAAGAAACAATAAACCCAATACAAAAGAAACTTAAAAAATAACTTAAACAAAACCCAAATCCTGACAAGTACAGGAATAATATAAGTTGGTATTTTGCCAACAAGACAAAATATTTGAATGAAGCTGCTCTGCTTGTTCACACACAACTGCTCTCTGCTGTTTTCTTATTTCATGAACAGAACCTGAAACATCCTCAAAGTCTCACTCCTGAAAATGTTTGCAAGCGTTTTTTTTATTTTTATTTGGATGATCAAGAGCAGGTTACAACAGAGGGGACCAAGCCTGCTTCCATTTTCCACCAGGGGTTGCTGTGTTGTGTCTTCCACATTTAAAAAGGCTGTCTGTGCTTCAAAAGCCAGGCTTTTCCTTCTACACCTCCTCCTGGCGGAAACTCAAACAGACGCCAGCAGCCTTTGAAAACCAATGACACGGCCCAGTTTGGAGCTGTCCAGCAAGGAAAGGAGGGAGTAAAGAGAGGAGTGTGTATTGTGGAGATAAATGGGTGCCAAAACACCTGAGGAATACATGTCTGGTTGTGCAGCGTGGTTCAAGTTGATCTGCAGCTTCATTTAGAGAAGAACTCAACAACACAGACATAAATCCATCTAAGGTGGAGCTGCTCCTCTTACAGGAAGGTTGAAGAATAGTGGCACCAGCCAGTCATGTTTGGCTGAGTCTTAATCTGGAAGCAGGGACAAGATCAGCTGTCTGAGTAAAGAATATGTGAAAGTATAACAAGCTGTGGGATGGAGTTATCCTTGCTAAGACTCAAAAAGTGCATTACCTAATGAAATTAACTTGTAATGCAGGACAATAAAATTTTAAAGTCTGGGAAGGGAATCCTAAAATGTCTGCATCTGTCTCTCCTCGTGTCTCCCAAACATTGAGGAATGGGTTTTACCTCCATCTATCCCGTCTAGTTTCAGCTCGCTGGCTCCATGTTGATAATCCCGGAGCGGCTCAGTGAGCCTGCAGTTGGAGCCATTATTCACTCCAGTACTTTTCCTCTGTGTTGGGCCCCAGCCAAGGACATATTCAGAACTGAAAATGTTTATTTGTTCCTCAAGTCCAGATGGATTTGACTATACAAGCAGTATCACAACAGGCACTCATATTTTGGCTACTTTTTTTTTTGCACTAATGAAAAAGGGGATGTACACAATACTAAGCAGTCTTTATCATCTCCCACTGCCAAAGACGGAAGGGTGATACTGTTTTGCCAGTGTCTGTCTGCATGCGTTCATTTGTCATTTGTCATTAGCAAAATATCTTTTCAACCACTGGATGTGTTTTAATAAACTCAGAAATTACTAATCGAATGAACATCTAAAACTTATCAAGTTTTGAAGAAAATGGCCACCACAGCAAAGCAATCTCGGCAAACACAAAAATGGCTATAACTCAGTGAGTTCTCAGCAGAAGATGATCTTAATCTAAGACTTTGGTATGAAAGGTATAATATTGTATCATTTAATATTAATCTGACATAATCTGATTAAACAGCTCTGTGAATACTTTGGATCCTTTCTTTTTTCCCAATACAAATGTTGCATCGAGCTGGGTTAGAAAAACATTTTTTTGTAATTATTAGTTCTAATAAATCTTGACACCAATTTTGAAGTTTTAAATTACCATAGGGCTAATCACTATACTGATTTTACGAGTCTATGTGCAAAAACCACTGAATCACAACATAAACTGCAGCCCATTTTTACTATATATTCAGTGTTTGAATAAACAATAAGAATTTTAGGCTTGTGTTCCAAATTTTCTGTCTTGGAAAAATAATCTTCTGACTATACAAACTGGAAAACTCCTCCAACAGACTGCTGTAGGGTGATGCATCATGAATGAGGGACATCTCCGACTTAATGAGGGAAATACTGGAGCTTTGAGCTCACAGTGAAATCGTTTGGATTCACTCGGATGGTTTAACTGCTCTGCTTGGGGTAATTTCCAAGTCATTTTATGCACTTTAGTAATGTTCACATCCATCACAGCTGGGTCAAATTTGCATCTGCTTTGGTAATCTGAACATTTACACTTTCTTTTATAAGTAAGTTTTAATTTTTTCTTTTTTGTTGTTGTTTGTGTCATCCAGACTAACTGAAAAATAATATTTGCTCACAAAAAACGCAGTGTTTTACTGCAAGTATTACTTTAGGTGCTAAAAGTGAAATCAGAATAAAAAAACTGTTAAAAGATATAAAAGTAATGAATGTTTAGTTTTAAAAACTTTAGCTTAAAAAGCCACGAGCTCTCATCGGCTGGCATTGTTTCATGACTTTGGCACATAAACTGTTCAAAGCATCTTGGGAAACATGTTACAATTCTTCTGCGAATTTAGGCTCATGCTTTCTGTAATCCCAGACAGACTTCATTATTAGATCAGGGCTCAGGGGGAATCATACCATCTGTTGCAGAAGTGCTCATTCTCGCAACTCAAGATAATTTTTTTGTAATTTTGCTTTGTCTTTGGGGATATTGTCACGCAGAAAAATGAATTTGAGTCACACTGATGCTGTTGCATAATCAATATGAAACTAAAGTGCCCCAATTTTCTCCTCATTTCCATACATAGGTATTTTTTACTTCTGTTATTTTTATGTATTTAGTGTGAATGCAACAAGAATGAAGGATCAGCTAACAGAAGGTCACATTTGTCCATATCTAGAACTTGAAAGACTGTAGTCCAAGTAATCATTAAACATCTCCTGTGACAAAAGGCTCCTGTGATGTATCAGAGTCTAAAAAGTGGAGTTATTGAATTTGAAAGTGGTCTGACCTTCAGAGTTTTCTCCTGTTGATAGGCTTTTATGTTTCTGCTGAAATCAAAAGCATCACGTGTTTCGCAGACATTCGAAGCTAAAGGTACCCTTTTGTATCTGGTTAATGTTCACTGGAAACTACGCCATCAAACTGACCAATGGACTGTTAAATATTTTAAAGTTCTGGCTGGTAAAAGTGCACACTATAACTGATGAATGAGCTCATCATAGATGAAGGGTCTCTTTTGACATCATTTTTCATAATCACCTGCTAAAAGAAAAAAATAAAAGATACTGCAAATTATTCTCTAAAGCTGCTGCAGTATATGGTCCAACTAGCTGACCACACTGCTGACTTTTTTTCTGTTGCTCTCTCCATTTAGTGCTTTTTCCAATGTTGTAGAAACAAGCATTATACTCAGCAAGGTGAAAGTGCATCAGAAACAAAAGGCTGTAGGTCACCGTCAGGTTAAATGACTTAGAATTCATTTAACTTGATTAAATAATAAATCCTGGTGATAATCTTGCATTGATTTGTCACTGTAAATACGTGGCATTTTTGTGTGCTGTGATATTAGAAAACTACATACTTTTCACTCCAACCTGCTAAATAACTCACAAAATTTTTGCAAACGCCAACTAAAGGGGTTGTTGAAATACACTCTTTGTGTTCAAAGCAAAGACTGACTTATTCTTAACAAAGTAAAAGCACGGCACTGTGCAAAGGTTTTGAGTGATCTCTCAGGTCCAAGCAGCCAGATTTTCTTATAGTGGTGTTTTTTCTTTAGACTTTGGCTGCTTTTTCATTGCTTTTCAGTAAGGTCCTGACCATTTTCAGAATAATGTTTTATTTAATTTAACTTTGACCTTTAAATCATTCAGGTATAAAAATGGCTTCTAAACTCAAAGAATGAATTGGTGTTTTAGGTGGATCATAAAGTCTTTTGTTACCAGCAGCCTGTCACAAAGGCAAAATTTATTCTTAATTTTTAGTTGAACTGATAAAGAATACCAAAGATATAAAACATCTTGATTTTAGCATCAATAAGGTGATTCCCAAAGAACTGTTAGCTGAAAACCTGACATACAGTGGATGATCATCTGAAGGATGATGAATCTTACAGGTCTTTGATGGCTTTTTTCATGTTTCTCAAAGACTTTCAGATACTGTAGATATCTGTTTAAGGCCTGACACTTCTTCTTCTGTCTTCCATTTGTCCACTTTCTTCAGTTTTTTAAAGTTACAATATATATTGTGAAAAAAAGCCAAAGCCTAGCGAAAAGCATTAAAAGTCTGTAGAACTAGTGCATGAATTTATTATATTACTGCTCTTCCTAAAGTAAATTCTAAAAAACTGATTGGTGACTTAAGACTTCTGCACAGAACTACAAGCACTTATTTCCTGCTGAAACATTTCATCCCCAAACAGGCTACAGACCCCAGGCATTCTGAAACAGATACACCTGTCAGTCTTTCTGTCAGCAGCTAAAAGCCAACTTTTCTGGGAGTTGCTTAAAGTGTAGCACTAAGTCATTAAATATTCAAGTGGCTCAATGAGACCTCGCTCCACTCTTTTACTCTGAATTGCTTTTGGCAGATAAAAAGCACACAAGTACATTTCAAAGGGTTGCTCTGTAAAGATTTTAGAGCAGCTAACAGTCAAATGGAAGCTGATAAGAGAGAAAGCTTTCACTTCTTTTTCCTTCTGTCGCACATTCTTACTGTTATGTCCTGTTCCTCTCCTCACAGCAGCGGCAGCTGTTTTACATCAGAGCAAAAAGTTCAAATATGTCACTTTATGGAAAGGACCTTGTGTTGCATCAAAGGCACCCATTACACAGTGTGAAATCAAACATAAAAGAAACAAAAATATCCTAAATTAAATCAAATGGTGCTGTTTGAAAGAGTTTACTTCAGTAGTTTTCCATATATATTGGTGTGCAATTCAGAAATACAGGTACGCACTGAATGTAAACAAAGCTCTGAATCTACTTAAAACCATGTGGACACATGAGTCACTTCAGTGATCTAGATTAGGCAAGATGTAATCTATGTTGGCAAACAAATATGGCAGAATTGGACAAGCATAAAATCTCAGAGGAGACATTTAGGTGGAAATATAAGACAAAATCTGCTTCTGAACACGAATAAAATAAAATAAAATGAAAAGAAAGAACAAGTAAGACAACTTGTCAAGAACAAATATGTGGGATCAAGCAGGGCGGTGGAGTCCCATAAAAAAGGAGCTCAGCATTCAAACACTGACTTTTGCAAAACTTCTGCTAGACTGGTAAGTTTGATGTTTGACCTATTTTCAGTCACTTCAGCTGTTTTTGTACATAAACAAAAACATGAGGCAGCTGGTATCAGTCACAAATTTAGTTTACAAATTTTAATTTTTATTTTAGGACACAATTAACGATCCATATAAGAAAAATATTGTGTGGATTTTTCTTCTTATTTCATGTTTTTTTTCATGACTTTGCAATGAACGCATTTAATATACTTTATTAGAAAAGAGCTGCCACGCACAGTCACTCTCATTCATTTCTAATTTACATTTCATGCTTTTTCCCCCTCTAACTGATCACTAATTGAAGTCCGCTGCACAGGAGAGTCATTGTTATTAAAAATAGACAGAAAACAGGCTGTGTTTGGGTTTTGCAATCGGGAATTGCCGACTCCTATACAGCGCGGGCGTGTGTGTGTTTGTGTGTGTGCGCATAATGAGCCTATATTTGAGACAGTAAAAAGAGAGAGAAAAGAGACTGAGCGCATTTCTGACAGGGAGCTCGATTTTACAAAAACCTACTCTGAGACTGAACATCTGGATCGTGACGCGTCCCTCCAACTAATAACCAATTAGGAACGATGTTTTTTTTAGAATATCCACATTTAGATTAAAGTGTTTTTTTTCCCTCACAAGTCTTCAGATTTTTCATCTCATCGTCTGTGTGGTTATAAGAAGATATGTGGAGCTTGAGGACGGAGTGCGTGAAATGAGCGCTCGCACAGTATCCAACAAGTGGACGCATGAATTCTCTGGCAGCAGAAGATCCTTTGGAGAACAAACACGCGCATTCAGGCGAATTGTAACCTACAGTACCGATCAGGGGGAAATGCCCCCCTCCTGATGAGCTCAGATGTGGAGATATCGGAGCTGGTGAGAGTGTAGGATCAGGTCATTTGTGCGCATCGTCTCTGTGTGGTCGCACACTTCTTTAGAGGCTTTTTTTTGGTTTGTTTTCTAGAATTGAACTGCAATGAGGTAAGACACTCTCCGCACCTTTTCCCCTCTTGATCTTTATTCACGGACCCATAGGAAAATCAAGGCTGCGGAATCCACCAGCACCCAGCTCCTGCATGCCCTCCATCCATGGACTCGGCTCTCCGTTCCCTCGGTGACCGCGGGCGGAAGTTGGGATTTTATCTATAGACATTTGTTTGGCAGCCACAGATCACAGTCATCATGCCGATGCATCCAGTCACCTCCACGCTGATGTACCGGGGCATGTGCACCATCCCCGACATCCTGTCCTACAGTGCCCCGGTGAATCTGCCTGAAGACGAGGTTGAAGGTGAGAGCATACCTGATCACTTAGTCCTGGCGTGTCTCTGGGCTTGTAAACTCACATGAGGGCTGTGAAATTCCTGACAGGTTTATGCAGTGGATGTGATCAGCTCCTGTGTTTAGTCTTGTGAAACGGAGGCACGGTCAGGACCCTGGACAGTGCACAGACTGGAACGTTCTTGACTCTCAAAGGGCTGTTGCCAAAATATACATTTTTAATTTGTATCTTTATTTGTTTATTCTAATTCCTATAAATAAGCTAGATGTTCAGAAACAATCCCACCCTTTCAACCATTTTAGCTAAATCCCCACTGATTTAATAAGCTTTACGTATGTTTACAGTCAAAGAATCACTTTACCCTTCAAATGTTTTTAAAAACAAAGTTGTTCATAACAAGTTGTTTCTGATGACAGCAGTGGTGCAGAAGAGCAACAACCATATTCTAGTGGGTTTATAGAGTACTGATTTCACTGGCCCATTAAACCCGCCACAGCCAAATCGCCAGTGTTAAAATAACACTAGAGAGTGTCTATATGTGTCTGCTCTTTCGAGTGATAAAAGAACACATTTGGGGTGTTCATTTTTTAACAAAAAGAAACAAAAGCCTGGCAAATTTGCAAAGCAGTTGAAAGCAAAGCTGCATGAATTATTAAACTAATGTGAGAACAAATCAACAATAGTTTGAGTTACTCCAATAGTTATTGGATCAAAACTGACATCTCAAGTGTAAAGTGTTAAAAATTGACACTCACTTAAAAGAGTGGGCACATATAGACACTCACTGGTGTTATTCTAACACTAGTAATTTTGTTGTGTGAAAACATACATCTTCTTATGGTCCAAATATGCTCTGTATATTAGGTTTATTTGTATCTTCTTTATAGACTGAAACATTTCAGCCACAGCTGCAAAAAGAGTCAAATGGCAACTGAAGTAAATCCTAATTTCATTTAAAAGGTCATTTTAAACATTAGTTTACTTGGTAAGATGAGTAAGAATGAATGATAATTTGCCAGCTAGCCAAGTAGTTTGTTTTTATTGTTAAAAATGTTCATTCCTGGAGAGCTTGATATATTTACCTGCACCATCTTCAAAACAAGAGGGCTCAGTGTAACTCTTATCCTTGTTACCTCAAAACAGTTTGTTGCACTGGAACCCAATGCACATGACCAAGTTTGGCAGTTTTGACTAAAGAAATAAACAAATACAGAGACCAGAATGTGCACAAGCCAGGGCAATTGATGCATCTCTAAAAGGACTATGATTAAAATGTATAGTTGTGTTTGTTTGATTATTTATTTGTTTAGAACTTTAGTCTGTGGGCGGTGGTGCAAAATTTTCACTTTGTTACTTGAAGTTTTTTGTGTCTCACACAGGGGTTTGCATCTAAAATCCTGTTAAAGATGGACATATTGATTATTGGAATTACAGGAGAAAAGATGCTCTGCATTGCCATTAATATAATTTAAAAGTGGCTAAATATAATTTGCTTTAAATACTAAAAGGTGATGAAAGTTTGAGTGATCCTAAATAATTTTAAACTACAGCAGGTTCAGAACATAATAAAAATGTGTAGAAATTAAATTATGCATTTTTCTTTTGCATCCTTCCTACTGAGTTTGATCAAAGAAAGATGGTGATATGTCAGTAATATTTGCATTATGTCATGCTTGTTCTTATAGTGTTACGTCACTGTGTTTTATTGTCAAACAGCATATCTGGTGTAAAGAGACACTTTATGAAGATGGACGTGTTTTCTGTCATTTATTTTGACTCCAGCAGAAACCTTTGCCTGTTGAAAATGAGAAATCTCTTGTTTTTTTTCCACCCTCACTCTTTAATTTACAATCAGCTCGGAGGGCAATTAACAGACAACACTTTATTTTAACGTTAATTAATCAAATACCCCTGTGTCTGCTGCATGCATGCTGCCACAAGACAAAGGGAGCCATTTGGGCTTTCCAGCTCAACCTATTGAGGAGGTTTGACTGAAGCTTTGCAGAGAGCGGTGGACACTGCAGCTGACAGGGGCTGTTTCAGCTGTTGGAGATCATTAGTGATCCTGAGGGAGAGAAGACTCACAGGTTGGGAAAGAGGAAGGCTTTCAAGATAAAGTCACAGAGGACATTGTTGTCAGCATTAGGGGCAAAACTGAGACTTAAAGCTTTTCTAGCAAGAAAGAACAAAATGGGGCAGATAAACCTGACAAATGTGACTGTTTGGTTGATTAATAGCTGACTAAATTTGTGTCAAAATGTTTTGCTTTTAAAAACTCTTCTTTGCTGCTTATGGAGACAAAATGTTGCCTTTAGCACCATTATATTTCTAGCACTTTAAAAAAAGACTGTGACTGTGTTTTAAACTAAGATGTTGAGAAATGGCAGAGTAGTAGCTGTTTTGGTCAAAACCTAAATATAAACAAAAACAAACAAACAAAGACCCATTATACACAACCTCTGGCAATCTTCCCTGATCTGTTAGGACTTGTGATATGTTGTGAATGACTGTCAGCTACAACCACCTCAAATTGATTGCTCAACAGCTGCAAAATTGATGTATACTATTTTTTGTGCTTGCTAAGGTTGATTAGCTGTGGCTAATCAATGTTTAATTGTTTAATTGGGTCAAATTCAAAAGGTAATCCGTTGTAGATATACATCCAAAGACTACTTTCTGAAAGTTTCATTTAAAATGCGTTTTAATTTATGAGTTTCTGTTGAAGATCCCGTTGAGCCAGGAGTCTTACACAAGTCATTTTCCTTGTTTATTGCAGTAAAGCTACTGTAGCTTTTAGAGTATTCATTGCTCAGAATTACTCTCTAACTTTCTAAATAAGTTGAGGGATTTTAGTTCTGAATGTTACAGCAGCAAGTTCCATAGTAGGCTTTGTTGAGGCTTTTTGAAAAAGAAATGGTGTCATGTTGATTAAAAAACAGTTAAAGTTGAAACCCAAAATTCCAGAGAGATTCAGATCATATTTTGATGCAGGTCATGCAAAGACATCTAGTGATTGTTAACCAAAAATATGAATGGAAACGACTAAAACGGAAGAAGAATAGTGTTTCAGAGTAATAGTGAAGCTTTCTAAACTTCAAAAAAAGGTTAAAGGCTAATTGTTTGTGGAAATCATAAGGATATTTCACAGAAAATTAATGAAGAACCAGCATCACACACTAATGATATTATTATGTGTTTGCAACAGGTTGGTTCATTGTGCTGTTCTTTAACAAAAAAGAAAAGGTGTGCCTGCAGAGCACTTGACAAAAGCAAATAAAAGCTCTCTGGGAAAACTAACATTTCTGTGAATGACTTTAAGAAAAGCAACATAATAAACTGTTTGTCTAAAAATATGTACCAAAAATATGCTGCTTTTTTGTCTAAAGCAGAAGACGAGACAAAGAAATCTTGTAACTTTTAACAAATCCTGAGCAGGTAAACCAAATCTCAATCTAAACACATTGATTTACATTAAGTTACTGTTGTTTCCTAGTTGCTGCCTGTACATTGATACATTCTAAACTTTCATAAGTACTGAACAACATTAGATTTTGGAAGTTTCCCAAATGACTTTGCTGCTTGAGCGACAGAGTCTCGTCACCGCTCGGATCTCCTGAGAGACAGACGAGAATTGGCTAGAAGACAGAAGTGTCACATACATCAGCGTGACCGTCATGGAGACAGGGCTTTGTCACACAAAGAAATTGCACATTAGTGAATAAGTGTGTGTGAGTGTTTGTGCGGTACAGGGACAGGAAGCTCAAGCCAGGGACTTGATTTTTCAATTACTGCTGCAAACCCTCCTGGGAATGGACCAATGGTACTGTGACTGGTGGTTGAAACCTTTAATTTGCAAAAAACTTTACTATATTCAGTATATTTTTATAAGGAGACAGACTTTCTTGGAATTTATTAAAGTGGTTACTAACAGTATTTATTTAGATGGTCTAAAAGTCATCCCAAGTTTTATTTTGGAGTTTTGTTGCGTTTTTTTACTAATTTTCAGCCCAGTACTTGACCATATCAGGATGTTTTTTTTTTTTATTTTTGTTGTTGTTTGTTAAGCTACTTAAGTCTAACTTTGACCAATGAGCCAGTGTTTTGTCAACACATAACAGACAATGGAGGAAATAAACACATTTTAAATAGATTTTATGCCAATTTGTTTTACAAAGACAGAATTTGTTCCCATATTTGTTGCAAAATTCTAAAGACATTGTTTGCCAGACAGAAAATCTGATTTTTAGCACCAACAAGCTAAACTCTCTGATCCAGACCCAAATGCAGTTTTCTCTGCATTATATATATATATATATATATATATATATATATATATATATATATATATAAACTTGTGCATGTTTTCCAATTTTTTTCAGTAATTTATTTTAGACTGCACAGCTTTTCTAGCATTCACTGTAATTCATTTAAGGTGGTGCAGCTTTTCTAGCGTTTAGGTGGGTAATTCCCACGCCTTGCTCTCAGTTTTTCTCTGCCAGCCCACAGTGAGGTACAGGCCTGAAAAGACAGTGTGGTGAAAAAAAAATTGGCTTTGAGATACTGTTCATCTGCTGTGTTTTATACATGACACTTGTCCTCATCTCTCCCACTTTTTAATCACACACTACACCAGGGACGTGTGGTCAGGGGAGGCAGGTGAGGCAGAGCCTCACCTGTCATCATGACAAGAAAAAAAAAAAATCATAACATAAAATGATTATTAATATTTGCCCACTGATCTTTATGTATGAGTAATTTTCGAACATTTTTATGGTCCAAATCGCATTTTTATAGTCAAAATCGCTGAAATTGCATATTTCCTGTTCAAATATGAGGGTGAAACGCGAGGTGCGGCAGCAGCAAGCCGAGCTTCACCTCTGATTGCGCAATCCATCACAAACTGGGTTGATACATGCAATTGGCCCCTGCCTGTTGCCGTACCGCTGCATGTCGCCAATATAATGGTTTATATAGCCTGATTTTCCACAGTCTGGCTAATGT
>NC_051430.1:27352051-27442734 GCF_001649575.2 Kryptolebias marmoratus | reverse complement strand
AGTGACAGTCACGTGCACTGCTGCCAGCCGTTAAGTTTTGTTTTGCTCCATCAGACTGCCAAAACGGTAATTGTAACATTTTTTTTTTATCTTATCCTTAATACTACTGTGTGTGCGCGCGCAAGCGTGTGTGAGTGAGTGAGTGAGTGAGTGAGACACAGAGAGAGAGAGAGAGAGAGAGAGAGAGTGTCTGTGTGAAGAACGCTGATGAGATATGAAATAACCAGTAGCCAATTGAGTAAGCTACCCTTTTGGATTTATATATTTGTAAATCTGACTCTGTGCCTCACCAACCATGAACCTCACCGCACGTCACTGCACTACACAATACGCTGTCATGGGTGGGTACAACAGCTGAACAGAAAATGAGTAAATGAGCAGCCAAATAAAAAAACAACAACAACAAAACAACTTTGAAAGGCCTTCAGAAAGAACAAAGTCCGACTTTTTGGAAAGAAAAAGATTAGTGGCGGTTTAGAACTTTTGCACAGTGCTGGTATTGTTCTGTTGTTAAATCTGTGTGCATGTGTGTGTTTGTGTAGGTTGACTGTAGAGAGAGTGGTGGCAAGTACTTAAATGCACGATGCTGCAAGCATAAATTGAATTGGACTCCATATTCTCAATTTCCCCTCCTACACGAGAGAGAAACCAGTTGATCATATTACAGGAGCTCAATATAGTTTAGACCTCCTCCACCACACACACACACACACACAGCTTAGTGTCAATATCACTGCAGGTGGAATTAAGTGGGTAGCCCATTTCCACTCCGCCTAACAACGGCCCGATTGGAAGAAGCTTCTAAATAGTCCCACGGCTGAGCTTAAAGCATTTGCAACATTTCCCTGAGTGAAGCTCAAGTAAAACGATGCCAGCAGTTTTCTGTAGACAGAAGCTAAAGATAAGACTTTAGAGTCTTTACCTCCTTCTGACAAATTTGTGATTAATGCGGAGTCCTTTTGTATCTGCCATTATTTCAAATTAAATCTGTTCTCGTTTTCATTTACAACAGTTTATTTAAACCAAAACACAGTACAAATACTTTCATGGTTTTGTTCATATTTTCTGTTTTTAAGACCAAAAACTTCTCGTTAAAACTAAAAGGGGTACCGTATTTTAACATGATTTCCTGATATCATTTTGCTACTTAGAGAATCTCTGGAGCATTGTCCCAAAAACCTCAAAACACCTGCCTTAGTTTGGGCCCTGTGTGAAAACCTCAATTTATTTATATGGAGACAATTAACTGCGACATTAGAAGAAGTTAAATAAATGGCTCTATAACAAAATAATTAGTAAAATAAAGGCCTAGTGTTCCTTCAAGGAATACATACTGCCCACTGCCTTTCATGCCAGAGTTTGAAATTAAGATCCTTTTATCTTGAGAAAAGTTATACAGAGCTGGTTTGATCAAACCATAAAGATTACAGTATGTCTCGTGCAATATGTCACGTGATCTGTTTGCACTTGAGTATGTGTTGTAAATTACTGTCAGCCACTACCACACTGAAATTTAGATCAATGTCTGTAAAATTCCCTGAGGTGAAGCCATTTTGTATAGGCTAGGATCAATTGGATGTGACAGCCATCTTGAATCCAGTTAGCTACAAAAGTTAATCAGTTGTAGATGTACAGCCAATGATTACTTTCACTGAAATCCATCCAGTGGTTCATAGGATATTTTGCTAACAGACAAATAGGACTGACTCCAAACGTAACGTCAAGGTTTTGAGCATAGATGTCGCACAATTTGTGTCACTCAAAGTATATGTTGGAGACGATGGTCAGCTTCTACCACGCCACATTTTACTCAATATCTGTAAATTAGCTGAGTTGTAGTCTTTTAGTGTTTCTTTAAGGTCAGTTGGCTGTGGCGGCCATCTTGAATTTGGTTGACTCCAAAAGGTAATCAGTTGAATATCCCAACCTAATAATTACTTTCTGAAAGTTTCATTAAAAAACGTTCAATAGTTCATGAGATATTTTGCTAACAGTGCAGTCAAACCTACACATTCACACACAAAACCAGAATCACTCCCCGTTTGGCGGCAGATGATAATAAATACATTTTTAAGAGGTCAAACTGATCAGTACAATTCTAATTTTGTAGAAATTAAGAACAATGTTTTTGTACTAAAAACGATAGATTTCGAAGACGTTTACTCTCTACAAAACACTGAAAAACTTGTTTTTTTTCCCCTTTTCTTTATCCACCTGTACTTCCATTGTGTTGATTTCTGCATGAAAAAAACCAACACATTTTAGCATCTGGCACAGAAAGATGAAAGTGATCCAGAACCCAACCTGTCTCAGAGGCCCAGCAGGGAGAAATCTTCCAAGGAGGATCCTAAACTCCAAGTAACTGTCTGCAGGAATCACAATCAACCCAGCCTCCAACGTTACCTCCCCATATGTTTACACTCATGTCAGACAGGAGCTGGAGGTGCTTTTCATGCCTTGAAATAAAACCAAAAATATGACATTAACTCCTCCAAAAGACACACCGTGGAGATGATTAGAAGCAGAAAGTGACAGCTGTAATAATGAAATCAAAGCTAGACTGGATCAGTTTGGATGAGGTATACCAGATTGGATCAGTTCGCACAGGATGCAAATTATTTTTTATTTAACCAGCTCAGATTGCAGACAAGCCTAACTAAGGAGTTGATTTTTTTTTTTTCCAGGGAAGTGAGTCATAGAATGCATTTAGGAATATTTTATCAAGACATTCAGACTGCTGCTGTCTTTTGTTTTTCAAAAGCAGTTTTGCTTTCAGTTGTAAAACATTAACATATGTTAAACGGGGATTATCTTGCAAGAGTTTTAGTTGTATTCTTGGCAGAGTTTTTCCAAATGTAAATGACTTTGACTGACAGCTGTTGGAGGAAAGAAAGGAAAAGAAGAGAACCTGACACCACCGTGTTCCTAATAGCATAAACTGCCTATGAGACGTAGTTGATGTTTCTGCTAGACTCCTACAGTAGCTGCTGCAGCAACATTGACTCATTTCTTCGCCTCGAGGTGGAAGGATGACTTTCATTCCTTCGGAAATACTTACATGAATACAAATGAAGATATTTAAAGACATCAGCATTTGCTCAGAGAGACTGAAATTATGCACGTAGCTTATTTTGCTTCTGCAGAATTGGCGGGCGTTGTGTGGGTGTTTACTTCTAAGGGGTCAGCTGAGGCTGTTTAAAGCATATGCTGTTTAGAAGATTTAGAAAAAAAATGACCAATCATCATGGAATAGGATACCCTGGCTCATTTTCAGGATTGTGACTTGTGCAAATGAGGCAGATGTGTTTACTAAAGCCAAACACTCGTTTTTCTCAGCTCTTCACCTCGGCTATTGACTGCTATTAGCTGAGCTCTTTTCCCAGGAAGCCAGAATTAGCTCAATTATTCTACTCCAACTGAAAAAAAAAAAAAAAAACAGCTTGCTTTTCTCGGGAATTGGATTCTCTAAACAAACTGCTTTCCCTCTTCCACAAAAAAAGCACTTTTAGACTCTCGAGGAGGATTTTCTTTTAAAAATGTTGATATAAAAATAAACTGTTGGATAAATTAACTTAATGAAGCAAACAAATAAAATGCCAACATGTAAAGGTTCCACTTACAAATCCAATCCAACTGATAATTTGGTCAGGTTTTGTTAATGAGTGAAAAAATAATAGAAAAGAAGGACAAAAATCAAAACATGAGGCTTGAAGTGCCATAAATTGTGTGCAACATATTAAGAGCTTCTTATTAAATGTCAGGTTTGTAATTACTAATGCGGGACATTGATTGAGTTTAGAAAGAAAAAAAAAATCAGTGATAATAAAACTATTAAAAGGAAAAAAACAGCAATAAAATTTTCATCGTACATTAAAAAAAAATCTGTTTGTGACAAACAGTTCCGTGGCATTGAAGCACCTTCCAACACCCACGCCTACTGAGCAAAATAAATCTCACTAAATGTGCCCATTCTCCCTGACAGATGGTTGCTTTTACACAACCTGTCAGACAGACAGACAGAGAAGACAGACAGACAGACGTACAGATGTACAGGCGGGAATAAGATTGAAAATAGATTTCTTGACTGTATCACCTGCCTGAATGTGGCATACGAAAAAGCTCTACTTGACACTGATGGTGATAAAAATGTTAGCAGAAAGGAGGCGTTTCGGAGGTTGAAGTGACCCGGAGCCTCAGCTGGTGAGCCACAGGTTGGACAATCTCTCCTGGACGATAGAAAAGCAGTGAGACGTATATTCCTGTTGTAGGTTTTGTTCTACTACTTGTTCATGACTAATATTAACAAAACCTTCAAAAATTAACAGTAAACATATCTTTTAAACAGGAAAATAGTTTAAACCAATCTGGGATTCTCCGGGTGTAATATTATAACCTGTCTCTGAAGGCGAGAGGTGATAATGTTTTTGCCCGTGTCTGTGTGCATGTGTTGGTTTGTCTCTACCTTTAGCAAAATACCTCATAAATTACTACACATATTTCAATGAAATTCTCTTAAACCAAAGGTTTATATACAACTGATGAACTTTTGAAGTCAATTCCATTCAAGATAACTGCATAGCTAATTAACCTTGGAAAAAAAATAAAATGTCCATAACTCAGCCAGTTTTACAGATATTGAACTAAAATTTAGTGTCGTAGTCACTGAGATTTTCAGGGTCGAGGATGTGTATTGTGTACTGTATAAGTTTTATTTTGAGGGATTGTGTTGTAGAATTTGGCTTCATTTTTTTTTTACAGCAAACAGCATCTCTTGCTGTGAGTGTAAACAGCTGTTTATCATCAGTGCATGTTTGAAGCTGCTGTAACACACAGGAAAGGCACACCTCAATGTCTGTTCATTACCTTACATTTATTTAGCAATCATTCTCATCCAAAGCAGGTAAAGAAGAATGTACACACATATAAAAAAAGAGTGATTGCAGTAAATAAATTTATGCATGGAGTAAGCCTTGTGGAGAGTTAATAGATTTCTGTATAGCAACTTCAGCCCAATCTTTTTTACCTACTGGACTGTGTGATTTCTTTAAGCAAAGTATTTGGATTTATACAAAAAAATCTTTGATTTCCTGTCTGGCCATGGCAGACCCTGAAGTTTTATTACAGAAACCAATTTATTGCACTTCCATTAAAGTAGCGATGGGGGATCTAGAGCCTTTTTCTCAGGATGGCAAAGGTGTAGCATGAGGTTCCAGCAGGGGTGCAACATTTATTGTTGGAAGGAAAACTTTTACTTTTTACTTTCATTTATGTATTCAAGTTATTTGTGTAGAACTACAAATTACAGAAATTACACACACAAAAAGCTGCTAGGTTAAAGCTGATAGGGCATAAATTGGGTTGGTTTGACCAAAAGATAGGTCAAAAAATTTGACTCAGTTGGGTTGGAGATGAGCTGTGTCATTCTTCACAGTCCATTTTAATTCAGAATTGATCGGACCTGACTGGACCTCTGCTTTAGGATAACAATTTTAACCTGGTTGGCTTTTTTAACAAGATTAGTTTGCACTAGACAGTCAGTTTGGGTTTCTAAAACAACATCAGTTTTTGCTAGCTAGCTGATGCTAATAGCGGTTAGCAGCAACTAGCTAGCAACATCCCAAGTTATTTAAAAGACCAGATTTTGGGTTGTTTCTTTTACCTCAATGTTTTATTAGCTCCAGTATTGACACTTTGATGGTTGGGAGGTCTTAAATCAGTCATTCCTGGTGAAACTTCCAGACTCCTTGGCTAATAAAATCTTTTTTAAATTCAAGAGGGATGTGTGCAAATTCTAAATCAGTGTGTTAGGATAGAGATTGTAGTTCTGTGGAGATGTCTTTGAGGTCCAACATTTTGTTAAATGTACAAAAATTTATTAACTAGTTTACATATAAGGCAGCAACAGGGGTGGCAAGATATTTTTTTCCTGCCATTCTGCGCCACCATCTAGAACCACCACTGCAAAATAGGTACAAACTATTACAAATAGGATCAAGGAAAATTTTGAGAATGAGATTTGTTCTTTTCCTGACACTTGGTATATTTTAACCAGTTGACATTTTGCTCAGATCAGTAAGCACAGCCTCTTCATAAATTCACAGTTAATCAGTCGCTTTAATCTAGACTGACATCTAACCCCAGCAAAACGGCTTTTGATGGAAAACATGAGGTGCAGATTAGCGTGGAATATCATGAAATGTGATGATTATGGCTGTCGGGTAGATTGAACCAAAGTCATTTATTTCCATTTTGATCGATTGCCATGAAGGAGTGGATCCAGCAGACTTTATTACCTGTGAAATGAACTGTGATGAGTTTTGGAAGGTAAAGTGGTTTCGTTTTTTATTTTTTATTTTTTTTTAGTGGGTAATATTTCCCCTCTTTGATAAACAATACAGCAAAGTCAACAGTAGACAATAGGAGCGGTAGAAAAACAGCCCCAGTAAGTGAGCAGATAGCATTAAGTTGGTGGAACTGATGAGGGAGTGTTAGATAAGCTGTAAGGCACAGTGAAGGCTTTTGATTGCTCATATCTAACCTTTGTTTGAGGTGCCTCTCACGGGTTTTTTTCCTTTTGGGTATTGGCTCAGGCTCAGCTTGGTTTCTGCTGTGATGATGAAAGCTTGCAACTTTGAAAACACAAGAGTGAGAAAAAAAAATGGAGCCAGATCAATGATTCACTTTTGGAAACAAAAAAATGAAACAGCAATGGGTCTAAATTTCACGCCCTTTTGCTGTTTTCCATCATTAAAGGTCAAGTGGGATTAGGGGGGTTATTTTAAAAATGAAACAAAATTCCTGCTGTTTGGGTTCTCTGCTGTTGACAGTAGAGTGATAATGTTTTTGCCCGTGTCTGTGTCTTTGTGTGTTTGTTTGTCTGTACCATTAATATAAACCACTTATCAGAGTTAAATGAATCTTTCAAACACTAATTATTGTGTTCACATCTACAACTGATTAACTTTTGAATTCAGCCCAGTTCAAGGTGGTTGCAACAGTGTAACACATTAAGAAACAGCTTTGCTTAAAATCCTGGCATTAACTTTTGGAGTCTACTCAGTTTGTCTGTAAGCAAAATACCTCATAAACCACTGGACAAATTTCACTGAAACTCAGAAAGTATTTATTGGCTGCACATCTACAACTGATTAACCTTTGAACTCAACCCAATTCAAGATGTTTTTCAGAGTTAATTGACCTGACCCCACACAGAATTGGCTATAACTCAGTAGAGTTTACTGATATTGACCTAATTTGGTGCGGTATAGCTGTCAGTCATTCACAACACATACTGCGACCGGTAACTGATCATAAAAGATCACGTAAGATATTGCAATCTCGTATTAGATTATTCATAATGTTATTTTCAAGGTTTGTTCGGACATTTCTCAACATATGGTGATCTTATTTCAAAACTCGGGTATGAAAGGCGGCAGGTGATATGCATTCGTTCAAGGAATGCTAGTCCTTTAATTTGTCATTCAGTTTCTCCCTGTGCTTACTTTGGTACAGCATTGGTATGTTAATATGTCTAAAATGTCATGATGTAGCTTCAGTCCAAACACACAAACGGGATTTACCCTGAACACACAGCCAACTTAGACTCTGCCATAAACTCCTTTTGAATTCTCCAGAGACTTGTTAGAAGCTTATTATGGTAATATAAAGTCTTCCGGGTGTTCAAGTTGGCCTGTATCTAGCTAAAGATGGATTGAGGTTCCTATGGGTGTTTAAAAATAGTCGCCCTAGGTTCACACAAACAGCAAAGCGGTGTTTTTCTCATCCTGATAAGGTCTTACATAAAGAGTGGGTGTGTGCTGCAATTACTGATCCAAAGCAGCCCTAAAGCAGAAGCAGGTCTTTAGAGGATCTTTTTCTCCGTAAAACGAAGCTTGGGATTATGTTCATGGACACTTCACTACTACAAAAGCCCTGGCATTAGATCATCCTGCTCAAAGTGCACCATGTGTAATTGGCAAAAGTTGCTAAGTTTATTCTGAAAAGAGGTAAATATCTGCTCAGCACACATCAGAAATCCAAGCAATGCAATGTTTTACAATAAACGTTTTCTACAATCCCAAATCCAACAAACTTTGGATCTAGCATAAAATGTAAATAAAAACAAAATGCAATAATTTTTCAAATGTCCTGAACCCATATTTTTCTTCACAATGAAACATAGTAAGCATATCAAATGCTTAAGCTAAAAAATAAGGTACAATTGAATTTGATGTCAGCAACATTAAAAAAAAGAACCCACGCAGCTCTGTTCTTCATGACTGGGAGAACATGCATGGACACATGTTCTATATCGCAGCTACAACAAAACATTTTCTTTTTCCAGCAGACATTGTTCAGCAGTAAAACCAGCAGATCTAACATGATGATCTTCCTGTAATGAAGTGGGCGGAGCTCCACTTGGGTTGCTAGGTGAGGGGCTGGCCTCAGCTTGGGGTAACTAGGTAACAAGAATTGTGACACAACAATTCCGAGGTTTTTGAAACAGGTCATTTTGCACACACCAGAAAATATTTACTTATTGTCAAAAAATGGCTGGGTGTTTTTTTTTTTTTAATTTTTTTTTGTGATTGGACTATTTTTAGAAACAGAAGATACCCAAATGGAAGTAAAAAAAAATTCTCCAGATTATTCAAATCTGTTGATGATATGAACTCTAGATGATGGAATAATCAGTGTCTTCTTAATTTTCCATTGCGGTATATTAATATTTATTGCAGTCTGGTGAACCTCTGCCCATCTTTACTTCTGAGAGATTCAGCCTCTCTAAAATGTATATACACAATCCTCTGACTGATTTGTTGCCTCCTCCAGTTGTTTCTTAATCATTCTATTAACTTTTACAGCCTTTTGTTGCCCCAATCCTATCATTTTTGAGATGTCTTGATGATATTAAATTCAAAATTGTTTTACTTTATTCTTAGAAATTATACAATTTCTTAGGGTAAACATTTGATATGTTTACTATGTTTCATTAATATAAAATATGGGTTTAAGAGATTTGCAAATCATTGCAGTGGTTTTATTTACAGTTTATACAACATCTCTACTTAGTCTGATTTGTGGTTGTAAAAGGATTTTTATTTGTCAGCAGCTCCAAGTGATTTCTTGTTTTGTCTGTTGTGTACAGTTTACAGAATGGTCGGCTCTTCTGTGCTGCAGTAAAGACTTGGTGAACGGCACTGATCTGCAGCAGTGTACAGAGAGCACACTGCACTTTTCTCCTGTGGGAGTTCAGCTTTAGATGTTTAGCTTTCGGAGCTCGATTTCAACTTGGGCTTTTTATCCTCTATCAGATCACACCGTAGGGGACCACACAGCGTTGCATCTCTGAAGGCCAACAAGTACCTCTCCACATCAAAGCAAATACTACACACGCACACACACTTCCAAGCAAAATATTCACACCTCCTGGGTGGAGCCATGGTCCTGGAAACCAAGAGAAAAATGCAGAGGCAGTGACTTTATAACTCTATGAAAATTTTGCATGAAAAAGTTAATCCTATAGAATAAAACAGATGCTTGGAGAAAGATCTGACCTTCAGAAAAGATGAAAAATATATAAAAAGGGAAACCTAAAGGAGGTGCCATGCGTATCACTTGTCTTGTTTTAAAAGTAAAACTGAATAAAACAAGTGAACTTTAACTTTAAATGCTTTCCTGTTGCTGCATTCATTTAAAATCTGTTCCAAGAAAGTCCGTTATTGGTTTGGGTTAAATAATTAACCATACTTACTTAAATTTTGGTCTCTTTCACAATTTGAAGGTTTCATCATCAAGAAAACAAACTGTAAGTAAAGAAATAAATATAAAAAAGTCTAGATAATAATAATGTTAACTATTTTTAACATTAACTCCCACTTTACCTCAGATCTTTGTCTGTCATGACTTTTGTCTTTTTAAGTAAGTAAATCTAACAGAATTAAAAAAAAACAAGAAAAGCAAATGTATCAACCACCATGGATTTTTCTACCTATTTTGAAACTGCCCCCAATAAGCAACAAGCTTCAACATTTAATCACGTGTTTACAAAACCCTGCAAAGTACCACTGTAGTTCAGTTGTTTATTGGAGTCTTAGTGTTTTCCCATTTGGCCGAGAACCAAAGTTACAAGACTTTGAGAAGGTAGCTGCTCTGGTAAATAATTTATCATAAACACGAACATGTGCATTGTGAAAGTAGCTGCTTGTAGAACAAACTTGCTAATAAATAATATCTGGACTCTGCAGTTTACAGAAGCTGCTTTTGTTTCTTTTTCCACTGTTATTCCCAGTCAGTAAATGCACTGTATTCTACCTGCCGACACAAACTGTGCATTTATTACTTGTTGTAAATAAATGATGATTTGGTCTTAAACAACTGTTGGACAAAAGCAACTTAATGATGTTACATTAACATTTTATTTCCACCATTAGGCTTGATAATTTAGATCATCTGTACAAGAATAATGAATAAATAAATTCACACAACTAAGGCAGAGTTTCTATTAGAAAATATACGTTTAACTGATTTATTTTAGGCTTAGAAATTTTATAAAAATGGGGTGATGAATTTGCTCCTTTTGAGGGTGTTTAGAATCATCAGACTAGACATGTGCTCAGAACAAGTATTTTTTTTGGTAAATTATTGGAGTTGAAATTACATTATGTTTGGTCTGCTTCACCTCAGAGTTCTCCTACTTTCCTTTGGTTGTTTGTCCTGATTTCAAGCAGAGTTAAGAGGTTTTGATGTAATATTTGTAATGACAGCATTATCTAGACAGGATTATTTATTGATAAGCAGTTGGTTAGATTTCCTGCCCATGCTGAAGACAGTAGTAGTATAATATTAATATTCTGTAAATGCTTTATGACACAGGGAAATCTTCTCTGAAAGCAAATTGAGCCAGTTCTTCATTACATAATACTTTTCATTAAATTAAAAATATATATTAAGAATCACTCACTAGACAAAATGCCCATCAGAGTTTTTTTCATTAAATAGGAGATTTCAAGGGAAACAAAGTATTAGTCAAAGTGTTGATCTTTTTCTCTAAAGAGTGTGATTTTAAGGCAACAGTTGTTGTGTCAGCGATTGAAAGGACCTCATTCTAAAGTAAACAGATGTCATAAGGACCTCAGGTGGATACTGTGATATTGTTATTCTATAAACAATAAAATCCTCCCATCCAGGGAAAAAAAAAACACAGCTGCAGGCTTTCAATGATTTAAACGATACCTGCAGGAAGACGACTTATAACAAAGCAATGTAGAAAAATAGCTGCAGTGACTGTCACTCTGCTTCGATTTATAAATTGTGTGCCTAAATGTAATCCATTGTAATACATGATTGTCAAGTACCTTTGTCCCTGTGGCAAGGTTTCTGTTTTGTGGATGTGTACATGATTTTGATAACACATTTCCTGAAAATCTGCTGCAACATCATACATGGAACGAGACACTGTTTTCTGCCATCGTTGATATTTTGGGTTTTGTTTTTCAGCTGAATTATTTGTCAAACTGTCAAGCTGTGTTTTTGTGGCTTGAGGCTTAGTCATCTGTTGCGTTTCTGACATCCGGTAAATCACCGGAGCAGCAGTTCTCATTTATAAGCCACATCCAGCTTTTTGGTGGATTGATTTAGAAGTACACTTCACTCACTTCACTGCAGCTTTTTGGTAGAAAACTCAGAGAATAAGGTCATGTCAGTCTGAATTATTATTATTATTTAATCAACAGATCTGCTTTAGTGAGTTGCAGAACACCGACAAATTCTGTGTTATTTACTAAGAGCATTTACTTGTTTCGTTTTCATTATTTATCTCCCCCCGTTTTTTCAAGAACATTTTTCAAAATTAAAAATCTCTGATTATCTTTGTCCTTGCGCTGATCCAAAATCTTTGAAACGTGAAAAATCTTTGATTTCCCTTTTTGTTTTTATAAAGACTGATGAGTGAAATATGACAGTTGATCAAGTTTTCCATCCTGCATGTTTTAAACTACATCTCCATCTCTGCTTTTTAGCCAAGTGACACCACAAAGTGACCAGTTAAATGCAGGCAGTTTGGTGGAGGTTGCTGCAGCTTTTAAATTAAGGGATTCAGTCATTAATTTCAGTCATTTCATTGATTTAACATTTAAATCAATGAAATAAATAATAATCACAAATGACTGACATCATTTGAGGACATTTTGATTGCTAATACTAAAACAAAGTCAGCAAAACCTCAAGCAATTCTATTCCTATTTATTCAACAAAGCCAGAGTGAAAATTCAACAATCCCTTTTACTTTAGTTATATTTCATCCACCAACCTTAAAATGGTTTAGTAAATATTCCACATTTTCACCCACTGCACTCGTTTCGCTTCAGTATTAACTGTTTGCATTCAGCTGTCATTTTTAGGTTGGTGGTTTTCATTGGTTTCAGATTTTGAGTATTTTGTTCAAACCTCTGTCATTTGTTTTTCTTCAGCTCTAGGAACCTGGGAACTTCATCTGCCTGAAATCTGCTCTTTTCCTGTCATTTCCAAGAGCAGAACAAATGCAAATAAGATGTAAAAGATTTGTTTCAAAACCCAAAGCATAAAGTTGTGCCCCAATGTGGTGTTTTTTTTCCTCATCAGTTTGTTTTAGGGGTTTTTATTTCATTTTGATTGTTTTTGTCATTTTACTGTTGGAAGTGAATCTCCTGAGCTCACAGCCCCCCATGTAGCCGTGACTCAATCACTGATGCAGCATGAGGAATGTGTCTTTGGTGTGTGGGTCATTTCCTGTTTTCAAATCCTGATTTGCACGAAGACCTGAGCCTGTGTGTGTCTCCTCTGCAGAGATCCGAGAGGCCTTCAAAGTGTTTGATCGTGATGGGAATGGGTTTATCTCAAAGCAGGAGCTGGGAATGGCCATGCGCTCCTTGGGCTACATGCCAAATGAGGTGGAGCTGGAAGTCATCATCCAGAGACTGGACATGGACGGTAAGGTCAACGCACAGCTCATATTTTATTATCATTCAGCTATAGAAGCACTGAAGCTTTGTTTTCTTCATCCAGACAAAGTCATTTGGGGGCTTTAAACTTAATGATTAGCACCTGTTCTGCTTTGCAGGTGATGGTCAGGTGGACTTCGAGGAGTTTGTGACTCTTTTGGGTCCAAAGCTGACAGCCTCCGGGATGCCAGACAAGTTCAACGGCACTGACTTTGACTCAGTCTTTTGGAAGGTGCTATTTTTTCAGACATTGTTTTGTTGTTTGTTACACAGGGGGCTTGACAGAGGGGTCAAAGGTGAAACACATTTCCCAACAAAAAGTCATTTAGACACTAAAACGTCACAAAAAAACTTAATTGTTTTAATTGTTGTCCTCTGAGTCGTTAAATGAGGAACTGTATTGGCATGACAGTCCTATTGCTTATAATTATAGCAACTTTCATGTAAAGTAGATATTAATTTATTTAAAGACACCCCATTAGATAATCATCGTTTCAAGTTGACAGCAGAATGAAAATTAGCAGGATGGAGCTCTCATCAAAGCTGCCTTTGTTGTGGTTGTGTGATAACAGATTAGAAGTGCTTGTCAGACAGGGGGGCTCCAAATGGAGTGTGAAAAAGGGGGAGTTGTGGGAATTCTTGGTGCATCCACTGTATGAAAATAAAGCACTGCTGGGAGAGAAAAGAAGAACGATGGAAAGCAGAAAATGACTGCATGACATTGTGTAAGAGATGTAGTCGTAAAAGCAGTATCAATCATGGCATGCTGCTGGATTGTTCACGCAGAGCCTCCGGGCATGAGCTCGGCTCGGGCTGAGCGGGAAATGAATAACATATATGAGCCCAAACTGTCCAAACAGCAACAGATACTCCACTGGTGCTCTGGATTTTATCTTCTCCGCCTAATTTCTAATGTTTGTTTCCCATCATTTTAATAAAAAAAACATTGCAGAAAATATTTACTTTTCTTATCATATTATAACAAAAAGCGATGTCTTTTTTTTTGACAGTGATAGCTTTCTTTTTCTTTCTACACAGACATTTACTGCTGTTTTCTGATTAATAAAAGATATTTTCATTAAGATAAGCAGTAAGTGGCATCAATTTCCATCAAATGCAAAAAAAGTGGATAAATTACCATGATGTCTGGTGACACAAACAATAGTGTACAATGAAAACTGAAGACTAATGCAACTGTGTGCTAGTGAATTTATAATAATGGTAATCTAATCTTCTAACTCGAAACTGCACCTTTAAGACAATGAAAGACAAAAAAAAAATCACTATTATTACAATGTTAATATCTTTTATGTGTATGTGTGTGTGTGTATGCCTTGTGCACTGGGTGAATGTATTTTCTGTCTTTGCATTTGTGTGTGTGTGTGTGTTTATGGTGCCTGACAGCCCGGTCCACAGTAATGTTCAGTTCTGTGTGTGTCTGTGTGTATCTCCAGTGTGACATGCAGAAGTTGACAGTTGAGGAGCTGAAGAGGCTTCTGTATGACACCTTCTGTGATCATCTTTCCATGAAAGACATCGAGAATATCATTATGACAGAGGAGAATCACATAGAGAACCCCGAGGACTGCCAACTGGATATAGACAGTAAGGAAGAATATTCTCTTTTTTTAATACACCCCACCATTTTGCTTTTCTGAGACACTTTTGGAAATAGAAAAGGTCACAAACTTCAAAATTATAATTTGAAAAATCCTTTTTAGGACTTTCATCAACAAATAACATCCTGATTTCCCACAATTGATTGTTGTTTTTTTTATCTGGATTGTCTGATTTAGAATTGCTGTTTAAAAAGGAAGCAAAAGTAAAATCTAAAATGTTATAATGTTTATGTATCACAACAGGCTGTAACAAAGTAAACATACATGTTGGTGGTGCAAGGAATAATGATAAGTTTATGTATGAATTTGTACATACTCTGTATGTACTAGGTTAGGTGTTAGTTTATTTGTTTGTTGTTCCAAACCTCTAATCGACATTTCTATCTAGTTATGCAGCAAATAAATGTGAAAACATTTTTTTTGGCAATGTTCATCCCCTAATACTGTGTTCATGTAACTGTGTTTTTATTTCTTTTTCTGATGAGCTCTTTAATTAGCTATCATATATCATTCGGTTGTAAAATATTATCTGATTCAATAGACAATTGGGTTTTTCCTTCTCTGTGTTTCTCACTCTTACTTCTGTTTTTATTTTTTATTTTTTCAGGCTCCAGCCCAACGCAACATGTCAAGCAAACCTGTGTGCGCAAGAGCCTGATATGCGCCTTCGCCATTGCTTTCATCATCAGTGTCATGCTCATTGCAGCCAATCAGGTGCTGCGAAGTGGCATGAAATAGGAGCTGTGGCACGTTTTGGCCTTGATTTCCATCTAAAGGCTTCTTTACAATAAAAGACAGCTAAAAAAAGGAACAAAGTACAGACAATCACACAATTGAGAACCATGTCAACGGATGACTGGAGAGTAATTGGAGCCACCGAGGACACTAAACGTGCTGGAATTTGTCTTGACAAACTGACAGTTTCAAGAACAAGAGGACCTCACAAAAAAAAAAAAAAAAATACAAAAAAAACAAAAACAAAGCAACAACACAGGAATGTGTTTGCGGTAAACAGCTAACTATACATATCAACCTTCACAAAACAACCCCGAGTATCCATTAGAGATGTGCGTTGAGCAGAGTTACATTCAGTACGGTGGCAGCTATAGAGAGAAGTGTCGTGACTGTCCAGCTTCGTATTTGTCCAATGTATCATGTGGTTTAATGTAAACAGTGGAAAGAATCAGTGCAAAAGGGTCAGACTGTTGGTGAAATGTAGTATCAAGACAGAAGAATGTTACAGGATGAAAGATGTGGCGTGCTCGGTGCTGTGTGGTGCAACATTGTTTCAGATCCATTTGGGAATAAGAATTGCTTGTAAGAATCAAAGATCACAGGAAGGGGTTTGCAGGGAGGTGACTGTGTGGATGGTTTCACTCCTTCACAGCCTTCTGGGCTTCAGTCTGATCAGAACGGAGCAGGGTGAAACAGGTTAACACTTCTCTGAAGAAAGGAATGATAGGTAATGGGCTGGATGTGGATAAACATGTAGTAAACACTTGACACTCTCTGCTGTGCAGGCCTCAAAGGATAACTACCATCTATGCATGAAATGCATGGATTTAAACCCTTGTCTTGACACATTTGTAATAGTTCTTATCAATGTAGTAGTCATTATCACTGTGTCATGGAGCTGTTTTCAAACAACTGTGAGCAAGATAATTGGTGCAGGGTGGGCAGTTGTAAAAAAATAAAGCATACAACTATAAAAAGAAGGGCTTCTTTAAGAAAAGTTGAAAAGCTCAGCTCTGGAGACAATGCCTTGGCAGGCAATCGCTCATTTCACACCACCACAGGACAGCAAATGTCTTTAAGATGCGTCACTGAACAGTTTTAAAAATATGCATTCAAACTGATCTGGTTGGTAACAGGAATGCGGATCTAAAAGAATGTACTTCACTCTTCATTTCCATCTGGATGCATTGCTGTAGAGCAATAACTATGTAAAATAAATACCTTTGAACAGACAAATGCTTAGTTTTCAGCAGATCTGCCCATTGTTGATGTCAGGGACGTTTTTCTTTGGGCTGCAAGGTTTTGTCAGTGTGAGAGATTTTCCTTCTGCTGTGGTCAAAGTTCAGTTTAAATGGGACAGGTAGAGCATAAATGATTGCAATAAAATCTAAAAATCTTGAAAGCACCACACATTCGACTGAGTGTAGGTTTAGATCCATGTGCATGCACTTTGGTGATGTTTTTGCTGTCCATTAGTAATGTGCACATATCCCAGCATTACCAAAGCAACATAGAAATCTTTGACAAGGGAACTGGCCAGCTTTAAAGCAAAATTTATAAAAAAAAAAAAAAGAAAAAAAAAAAAAAGGAAAATCACATGAATATTACATTTAGAAGAAACCACACAGCCTGGAGTTTCTTGTAGGAATATAGGAATATTATTCAAATCATAATTTTTGCAAAGTTGTTTAATCAGGAAAGGTTTAAACCTCTTTTAATCAAGAGCGGAAAATCCAAAAAAGAAATAAAAATGTTCCTCACAGAACCTTTACACTGATTCTACAACACAACATCTTATATTCTTTCCTGTTTGCTATGAGAGCTTCTCAAACAAAACAAACAGAAGCAAAATTAGATTTTCTTTTTGCCTGAATCCATGCAGGGTGAGGATTATCTGATGCACCTCTGTAATTTGACAAGCGTGTTGTTTGTTTGTTTGTTTTTCATAAACACATACTGGCAAAAGTAAAGACAGTTTATTAACAATTACTTTTGTTTCCATTTTGCACTTTAAGATGTGCAGCAGCACACAACAACTCACCGCCATGATTGTTCATCCACTTCCAGAAAAAGTTTATTTATTTTTGTTACAAGAAAGTCGTGGAAAGGAATATTACCTGAGGGCAAATTACGCTGTCTAATTTGTTGTCTGTGTTCTTAGTGAGGGCGTGTTTTCTTGGGGGTTTCACTGACAATATTAATTTTATTTGTTGCCTAATTTTTGTGACTTTCAAATAAAAACGTGCCCACATGTTTATCACCAAATCAAAATATACTAGATTATTTATTTTCTTTTTACAGATGGGAAAAATAACAGTCGGAACTTCATGTTTTCCAGTTGAATGTTTTCTCCATCATACTGTACTTTGATAAATGTCTCTGGATCTTGAAAAATTGTTTATTGAAATCTGTTCATTGACTTCAGATGTTTTTCTCTGTCTGTTGAATGGTATTTCACATGAATAAAACCACCTAATAACTGTGTCTATATCAGGTGTCTGGAATAAACTTCAGTTTGTCAGAAGCTCAGCTGTGGAGCTTGAGATGATTCCAAATGATGCAGTGGATCATTTTCATGGTATTGATTGACAACCTGGCATTTCAGATTGAAATCTGTAGAACTTAATAGATTTTTGAAGGTTCGCTGAATTTATAGATTGCTTTCCCCCCTATTTTGAGAGACCTTTAGTGGTGCTTTTGGTCCCATCTGTCACAATTTTCCCAATAAAATTGCCTTTCAGGTTTCTAATGTCCACTATTGTTGGTCAGGTGGTTCTCTTGAAATAAAGCAGAATACCAGATAATTGCAATAATACCTCACTAAACACTTCAGGTTTGCAGAAAGTCAGTATAATTATTTAGGTTACCTAGAAAACCCCTGTCATGAATAAAAAGAATGAATAAAAATTGGATTTTTCCACATAATTGTTCCATCAGTTTGAGCAAAGTCCATCTCTAAAGGCTTACAAAGCAAGGCAGCTAAACAATTAAAATATATATATTTATTTTAAGTTGTAAAATGTTCACCTTTAGGATGTTTGCACGGGGATGCATTTTTTACCTCTGCAACAAATGGCAATAAAACTTATCTAGAGTTAAATCATTTGAATTGCTTGAATAATAATAATAATAATAATAATAATAATAATAATAATAATAATAATAATAAAAACAATAAAAATTGTGTATGTTATGAGTAGTGTTCTCTTGGACTTAGACATTATTGAGAAAACTAAAGTTGCATAACTGTGGCACCTAAAATAACTTAAAGAACAAAACAAACAAAAAAAAAAACCCTTGGTTACGTACTGTAACCCCAGATAGTAGTTATATGGTTATAGTTATATGGCAGCACAATATTTTATTACATAGAAAAGGAAACATTTAATTCATTTTGTCTCAAATTTAAGACTGGTCGTCAAACCAAAAATAACTGATCCACGTGTTGTGTGAAATCCTTGGAAACACAATTTCCAGCTGTCCCCAGTGAGCAGTCAACCACAATGGTGAAGTCATGAGCAGAGGTCATGAACACAAATAGAAATGGAAAAGAAGAGCACTCAGGATATAAATGGTGATGGTGTTCTCAGGTCAGAAGTCTTGTTTTTCAGAAAAAAAAACCTGACATCTTGAAATTCCAATGGGTACATGGTAACCTTATTTCTTTTAAAATCAACAGTGCAAAAAGATACTGTTCCATCATTCCATAAGGGAAATTTCACCAGTGAATGTTGGATCAAGGACAATCTTCTTTCATGTCCAAATTTGAAGATTTTGCATTTAAACAATATAAATATTTCTTTTAAAAAGAATCAAAGGTTTGACATGGTTCTTTATTTAACTGTGCAAGCTTGACCAATATTATGTGCAATCTTATGCAAGATTGCAATATCTCACAGTGCTGTTCATTAGCACTCAGACTAAAAGTATCAGGTACTACCACACCAAATCTAAGCTCAATATGTCTAAAATTAACCAAATTATAGCCATTTCTGTGTTTGCTTTGCTGTGGCGGCCATCTTGAACCAGGTTGACTCCAAAAGTTAATCATTTGTAGAGGTCAACACACTAATCTATTCAATGGTTTATAATTTGCTAATAATTTGCTAACGGTACAGACAAACATTCACACGCAAACACTGAAAGGAGCAAAACATTATCGCTCTGTTTTTGTGGCAAGCATCTAATTTACATTAGTGTAATAACAGCAAAAAAGCATGCAAGTTTCTTTAAAGTTACTGTTCAAAATGAGGCTCAATCTGATATACATAAATTGCTTGTCGCCACTCTGTTTTCATCTGTATTCCTGTAGATATTTGAGCAGAACAGATAATTATCTGCTCCCAATAAGGTGTTAAACACATTTGCACTAACCAACTAGGTAAATTGTCAGGAGACCAACGGTGGCGTTTGCCAATCATTATTATAAACTTGCACTGCCTATGCTGCATACAGATTCCCATAGTTCGATACATGCAGCGAGCTCTCTGAAACTGCAGCAGCATAATTAATATCAGTGCATTCTGCAACATTGTTCTCAGTCGAGGATATTATCAGTATCTGCGATATTTTTTCATGGTGAGAAAGTGATTAAAAGAGCTGGTTCACACAGCAGCAGCAGATAAAAATGGAGATATTTTTCATCTATCACTGATGGACCTGTTTAGCTTCATTGATGAAAACATAGATCTGGGCTTTCTAATGATTTCTTTTTTCCATTTTTATTGTTGTGGGTTGGAACTATTTAAATGTTTGTTTCAAGCTATTGCATAATCAACAGCAATCAAATGTATACAAAAGTGCAGAAGAACAATCTTATTAAAGGATGTTTAGGATGAGAAATTGCACTGAGCTGCTTCACAAATGAATACACATCTTTGTAAAAAAGATCCTACATTGTGCTCCCTCCACAGCCTAAAACCACCAACACACCAACCTACAGAAATATTTTAACATGTTGACTCCATCTCTTTATTCTCCCATAACTGCTCTTATTTCCGCCAAAACTTCAACATAAGGAAAGATGGGTGAAATCTAAGCACCTCCTCTGAGGCTTTGAGCACAAAATGCTGCAGTGATTTAGTGATTTAGCATTGTGCTCAAAAGAGACAACATTTGACCCAGACAAGATACACAAAGACGATTCACGGAGCAGGAGATAAAGAGTAATCACTACACTTCAAAGAAATCAAACTTTATTTTTCCTAAAAAGCAGAAAATCCCATTCAAGTTAACTTGGGAGGTCAAGGTCAACTTGATTATATAAGTGAAGATCTTTGGAACCCATTTGATGCTATCAGTGCTGGAGGGAACAGAAGAAGCACATACAGCTGTTGCAACTGTATGCGTTTTCCTACAGTGTTCTTCTTTCTCTTCATTTATTCGTTGTTTGAATGTTGATTCAGCATTCATGTGTTTGTTTAAGAAAAATTAAGAAAAAAAAAAAAATCACTTTTTCCATGTTTTTGTACTTCCATTTGGGTATCTACTGCTTCTAGAAACAGTCCAAGGGAAAAAAAAACCAAAACAAAACAAAAAAAAAAACCCTGCCATTTTTTGACAATAGGTAAATGTTTTCTGGTGTCAAAAACCTCGGGATTTTTGCGTCACAATCCCCGTTACCTAGCAACCCCTACCCTAGCACAGCCCCTCACCTAGCAACCCAAATCTGAGAATGATTTTGTGTATTAAATGTAATGAACATGTTTTGTATAGCCCATAGACCTCTCCCCACTCGTTCAAGGAAGCATAATATGTCCCCTTTAACCTTCTTTATTTTGGTTTAATTAAAAAATTAATGGATATTTTTAATGTTAAGGAACCTGTTAGCAATTAGGACTGGGTTAGGATTCTATGCTACTTTTTGTGTGTGTTCTACTTTTAGCTTTTAGCCAACTTTTTGATACTTTGATGCAATAAACTGCGACATGTCCTCCTTTAAAATAATATTTTTCCTCCACACAAAAGGTTTGCCCTCAATTTAGAAATATACTTCAGTTAAAATGGTATGATTCTATAAAGATTCACTGTAAGCCCTGGCAAATATATCCGAGCTTGAAGCTAATTTTATTTTCCATTCACACAAAAGGCTGAAAGGTCCTCTTTTGTTGAAATGAAATGAATGTGATCATATTACCTTTACAGAGCTGTTAATTGAAAGCTTAAGGTTACCGCCAGGAAAAGGCCACTTTGAGTCAATTTCATGAGCAGTGTTTAATACCTCAATCCAGTTCTTAACATTTAAAGACATGACCTTCTGCTGGCCTGTGGCCATCAGCTCTGGTCAGAGCCCTCTGCAGAAACTCAGGGATGGAGAAAATTCTGCAATGTCACAGGTTTAAGGGGGTTTAGGACATCTTTGAACACAAATGTTCACCACAAATTTGTACTATGGGGAGTTAGGAGGTGGAAAGAGGGGACATGATTGTGCTTAGTTTCTTTTTGATATTCAGTAAATGATTTGAATTTTATCCACTGGAGTAAATCTACAACTAATGAACTGCTGAAGTCAATCTAATTCAAGATCACTACTTGTTCAAAAACACAAATGTGAGACAAATAAACAAAAATCACTTTACATGGCTTTAGAGTTTCCTGTGAGGGACTGGCGCTTCATTTGGTGATATCATCATCGTGTAAAACTCAAACATATGCTCGGTTAAATTCTTATTTTTTTAGGATTTTTCTCAGTTCTGTAGGTTTCCATCACTGTTCTGCCTGCCAGACACTTTGGTGTCATGTTTCTGTCTGTAGCTGTAATTGTCTTCAGGGGCATTATCATTCTTGTCATGGTTATGGACTCGAGCCAAAACCCTGATTGGATCAGGAGTCACAGAACTTGGAATTTTAATTGAATTGAATCCGCTGTCTCCCCAGGAGTCTACCAGTGGCTCGTGGATAGAAAATACTAAGCAGAGCATTAAGAATATGCATGAGATGGGTAAGAATGGATTAACTGGAGGCTTTAAGGAGGTTAATGGCTTGTGAATATCAAAACAAAATTTTTCTTTTTTGACACTATGATCAGGATCGAGTGGCTTGAATTGAGACACTGCAAGACTATGAACTGAATGTCTCACTACAGAGTAAAACTGTTTAAAGTTTTATGAACTGAAGGGTGATCTATGTGGTCATTTGAGGTATGCCATCTTCTGTTCACATATTTTCTTCTCTTTACATTTTCCATCGCTGTCATGTCTTTTATTTGCTTAGCGTCACTTGAAGAACAGTCAGGTTGGAAAGAGTTATACATTTATTCATCACTCGTTGCTGTGTTTTCCCACAACTCTTTGTCAGCTTGGAAGCAGCACGATTGTGTGGCCAACTATCACAGTTGAAGCATGTTTTCCCCCAGGCTCCTGTAGAGAGTTTTCAGAAGCTCCGTGGCCTCCTGCTTCAGCTGGTCACGCAGCCAGAAAAACGCAGAACATAGAGTTCACAAACAAGTGCTTTTAGGGGAGTTCAAATAATTAATTTTTTTGTCATGAATAAATTATAATTCATCCATAATTAATTACAAAAAATTTCCACAAACATGCGTGCTCACACATTTTCAGATGAGATCAAAGTTGCTCAACCATGAAACTCATCTGGTATTATCATTGGAAATTATTTTAATTAATTTGCCCAATACAGATACAAAACTATAAAGGCACTGCTTTGGGTTAGTAATGCATTACAAGGTGATAACTGATGTGCTGTGTATCACACATGAGGGCTATTATCACATGAAGCACCATCAAATTTCATTTAAACTCATTAGATCTTAATATTGAGATGGATTACATCAGGTAAATCCAGTGATTTATCTGTTCTTGTGCAGCAGTCTCACTTGTTGCCATTCCCCACAGCAAATCTGAAAATCTGAACTATACACTTTTACACACACACATAGCCCCCACCCCCTCCACACACACACACGTACGTTTGTGTTTGTATACTTATTAGGACATTGTATTGACTTCCATTCATTTCTGTAGTAGAACCGTGACCACTGCCCAAAACCCGACCATTACCAGTATATTCATAATCCTAACTTAAACTCAATTCACACCTCAACTCTAAAGCTAACCCAAAAATTATGTCCAGTGGTATTAGGACCAACTTTGGTCCCCATAATGAGGACTACCAATCAAGATAGGAGATTGTACCAGAAAAGGTCCTAAAACAAAACAAAATCCAGTTACCTGCACCCCCCCCAATCCCCACAAAATACACACCCACACTAATATCCTACCAATTCATTAGTTTAATTTTTTCCTCTTGTAGAGTTTCACAGACCAAAGGCTTTTCATCTTTTATCAAAACAAAAGGGATGCTATACTTGAGCAATTTTTACTTGAATTGCAAGTTTTATTCCCTATTAGAAGTAGAAATCTGTTACTCTGCAGAGCAAAAAAAGGGTTTCATATTATGTTCATGATCATATATTAAAAAGTGAACTAATCAAAAGCCAGCAATGGCAGCATATCCACTGAGAGACTTCAATATGTAAACAAATTATGTGATAACAGATGGTTTGAGAATTTAGAATCACTCAAGTAAAAAAGTGACACCTAAAACTCAATAGTCAAATTTCCTTTGCTCTTTTAGGCTTATATTTAAAATAAAATAACACCGTCTGTAGCAATCAGAGCAAAATCAGCAGAATTGCTGATTGATGCAGAGTCACTAAATGAGCTGAAACTTTACTTGAATCACTGAGATTTTCATGATGTTTTTCAAACTCTTTGTTGAGTTTGATGTAAAGCAGCCAATCTCGATGCAAAATACAAGATACACTTGCCTTTCAGTCTTTGGAATCTAAAGGACAAACCACTTAAGTTAGTGAGATTCTTTTTGTGAGTCAACATTTTGTAAGAAGATCAATGCTTTACGCTTTTTGTTCAGTCAACCATCATCATAAGTAGATAGGATATTAACTATAATCAAGCCTCTTAAAAAGAATGGCTGTGTTGTTGAAATGTGCTCATCTATAGCAGAAATACTTCATAGATAATGACCAAGAGATGCATTATATTTTAGTATGAAATATCCAAGGTCATGAAGGTCTACTCATGAAGTGTTAACAAGAGGAAATTGCTTCTCACTGAATGACAAGCACTTTTTAATTAGATAAACTTGTTTGTTTATAGGTTGAACTACACTCAGTGTCTCAAAAGTGGCTCCTTTCCAACAAAGCTTGACTGCCCGGTGATAAGTGTAAGTTAAGAAGAATACGGAGCAAACACTATTTGCTGACAGACAGAAATAAATGAACTATATGCCATATCTTCCAAATAAGGGTAATTATATGGCTCTGTTGAGCTCTTTTTAGCCTTTAGCTGACTGATTTGGGACTACTTTGAGGGAGTAGTCATTGAAAATTGATACAAAGCTCGTTCAAGCAGTCGTCCTACAATTAAAGATTGTTGTCTTGATTGAAGTGGTGGCTTCCATGAAGATAATGCACATATCCACAAATATCAAGGGGTCACTGAACGTTTTGATAATAATGTGAATTATCAGCAGCGGCCTTCACAATCACAGCTTGTCAAAACATTGGATCTCCCATGAGAGATCAAGTCAATCACTCACATCCACTGTACGTCAAAATTATTTACAAAGCTCATTTAAAAAGTGCCTAAAAGTTAAATAAAATGAGAAATTAAAATGCAGTATAAAAACACTTATAGAGCATCAAATGAGGAAAAATGAATCACATAAGGTTGTTCCATCCTTACAGCTACAGAAACTTAATCCACATCTGTGAGTCGAGGATCATAAACATTTTGCAGTTTTCAATGATTTGTTATTCATCAAAATTCAAAGGATTTTAAGTTGCATCTCTGTATGACAAACATATGCTGCAGGCGGTATCCCATATGTTAAAGATCTGAGGCCTGAAATCCAACAGGTTTATAAAACAGATTGAGTGCTGAGCTTGATTTGGATGTTTAAGACAGGTAACATCTGATGATAGAAAAAATACACGTTTGTAAAATTATTGAATAACAAATAATTTAAAAAGAAGCAAACTTGATTGATTCTGTAGTTAAATACGTCAATGTTATTGTTTTTAAAGCATTTGACCGTTTACTGTTGCAACTTTTTTGTGTTGAATTTTCTTAAGATAAAAGGCTGTGGTCAGACTTAGAAATGTGCATTCATTTTTTTGCCCTAAAGTGTTATGTTTAGTATTCAACTGTTATTCAGCTTTTCAGTCTCCTCTCATATTCTCAGTGATACAGACTTACCAGTATTACTGAAGCTGGAATCTGAACATGAAAAAAGAAAATCATTGTCAGTAAATGATTCTCATTAACTTCAATGTGTAAGCAATTTCAAGTAATACAGTCACTATAAAACTGTTTTCTTAGAAATTCTGAACACCTTGTTAAGAATAAAACTAATTCTTTAAAATAAACATTATGGCTTCGATCAACAACAGAGGAGCTCAATATTAATTTGCTAGTAGCAAAATAAAGAAAACCAAAAACATTTAGGAAACTGGAAGTTTGGAATGTTTTATGAAAAGGGAGACATTTCACCATCTGTTAATGAAAATAAAGCTTTGGTCCTTACACCTTCAAGTAAGAGTAAAAGTGTCAGGTAGTTCCAGCTTTTCTTCAGGTGATCCCAGTCAACAGCTGTGGGCTCAAACCAGTCCCACTGAGAGGCATCTTTCATCAAGGAGACTAAATGGTAAATGGCTTGCACTTGTATAGCGCTTTATCTAGTCCAAGGACCCCAAAGCGCTTCACACTACAATCATTCACCCACTGATGGCGGTAAGCTACATTGTAGCCACAGCTGCCCTGGGGCGGGCTGACAGAAGTGAGGCTGCCGTCACAATGGCGCCACCAAGCCCTCTGACCACCACCAGTAAAAAAGAACTTCCATAATAAACAAAGTTTCAGCAAACAACCAAAGAACCTAATCAAATATATTTCCAAGTTATTCATATGGAAACTTGAGAAATTCTAGAAAAATGTTGTATAACATTTTTTCACAACATTCATCATTTCTTTCTGTTTAATTCGTCTTCAATCTTCATAAAAACACAAAAAAAATGGCTATGAACCAGTTAATCTTGTATCATCTACAACTGAATACATTTTGGAAATAACATAAAATGACTGCTACAGTTAAGCAACCTTTTTCTCGAAAAGGTCGATAACTTACTCAAAATAACAAATAATGACGTAGTCTATGTCTTGACAGACACTCTAAGCATTAACAACTCAACAGATGTGGCTGTGGCAGCCATCTTGAAATAAAACCCGGTGATAAGCATTCATAAAATCATTTCATGATTTTTTTCTTGCAGCATTACTTATGTGTCATTAAGTGTAACAGATTTAATCTTGATAAAATATTACATTTCTACTGTTCAGTGAATCCCCATTTAAACCACTGGGAGAAGGGAATTGCCCTGCCATTCCCCTCTCACCAAGATAATCAGACCCAAATTGAAAATATCCTGCCGCCAATTTCAGTTTGAGTTTCAATATTCCCTGCCTGCCTGTATGACTTTTTTTTTTGTGAAGGTGGAGACAACATAAATGGTTTATGAATGAGGTTTGAATTTCATGGCCCAATATCATTTAGAGATTGAAACTGGCTCATATGTATTCTGTAGCCCTAGAATGCACTTCTGCTTATTCTGGTTTGAGTGGTAGGAGCTGCTGGGTCACAACAAAAAGCATCACAGAATGAAGGCAAACATGTGTTTCCATCAGCCATCATACTCCCAATTCTTTGCAGAGACCAAATTCTACCAAGCATATTTGGGGAACTGAGTAAAAGAGACTGAATAATGCCCTGGAGGATGTAATAGAAAACCTGTACTCATAGAAGACCCTAAAGGTTCACAGAATGCTATTTTTTTCAAGAGGTAGCAGATATTTTTCTTCTTTCCATCACATCTTCACTTAGAGATATTTAAATTAAATGGCAAATAACAAAAGTTATTACAGTTACAATCACATTTAATCATGCCACAAAGCTATTATTAGTCAAAGTACTTAGCCACTCATTTTGTTAGAGCTAGTTAAATACAAAAAACCAAGATTATGATACCAGAATTCTTGTTACAAAATTAATTTGTTCAAATCTGGCAGCAGCATAACAATCCCACAGCAAAACTTACATCCCATTGTAATTGTGTTTTTCTTAATATTTGGGGCGGTTTCCCTTTAATTGACCTTTCTGTGTTGAGTTTGCATGATCACCCTGTGCATGAGTGGGTTTACTCCAGGTACTCTGCTTTCGCCCACATTCCAAAAACACTCACATTAGGTAAAAAGAACATTTTAAATTGTCACCAAGTGTGAGTGTCAACCAGTCATGGTTGGTTGTCTCCGTGTGGCTGTGTGGATGATTGGTGACCTGATCTTGGTGTGGCCTAACGTGCTGCTTGCCTGTTTGACTGATAGAGGTAGCAGCTTTCTGTAACCCTGAAAAGGATCTCGAGGGTATAGAAAATTGGATGGATGATTGTTCAGACTGTTCTAATGCAGGCATAAAACCATGCATTTACACTGTGGTAAAGTACTTATGTCTTGCCTTCCACCCTGAAAGACGAGCTGTGGGATGGTGTGTGTGTGTTTGACTTTGTGATTGGATTCATGACTGAATGAGTCACCATATTCACAGGTGTTCTTAACCAATGTCTTCAAAGCAAGTCATCACAGAGAGGACCATTTTGTTATTTTTACATAAAATTGGATTTCTTTGCAAACACCGACTATAAATATGGGAAATGTTGCTTAATTTTTAATACTAATCCTCTGACAATTACAGTGTGTTCTAGTAAGTTGTGATCACAGTTTATGAATGGCTGTGAACTGCAACAGTGTTAAATCTTGTTGTGTAACCATCTAGGATTAAGAGAACGGGAGTGTTTCCAGGCATTTTTGGCAGCACCAGCAAGCCACCATGAAGGATTACTGAAACAAGGCATGAGGATGTCCCTGTGATGTCTTGGATATTAGCTCTCACTGGTGCTTAGCAGAGCCTCGACGGTGACAGTTTGTGATTACCTCTGAGCTGCACCCAGTCCTAATTAACCCTATGAGAAGCTCACTAAGGCCCAGGTGATTGTGAGCTATGCTGCTTTACAGACAACAAGAAAAAAAAAACTGAGCAGAAGTTTCAAAAGCATAAAAAAGTACTAAGCAAGCAGTATGTTTAGTGAGTTTGAAGAAAATGTAGCCTATCTCCCTGCCAGTATGATTCACCACACAGCAAAGAAAAACAATTTGATGAGGGAAAAGATGTGAGGTGCTTCTACAGATGTGACTGCTGCATCTCCAGGGAAAATTTCTATTACTTTTCTCTACCACCAGCTGCTTAATCTTCATCTTTGGGTGCAAAAAGAGTTAATGCTTACTGATACTGGATCCAGGGGAAGCTGGGAGGGAACATGAAGTCCTCTCTGGCCTGGAGAGTGAAGAGTGTGAAAGCAATGAGAACACCGAGCACATGTAAGACCAGTGTCATTTTGATAAAATTGGAACAAGTACAATTACATTTCTTCATAAAATAATATGTTTAAATTCAGTGAACGTAATGTTTGAAGAAATGACAATAATATGATAAATGCTTTAGAGAGCACTTTAAACACAGCAATTATTACTTCAAAAGCTTATATATTGAGTTTTGTGCTGGTGCTTATCAGACTTGCTGTTTTGTCTCCTTCATGCATGTGAAGATTTACTAAACTTATCAGAAATTACTTCAGTGTATGACTTTTTAAAATTTGCATCAACCAAACTTTCTCTCACTACATGACTAAAAGCATTCCAGCATTTACCCAAATTGGCCACAGTCCTATACCCGCTAAGACTACTTCCTCAGAGTCCTTTTTTCTTCTCATTTTCACCTCTATTTTTCATAATAAAAGCAGAGGTAAATGTTTTTCAAAGCATGCCTCTGCTTCCAGGTCAAAAAAGTTAATTTAGTTTCCTTTGAAAGCTCAGATTTAAAGGACTATTGTCCCAGCTTTTATTTATTTATTTTTTTACCATTTCCAAAGCACAATGCTTGTCCAATAATTAAATACATTTTTAATGACTTCATTACTTCCAGTAATTTAGATTTACTTTACCACCATAGAACTTAGCCCAAACCAAAGGACTGTAGACCCTTGATAAATCTTTGCACAGCTAACTAGAACTTAAAATGTTTTAAAGTAAAAATGCTGTGATGAAAATAAAAACACCTCACTGCGTGTCTAATCATGCACACTAAAAACTGCTGGGTAAAAAACAATCCAATTTGTACCACAGCTTGGGTCAAATTTGGCCTGAGCCAACGCTGGGTAGTTTAAACTCAACAGGGTTGAGGTTTAATTTGGTCAGATTCCAGTTTAAAATGTCTGACTGTGAAGAGTGACATGACTCATCTCCAGCCCAACCACTGGGTCGAACCTTTGCTCAAACCAACCCTGCAGCATTTGGTCATCAAAATAATGCAACAGTTTTTAGCATGAATCAACTATTTTCTCTAAGATACAGTATGTTTCCTGCCAAAGAAACTATCTACAACTTTTAAAGACACATCTGAATGATTCTGAAACATGGGGGTGGGCAACCCTGGTCCTCGAGGGCCACTATCATGCGTGTTTTACTTCTTTTTTTACTCCAACACACCTGGTTCAGTGATTAAATGAACTCTTCATGTTCTGCAGAAGCCTGTTAATCACCCATTGATTCAAATCAGGTGTGTTGGAGAAGAGGAACAAGTAAAACATGCAGGATGGTGGCCCTCGAGAACCAGGATTGCCCACCCCTGATGTAGCGGATATCCAATAGCTCCTTCAATCTACTCTACAAATTACAGTATTTTACAACTGGTTTTGAGTATATTCCACAGAAGAAGTAGGTTGTGAGGAGCCTAACTGGACAGCTGCTGTGTATTCTTTGATGCAAATTTTTTTTAATGAATTCCACACTTTAAAACCATATATGCAAATCTATATGCACATTCCCGGATATGGAAATATGTTCATGAATCTAATACATACAAATATTTCCTACAGATTATTTTAGGCTTTGGAAATAGTTTCACTAAGTTTTACTGCTATAAAAAAATGTTGCTGTACTTGTTTCATACACAGAAGATGAACTTTAAAAACAACACTAAAATCCCTCATTTTTCACGTTTTTAAAATGTGGAAAAGAACATTTTGTCACTGCACAGGAAGCTCAACACCTAGCTGATTCATTATCAGAACTGGCTACTGGTTTCACTCTAAAGGTCATACAAATGAAATTCAAATTAGGTTGAACGGTTCTGTGATTGTGGTAGACCTTTTTGGGTTGTCAGTGCAACAGTTCCTAATTATGCCGTGTCACATGTATCTGAATTCTGTCAGATTTCATGTCTTATGAAAAAATGGAAAACAAGCAAACAAATAGGTTTTTCAGATTGCTTCTTTGCAGCAACATTGCATGCAATCATACATTTTGATTCTCCTCAAAGCATTAACCTCTACATGAAATGTTGAGCATAAATTTCCTACTACCCCCTGAATGTGTTACCATTTTTTCATCCATGAACAGTGTAGAAGGCACTGCAGCTTGTTTCCTGAATGCAAAGTAGAGCAGAATAAGCTTGTTTTTCCATCCAAACTGAGTCTCGCATAACCAGCTTGTTGACTATTTATTGCACGTCTCTCTAAATAATTTCTTCCCAGTAGGAAAATAATAAGCCCAAAATTACGTTTTATTGGTTGTAAACCAGGAAAACACATAAATCAACATTTTATGGTCAAGTGAGGGTGAAAAAAATAGTAATTGCTGACAAATTATGCTATTGATTTTCATGTACATTAAACCTGGAGTCATATATCACAAAATAATACATCCTGTTAAAGTGTAGACAGGCCTAACCTTTATTCCTCTGCCAGAGGGTTTCCTGATCCAGACACGTGCTGCATAATAATCTGTTCTCACTGGACTTTGCAGCACTGCCAAACACTTCCTATTCCTCTTTTGATCACTGACTGCCACTCTGTGGTCATAAATATTTAACACATTTTTTTTTACAATTTTTTTTTGGCCCTTTACAGACCTTAAATTTTGAGATTATTGAATTTTGTGGATTATAAATTAAATTTTTGATCACATTTTCCAGGAACATCTACAACCGCAATTCTGAGAAAACTGAGATGTTGCGTTAAATGTGGACAAAAACACAATGCAATGATTTGCAAACCAAATAAATTACATAATCTGTGAACTGTTTTTGCAGACAGTGATTTGTAGAACTGCTGCTGAGCTCATGCAGTGATGTCCAGAAAAGAATTAGACCTGTTTATTTTTTGCAGAGCTGCCTGAGGGCCCGAAAATCACAAGCATCTAATACAGACTTTCATCCTTGTTCCTTGAGCTCAGAGATTTTGTTATTTTACCCAATGTCCCAACTTTATCAAAATTGAGATTGAAATCTAAAGTGGGAAAAATCTGATTGGGCATCAAACCATTCCCTTTAAGACCTGAACAATCAATTCGTTTTAAGCTTGTGAAGAACTAATTGTCTTTAGTAGAAAAGGCAAAACAATTCTCTTTTACCAACTTTCATTTCTCATCATCCATCATAATTAAAGGAACAAAAACATTAAACTCTGATAAATCCCCTCTTGGCTGTGTTGTTTGATTATATATTTTCCCCTTAAAACTCAAGTCACTTCATGACAGTCTGATAGACATAGCATCAGGTTTTGAATTTTGCAGTGGGACTGTTTTTATGTTTCCCTGTTTTTGAAACAGAACATGTCATTTTACACATCAGTCTGAAGCCACGTGAGACACAGATTTGTAGACAACATTGTCTCCAAAACACTGGAAGGCAATGCAATTATAAAATGAATGATAAAATATTGTTATTTTTTTCCTTAATGATAGATATCCTGAGCAGGTGAAAAAGGCAGCACACTGCGGTTGTAGGGAAGCCCATAGATGGGACTCATCTCCCGGTGGTGAAGGCTCTCCACCTTGCCAAGCTGGCGCAGATAGAAGAGGAGGGTGAGCTTTCGGGTCATGGTCCTGAGTGCCAAGAAAGAAGCCAGAATTTGGGCGAGCAGGAGAAAGAGGTAGATGGAGTGGACAGCTCTCTCCAAGGGCAGGATGATAATTCCTTCATCAGTCACGAAGAAGAGCAGCACTGGCAGCTGGAACATGAAAGACAGGAGCCAGAAGGCTGCCAGCTCTGGCACCTGATGACAGGAAGGGAAGGAGGGAGAATTTGATCTGGTGCATTCAGAGGATGCAAAGAGAGCAGTGAGCTGTCAGTTACTTCGGCTGCATTCACATGAAAGCACATAAACAGCTGCATGTCAAGGTGCACAATATTTAATTAGACAGTTGTAATGTAGTAAAGAGATTACTGAGAACCTTTGCAGGTAGAATATTTAAACAGCTGTTTCACTGTGATATTCAGAGCTTTGTGTTGTTCTTCAGAGTGCAGGTCAGTGTTACCTTTTCTTTCAGGTTGCCAATGTAGCCCAGATAAAGACGGATCACTTCAATGACTGTGAGCAGGACCAGCCCAGTTATGAGCAGAGCCTGGTAGTACCCAGGGAGGTAGTAATACTGTGAACAGAGCAGAGCTGGGGTAAGTGTACAAGAAAAAAATCTCTCTTCTCCTTTTTAGTCACTTTGTGTGAAAGTATCATTTCTACAATTTACATTTTAAACATATACCTAATCTGCTTGAATGTGTTTTTAAATTCTGATGACATTCTGATCGAAAAACCCACATAATTTACTATGTTGCTTTCACTCCACTTTTTTTCCTACTCCTTGGTTAAAGCTGATCGGCTTATTGGATGGTCCTTGAACATACCACTAGATGGTGCCAAAATGTCAGCTTTTACTTTAACTTGTCCAGCTTTAATGGCTTGTTTTACTTTTTTTACATCAAAGCCTGGGTAATTTCACAGATTTGATGCTGACATGTTGTGATGAGGAACCTGAAGTGATTTAATTACAAATACTATTTCTTTTTCTTTTAAAAATCATTTCTCTGACACTTGTTTTAAATTACGTTGATTGAGTAATTTTCCCAGGACTTACCTTTACTTCTAACATAAACACAGCAGAAAACCACCAACAAGGAAAGTAAAACACGTTGAAGTACAGCAGCATTTGAAGGGGAAGGTGAGAAACTAACTCATTGACCACTGAAAGACAAAAAAACAGTAAACAGAGAGATTTGATACCACTTGTGCTGGCCAAAACCTGCAAAAAAAGCATATAGAATTAAAAAATCAGGGCTTTAGCTTTAAAAAGCTTAACATAGTTTTTGTTAAGTTGAATGCTGTGACAAACCTGCAGTATAAAGAGTCTAATTTGTGGTTGATGTTTGTAAAATGTACATGTGCCACATTTTGCTGCAACTTACTGTAGCTTCAAAACCATCAACAGTCATTTAAATTTTCCAAAAAAAGTTTGTAATTCGGTCATGAACAAACAACAGACAGTATTTCACCTGAACCTGATGGGATGTGCTGAGGGCCCTGCAGACATGACAGGCGTGAGCTTATTGTAAATTGGATGATGTGTTTAGGATAGGGCCTCAAAACAAATAATGCATTTTTTATATCTTCTAAATCTTGTTCAGGAGCTGGAGCCTCTGAACAAGTTACCAGTCCATCAAACCCACAGAAAGACACAGTCACTGAGGCTCAACCGAATGCTAATGTCAATCCTAGAATCCCATCTAACCTTATTTGCATAATTTTGGGCTGTGGAAAGAAACAAGAGCACTCAGACAAACCCTTCCAGCTAATGGAAAACATCTCCAAAGTAAAAACTCAAACTAGGATCTTCCTATGATGCAACAATGCCATGAATTAATTGCTGTTTAAACCCTGAGGAGACCCTGACCCTAGCCCTGAACCAAAAGGCCCTAACCCCTTCAACCCTGAGGAGACCCTAACCATGGCTCTGAACCAAAAGGCCCTAACCCCTTAAGAGGGAGTGGGATGTTTGCTTGGTACCCCAGTTCCAATGTTTTTTAGCGTAATTAAACTGAATTTATATCAGCCTTGTTCTTGTTGCTCTCAGTTGCTAAAATGTGAACAGGAGTACGTCTGCTGACTGCTAGAGAGGTAAGCCAAAGGTAAGAAGTCTTTAAAGAGCACAAGATGAAAATGTTCAGATGTCAACACAAGATGTTACCCATAAGATGTCAAGTTATTTAAAGAAGGCTTCCAGACAATGACAGATTTTTTTAAAACATTTTTTCAGTAAATAACAAACTTAAATACAAATATGAGTTGGATCCTGCCTAGGACCTTTTCAGGATATCAAATTCAACAAACTCTGAGTAGGTTTAACTTAAAACATACAATGTGACCTGAAGAACATGTGCTGAAATGTCTCAAGTACTTATGATGGCTTGGGCCAAAAACACTTTGCAAAATTTCTTATATCTCTCCTCTATTTTAAAATAACTGAGTTGCATTTGTAATGTCACTTGTGTTTACTGCAGCCATCAGCATTGAATATAGACTGTCAGGGAGTTGAAAACATCATGTCTTTGGCTGACTTTATAAAAAAAACTGACCAAAAAGCACAGGAGTTTCAACTACACTTCAGAGTTGTTAACCAACCTGATGCATCCTCCTGCTCCCTGCTGAAGTCACTGTTTGCTGTCTTGTTGTTTGTGAACACTGAGCCTCCCATATAGGCTAGGCCCATCTGCAGGTTCTCGGGGACAGGCGAGTAAAACACAGACATTGTGGGTAAAACTGGTAATAATAACAAGGAGTTAGGAAGTATAACAGTCCAAAATAACAACAAAAAAAAGAGAGATTTCTGCAAATCCCTGTTGTCCTGAGTCATAAATGTGCAGTCGCAGGCAAACGGAGATGCAAACGAACACACAAAGACGGACGCAGTCCAACGCTGCTGCTAATCAGATTATTGTGAAAGAGGCGGGCTAAGGATTAGGCAGAAACAGGGTGATTTGTCGGTGATGTTTTGTCAGTTTGTTTATCTGTTTTGTGAATGAAATTGTTATTGAGGCACTGAAAAATTCAAACATGGACAGTTTTTTTTTTCTGGGGATCCTTTGTACTGTGTGTTCAATCAAAACCAAACACGATTATAAGGAACAAGTAAAGAGCCACAAAATGAAAAGATTCACTCAGCTTTTTTGTTGCTTGATGTTTTTTTTTTCTCTCTCTTTTATTTAGATGATTGAAATAAACAATACAGTGAACCTATGACTAGTACCCTGCACACTGCACCTGACCAGCAAGCCCTCAGAGTGGTGCCTGGCCTCATGAAGCAGCCTTGAAGCCCCACTCGCCATTAAAGTGATCGAGTTGCACGTGCAGGGTTTGACCACAAGGGGTCGTCACAGCTCGTCCCTGGGGGCGTGCAAGGGGAAATTCTGGAACTCCTTTGGTACCTCTTCCCCTTTCTGGGACCTCTTGTAGAAACCCAGTGAGTCTAACAGGCTGCTGATCTCGTCCGCCTTCATTTTCTTCACAGGGACGGTCTGATGGTTCAGGAAACACAAACACATGACAGGACCTGAATATTTGTACAGAAAGGCTTTGCTTCTCAGAACATTAAATGTAAATCACTAATTGCAGCTTATTTGTCTTGTTTTACATTGGTTAAAAATGGCATTAGACCATGAATGCTACAATAAATAAAATAAATGTAAGCTTATATTTCTGCCATAAAAAGGTCTATACAGTAAACACAAAAAAGTGAGACGAGTTGACTAGTATTTGTAGATTTAGGTCAACACTATGAAACATTATTATTACGTTTTAATGAATGCTTTGATTGCCCCATGCTGCAGTAATAACAAGAAAAGAGTTTTGCCACTGCAAATGAGCTTTTAAATGAGCTTTTTCAGGACAAATAATGCTGAAATTTGTATCAATATTCATGTTGGTTCAGCCAATTGCTTATTAACATAATAGTAGCATATTATCTCTCAGGTAATAATTATGATGCACTTTTTAATTACTTATTCCGACTGACCTCATTTTGCAAACAGGAAAGTAGTTATTAAGGGCTTTCTAAGTGACCTAATAATTATTACTTATCAATGATGAGCAAAACAGATGTTTGCAATTTTGTATGAATTTATGTTTCTAATTCTAAATCAAAATACAACTGGGGCTTAAAATCATCCTGATTTTATCACAAAGTGCAAGTCAACATTCATCTGTGTTATCTGTCAGAAAACAGGCTTTGTGGTGTGTAAAGAAGAGGACAAGAGTCCAACTAACAACACCTTACTTAAGGATGGGGAACATGGATTATCAGCTGCAGTTAGGTGTTTTGGAAGCACAATAATGAGCCATTTAGTAATGATTGTAATGTAGAAACTAAAGCAATCTCTTTGATCTCTTTGCTCTAGTCACTTCTTTCAGAAGTGATTTGCAGGAAACTCTTAAAGGTACCCATTGCAATGTATGACATCAAACACAAAAAAGTTAATTATAATAAACAATTAATGTTTTATAAAGACTACGAGTTAAAATACTAACAATCTACACCTTGTTAAACAAGTACTGATTTATCTGAGTACTCTGACACAAAGTGTTACCAAAAAAAACAATCTCTTTTCTCTGATATGATTTATTTCACTTCTTGTTTAAGAAACTTGTTGTTTGTGTTGCTGTTTCAGTTGGGATCTGATATCAGATGCAGCAGTCTCAAAAGTGAACAACCTCTTTTTGCATTGACATTCTGTAAGCCCCGAGATAACCCTGTTACAAGGCAGATAAATGTACTCACCTTTACAACTTCGTCCTTCTCATTGTAGAATATTAGACGGGGATTTTTCTCCTCTGATGAATCATATTCCAAGTTGTGGCTGTAAAGGGGAAGAGAAGCGGATCAAGGGAAACAACAAGTAGATAGAACCCCTTTGTAATGTTTGAACTTTGAGGATCAGATTTTGAGAGCTCGGGAGTCGCACTGGACATGTGTGACTCCTGTTTAATAAAGAGTTCATAAGAAAAATGGTGTTTTTGTGGATGGGTTAGGTCTCAACAAGAAGACCAAATAACAAGAGCATAAGGATACTATAAAGCCCATCGCTCCATGAGAAAATGATGAAGCTCTGGCATTTTCTTTATGCCTCATCCGACCACACTGGGAGCCTGCAAGAAAGACAACAGATGGTTGTTAAAACAGATTTGTCTGCGTGCCGTTCTTTGTTTGATCATAGGCGTCAGAAAATCTCAGAAGAATGTAAACTGACTTGATGTGGCAAACAGTTCATCCCTTATCTCGCTCATTCTGCCTTGGAAATATTATTACTGTGTCCCCTGTCTCGTTGTCGTGTGCCTAATTTTGGGACAGCCTCTGCAGCAATATTACAACATCCTGCTGCCATGACAAGCTGTCTATATGACATGTTAAAGTGCTCCATGTTTGTCAGTTTCCGTCTGTACTCACCAGCAGTTTACCTCGAGCTACGACCAGCTTTTGTTCGGCCCCCGTGTCATTAGTCTCTGATGCTCCAGCAGCGAGCGCAACAGTGAGCACCAAGAAGGCCCACATTTTTAGGATGAAATTATATTTTGAAGTGCTTTTGACAAGGCTATAACCAGGAATATATAACGCTTCAATCTACTCGGTCAGGCTGGACAAGTCCATGGGGCTTTCACACAGGGGAGTTTTACACACCTGAGTTGAACGGTCTGTCTTGTTTTTGCTATTTTTGTCATCAATTCCTTTTAAAAGGAGAACTGGTTCACTGCTTTTTCTTCCACTTGGTTTACATATATAGTTGTATGAGTATAATTTTGAGTATTAGGCTGTTTTTGATTTTTCAAAGGCCCCTGGTTTTACACCTCTTAGTCTCCTCCACATCAGATGTCATTGGGATTCCACAGAATTCGCAGAACATCTGCCCTCTTATCACTTTTTCCCATACAGTGTTTTCAAGTGGATGTGGCCTCTGAGATCCAGCCAGATGCTCTCATCTGCTAACAGCCAAATTTCCCTTCAAGCTCATTTAAATTGTAAAAAATCCAAATTTGTTCTCTTTTATCTCAAAATTAAATAGAAGACTTGTTTGTTTTGTGAACTCAAACAAAAGCATTTTGGATTTCATAACAGTTTCCACAGCAGTTACAAGCTTTTTTTCTTTGTATATTTTTTTCCACACGTTCAACTCATTATTTTTCCCCATAAAGTATTAGTAATATTTTTATGACCAATTATATATAGAAGAAAATGCTGAAATCAATCCACTTTTCCATCGTTTGTGTGCTTTCCCATTTTTATAGAGAAAATATTCCCAGCTCTGAACCTTTTTACAGAACATTGTTTGCATACTGATCAACATCCACCACCCTGGAGGCCCTCACTGGGTCTGATTGTTAGAAAACACTCAACTTATTTTCAAGAGGCTATCTAAATTGACTATGATTACTTTGGATGTTTAGCATTTGTTCTGCTTCGTTTTCAGACCTGCAACTGGGGATTTTTTACAACAGCCCTTATAGCACCGGTATCATTAACTCACTGTTATGTAACTTTTATTCACTCTAACATCCTGTTTGATTTTGGAAGTAAAAGTGTCAGCTTGTGTGGAAGTTTTTCAAATTTTATTGTTGATTCCAACTCTCTTGTATCACGACTGTCTCATTGAGTCTTAATAATACGGAGCTGCTTTTGAAAGAATTAAAAAAATGCTGAAAACATTGCCTTTGACTTAAGGGTAGAAATAAAACCGTTAATTATTTCTGCTTAGGTTTGATTTTTATTATTATTCAGCACACTGAGCTCAGCAAGACTTTTAATAACTCCCAAAGTTGGAAATCTGACACAGAAAGTGGGTTTCTCACCAACTTTGACTTCAAAATCCAGCATGGCTGCCTCAATTATACAAAGTTGTGACTGATGCAGGAATAACCTGTGATCAGTATCCACTGATCTCAAGGCCTTTACCACGCATACATAAGGGTGGTGAGTTTGACAGTCATTTCTCACTGTGATAAAGTGTATTTCCTAAATTGTATTTTAACTAAGTTTCAGTCATATCCCTCAATTTTTCACGTTTTACCCCAATTTTCTATTTTATTATATTTTATTTATTGTTGTCTTAGTCAAATCCTTTGTATTTTACTGCCCAAAACCCTTGCTCTGTTCAAACAATCTTCTTTTTTCTTATCTTTTTTCCTCTCCTGTTTTTGCTACAGTGCTGAACTTGCATGGGATCAACTGTGCTGTCGGTGTGAAGTCAGATCACCGCACATTTGCTCTGTGTCAACACCTTGGAACTGAAAAAAAAACAACAACCCATCTCTCCCCTCTAAATTTATTCAATCACTCAATAGTGTGAGTAAAGCAAATTCATTAGGTCACCACAAGAGGGTGGTAATACCCACATGTAAACTTCCTGGCACTTTGGTGGATAAAATGTACTTCCAATTTCTAGCCACAGACAGTTGTGTTTCCAACAAAAACAAACATTCATGCCTGGAATTCTGAAGCAAAATCATTTTGCTATCTCCATCTTTTCCAGACATGAAGCTCGAAGTCCTGCACTCTGCATGTACTGTTCGAGAATATGTGTCAAAAAACTGTAAAACCATTTCCCTTTTTAACAAGGTGTTATCCCCTTGGTATTTGTCATAAATCTGCAGGCTTATACTGTCCCATTCCCGGAGTTTTACTTTGACATCTTTATGTTTTAAGTTCAAGTTCTCTTTCTCATGGTTCAAACTCAGCCTTGGAGAGTTTACACGGGTAATGAAGAAAAAAAGCAGTTCAGGCCATGTGTCTGTGTGTGGGTTGGGTGGGTGGTGTGTGTGTGTGTGTGTGTGTGTGTGTGTGGAGGGTGGGGGGGTTACAATGAGCTGTGGGGGTGGGGTGATTTTGCTGAGGCTGAGTCTATATGTGTGGATGTGTACCATATGTGTTCACAATCAGCATGTTTCAGCTTACATCACGTGGTGTCAGCCAAAAAGGGTTTGTTATTATTAATTTGCTGACAAAGGGGAAACTGCAGCCATTTATAACCAAACAGGGATGAAGTTAAGAAATATAGATGACGAAAACTACTGAGCAACTTTTTCCAGCAGCAGTCTTGTAAACTGCAACACTTACATGCAGCTGGACAAAGATCTAACGCTCAGACACCTCACTTAGATCCTGCCTGCTTTAGTGAGCTTGTTATAAAGAAAGACACACTTCCTGTTTCCCCAAAGTGCCGGATGCTTCTTACCAGCCAGCAGTATATTAGTTTGTATGGTTGTTTTCCTACGATGTGCTTAGTCATTTATGAGTGGTTTATAAGAAGTATCTGACTTCTCTCTACTTAAGTGGCTTTCATATTTACTTGTATGTTAAAGCACACACGCAGGAAGTTGCTAAAAATATATGTTTTATGTTAGTTGCTGACTTTTCAGTGTGTGTTTAGCTGTCTGGATCCTCAGGGCAACTAAAGCCTGCTGTGCTTCAGTCTGCAAATAAAGGAAAGAGTCTTCACAGGGGTTTGTGTCAGCCTCACTCTCAGTAAGACTACAGCATCAGGGCTTTCTGTGCGATCAATGGACATTAAAAAAAAACAAAGCTTTAGGTTCAAAATCAAAACTTTATTTTTTTTGGAGTCATCATACTTTGATCAGAAATGTAAAATGGCTTCTTAGTTCAATTAGAGGCTATGTCTGAGACTGTAACTATAGGCAAATTTGCAGCTCATGTACCATATGTGAAGGTCACTGTGGTTGATTAAGCTTCCAGCTGGCATGAATTTACAACTTAATATAAATGGCTCTAGTTTTCCCTACATCAGCGTTTCAAATTATAAATCTCCTGCCTAAAAAGGCTGCAGAAGGAGTTGCAGTCCTGCTACTTTTAGGGCAGGTTTTTTGTATAGGAATGGAGGAGATGAAGAGTTTGCTGCAAGTTGTTTTAGCTGTCTTTCTTATATTGTTATAGAAAGTTCATGCTAAATACAATTTTACTTATTTTTGTTTACTTGTTTTGTTATTAGTTATTAGGTACTATGCTCTCTTCATAGACATAGTACATTTTATTATTATTACTAGTATCTTGAAAATGCATGTGGGTGACACAGAAGAGCAGTGGTTAGAGGTCATTTCTCATCAAGGAGGTCACAGGTTCGCCTCCCACCTGGGGCCTTTTTATGAGGGTTTTCTCCAGGTACTGTGATTTCCTCCCACAGACCAAAACCATGCATGTTAGGTTCATTGGTAACTCTAAATTGTCGGTACTTCTCTGTCTTTGTTGCCCTGTGATGGACTTATCCAAAGTTTACCCTGCATCTTGCGCAGTGACCCCCAATGACAGGCACCAGGACTGATTATTGGATGATTAATCAGCATTTCAAATTTTAAAGTGTTAGGAATACTTACGTGTGTTTTGTTTTTTTGTTGTTTTTTTTTGCTTGTTTGTTTTGTTTTGTCAGCGATCAGTCAGATATCTACATAGTATGCACTGTGCAAGAAACATCATTCCAAACTTTCTTAAACTTAAAAAGAATAACTCTATATAAACTACTTTTTCCCCTTTCCCTCACACTTGTTAAATTATTAAAACTATCATTTTCTTATATGCATGTCTAAAACAGAAATTGCTGTGCATTATTAGAAAAAACTTGTGATGTGCAATATTATTATTTTTAATATTGTGATGATGATTGATATTGAAATAAACCTACATTTTCCTCACTTTTTACCTTATCTTCTGTCATCTAAAACAGGTGTGGGCATCAAGATCAGAGTTGGATTGACCAAATATATTTTTTACCATGCAGTACATGAATGCATGGTATTTGATACATGACTTTATTTTCTCTGTTATTCTTGTGTTGTGATCATGCAACTTTTGTTATTTTTAAAAGTAGTAGACATATAAGAGATGACAGACAGATTCAGACTTTCTTTTTGTAAAATATATTCCACACTCTGGAGGCAAAAAGACTTCATTTTCCAAACAGCACCTCTGGCTCATTAGCTCATCTTGGTAAATAAACACAAATGATGACTATGTAAAATGACTTGCTTACCTGAAGAAACTAAAACTCTGCTGACAGAATAAAAAGAGAAAAACTTAAAACTGCTGATCAACAAATTTGTCAAAATCAGAATTCAACAATTTTTCACTTCTATGTTTTAGGGTGTGATCTAGAAATATGAATAATTTTAAAACTGAGTAAAAATTCAATCAAAATACCACTTTTGTATTGATGAACTGCTTAATATTTGTGATAGAAGATGTAAATAAATTACTTGTGCATTTCTGGGTACCCAGTTGACTTCTGGGTTAGATTCCCAGCCCCACAATCTGAGTTCCTGGTGTTGTGATAACAGATAGTCACGCTGCTGTCCTTGAGCAAATCATCGTGATCTATCATGCACTGCTCTGAGTGTGACCCTGACTGCTGACTTCCCTTGAGGGAGATGAATCAAAAAACTATTTCCCTGCGGAGGTCACATACGTATCAGATTGCAAAAGCAACACCAAACACCAAACTCTTGCCGTCTGTCATCACGTGACAGAACAACAGCTGTGTTTAGCAGCTTGAGATAGTTTTAAGCAGTGGCAGCTTTTGGTTTGGTATGTGGGTCAATTAAAGATAATTTAACTGACAATGATCCCAGTATTTGCTTATTTCACTTTGGAAAAGGATGAGTTAATGTGACAATAGTTGAGGAAACGGTATCTTGTGAAGGAGTGAATAGGTTGATAGTTATATAGGGATTTGCACTGATAGATGTCCAGTTATTGGTCACATCTGAGGAGCCAGAGGGGAAACATACAGCAAGAACTGGTCCCCTCCCTCTAATCTGTGTCTGGCTAATCAGAAACACATGGCTTCTTATAATGACCCCAGTGTTGCACTGGGAAGGAGAATAAGCCATGAGGGTCACATATACATATATTGCTGCTATATATACTGTACACATTTGCACAAAGCTGAAGTCAATACAAATATATAGCTAACACTCCCATTCACAAGCCAAAGTTCTGCACCATCAAACAAATCCTGGCACGTCTCTGAAGGTAGTAATAGAAGCAATAATTCTACTCAGATGTAGACAAAAAAGCAAACCTTAAGTTTCACAAATTGAGATCATTTTCTCTTCTGTAAATGACTGATGTGTTTGAGTGAGTTTGTTGGGGGGCAAAATAAATATTGAAGCAAAAGTTTGCATGTCTAGTAACAAAGCTGCTGTAAGCTACAGTTCACTGGCCACAGACTGGACTGAGTGTCGGGACAGCTGGGGTTCGCTGCATAAAAAAACATAAGCCATCTGCTTATTTTCCTTGGGTTTGGGCAGACGCGTTGGGTCTTGTGATCATTTTCCATCCCAGTATCTCTCTTTTGGCTGCTCTAGGATAAAGTGAGTGAGAAGTAGTGGGGGAAAGGGGAAAAAATGTGTGAACGTGTGGAATAGTGTGAAAGCTGAAACCTTAAAGGGATGGCTCAGTCAACTTTGAAGTTCTGTCTAATAATTAGTAGTTAGTCCCTTATCATTTGTTACATCAGTCATAGAGAATGAACTAAAGAGAAAGAGGCACAAGTCTTTGTTCAGGCTAGGCTAATAGCTAATAGTTGCCAAGAAAAGTAGCTACTGGCTAACCTAAAAGTCACAAAATTAAAAAACAAAAAAAAAAATCACCTAGTTTGCATAATATTTCAGAGAGAAATATTGTCATGGGAGAGACAAAAAGTAAGCAAAAAACAAAAAAACAAATACCCTAAATTTGTTTAAAACTACAAATTAAAATCTGTCGATACTTATATTTTTCTAAAATGTCAAAACTCAAACCCTCCTCCTTTATTTGGGTTTGGGGCCAGGAAAAGTGACACAAAAGAAACTTATTTTAGTGGAGGGACTTATTATAGACAAAGGAAATTTTATATTTACATCCCACCATGGTCAGTCAACGACAGCTTCACACATGCACAATTCATTTGCATTCGGAGGGCGGACGGGTGAATTTTTCCCACTCTGACTGCAGCTATGAGGGACGCTGCACGAGGTCCGGGCCGCCCGTGGGTGCGTTTGGGTGGGGGAGGGACCCACAGCAGCACCCACTGCTCTTCAGTACATGCTTTCACATCAGAAGCTCCAAAAGTCTCAAATAACAACAGAAAAAGTCCCTAGATGTGTTGCAAGTTGCTTTTTTGAATGAGTCACTAAAGGGGTTTCAAATCCTGCTAATTATAGCAACATCGTTGCTAAGTTGTCAACACTGCCAGATTTTGTTTTTGTTGTTTTTCAGGCTTGCAAAACAACTCTTCCTCAAAACTGACAAACCAGTGTGAAAGAATGCAACATTAGCTAATATTGAACCTCTGTACTTTGGCATTTCATCATTTGTTTAGTTAGTTGCTGTTTTCTTAACCATGAAAGTATATGTTACTATGCAAATGTACGAAGCACAGACCGTTAGAAGCTAATGGTGCTCAAGCTGCTCAATGTATCAGTCTGCTGGGAAGAAAAGAAAGAGACAGGAGGAAAGGGGAGAAGGAGGATGGGGTGAAGAAAAAGAAAAAGTAGGCTAAAAAAATAAACAAGGCAAGAAGAGAAGGAGGGCTTAAATAAGACAAAGGGAAACTGAAAAAAGACATTTGACTGATCTGCTTTCTATTAGCCGTCCAAATCCTTTCTCCTTAATGCTCTCACTGGAATTATGCTGACAAAGGGGGGAAAATCCAGGGCAATTTGAAGTTCTAGCCAACTGTTTGCACAGTTATCCATGTGAGGGGAATAGTCTCAGACTGGAGGAAAAAAAAGACCAGTTATATTTTTGGCTATTCATTGTATCTTGTACTTCTTCATTCACAAGTTCATATGTGCTGTGCTAAGTCTGATGTAATGATGCAGAATAGTGGTTGAAATATAAAGAATAGCAGCTTTAAAAAAAGCAATTGGATACATTCTTTGTCAAAATCGATGTCCTCCAGCTTTAACTTTTCTAGCCTAGTTTCCTCTCATCACCAGCTCGTCTGAGTGAGTTTGGGAGGCTTGCTGTGTGGTTGCTTTAATTTGTGCAATAGAAGTCACCTTATTTTAGCTCGGTGCCAACGTAAAGTAGTTTTATAAGGACAGTTTGAAATCCCATAGTGTGTATGTGCCACTGGAAATCTAGAAATACAAGTGATCCTGCTCTCCCCATCATTCTGGTTGCATGCTGACCTCAGTTCTTAGTGGTTTTGGCTTCGGAAAAGCACCAGCTCCATTTCCAGTAAATGTCATTTCATAGTTTCTCCATTTCCACAGAGCTGAGAAACAACATTTATCGTGTAGAAGGACTGCGATTAGACAGTGTTTTCTCTCAGACAGAGTGTCGACAGGGGTAAAAGATGAAAGCTTTTATTTTTAATTCTCCTCTGGCCATGACTGATGCAATGAAATGACAGAATCTCAGAAAACTGTGCCACAACAAAAACATATTACATAGAATAATTAAACTTCTTCACTTGCAAAACATGAAATTTACATTAAGGCTTTTCAAGGCATAGTTTAATGAACATTACCAGCAAGTTGTGGAGAACATTAAATGAGCTTTTTCCGAAGCATCTCCCTTCCTCTTCACTGAAGTTTATCCTACAGCTTTAATCAACCACCTTAAACCTTCAAGATTAGTGAAAACCTTTTCTTGACTCAGGCCATCGTTACACTTTCAAGTGTAACTCGACTCCACTTTCTTTCTGCTTTGCATTGCAGAAAATATTTGTCTTTTTCTCCCTCACTCATAAATTTCTTTCTTCCTCTGCTTGCAGGGACTGAAATGGCTACCAGATGTGGTTCCAATCTGTTCCTGTTGCTATGGAAACGTAGGGACTGGAATAGGTTTTGTGAGTCCAGGGCTTTTGGCTGACTCATACATCCTGAGTTTTAAAGCCTCGCTGTTTCTACAGACATGGCACATTAAGGACGCCCCAGGTTCAACTGATGTTCAGCCTGCCAGTTGAGATGTCACTGAACATCTCAACTGCAAGTTCTTGTTTTTTTAATTTTTTTATTTTTTGTTCAAATGTGAATTATCTTGTAGCATTACTCCTCTGTGATCTTTTGTTTTGCTTGGAATTAATTAAATGAGCTAAAGTATTTGTCTTAGCCAACTGCAGAGGGAAAATGAAAACACAGTTATAACTAATTTATAATGCACATCATTCAAGGAGAAGCAGAAGCAAACATTTATCAATAGTCATACAAATTTTTAGGCTACAAAGTTTGCTCTGAAATGTTCTACATACATGGAGACATGTGAAGAACGTCTTCGGTCTTTGGCTTTCCCACAACATGTTAAGGATGAAAAGCTAAGGAACATGTGTTGCTACGCTCAGCTGAGAATCCTCTCCATCTGCGAGCTGAGGATGAGCAGATGGAGGCAGTTGTGTCAACATTCCTCTTCATTCCGGGAATAAATCTGCCTTCAAGATGTTGTCACAAAGAAAAATCAGACAATTTGGGGGAAGGGCAGGAAGATCTGGCATGAAATCTTGCTGACAAGTCATAGAGGAAGTTAAAATTGAGCTGAATCAGAGTTAAGTCCAGGTACACGCAGCGAGGTTGTGAAAAGATTTGAACATATTAAAGACTAAAAAGCTAGTCCAGCATCTTTTTGAGGGTGTATTTATTGAACTATGAACTACTAGATGCTAATACCAGCACACTAATACTCTTAAACTGACAGGGTTTACAGGTTGATGGTGAGCAGTTATTTGCTGTTTGAGGTTTAATGTGTTAATATGCTAATATCTACATGTTATGCACTGCAAGTAAAAGCTATACTTGAATTTGGCACTTGAAAGTGCTATGGGACATAAAAATCAGCAAGGACATTTTTTATTAAACTAAAAACTTTACCTTTTAATGGGTTATTTGTTTGCTCAGACTACAACTCAACATTTTATGATTCATTTCTTGCAGGCATTCCATGATTTCACTAACAAACAGCAACATGCCCTGAGCTTTAGCTTACCAAATGGAGGAGAAATTAAGATGCCATTCTTACTATGTTTAACAGGAGGAAACAAATATTGCCCTAATATCGCCCCCTAGTTCACAGGGATCATGTCTGTACAAGGAAAGGCAATTTTTTCCTTCACGTAAATCCAAATTTACTTCGTAGGTACATGTCAAAATCAAAACAAAGCCACTTCAGCTTACGTTTACTATCTCATGATCTATTGATTGATCCAGTTTGTGCTTCCTCTATCCCCCACTAAAGACACGCATGATTAGGTTTGTCACACAAAGTTTTCACTGTTTTCCACTCATGAAAGGAGCTGTTGTCTCTCATCCTGAAGGAGCCAATCAACAGTCTCCTGGCTTCCTCCAGGCTCTTTGAAGAGTTGCTGTGACCGAACGCCTCCAGGCTCCTATTTCATCCCTGAGACTCAGCTGTCCGAGTCCACAGTGGAAAGAAGAAAGGGTCAAATATCGGTCAGTGTCTTAGTAATTTTTTGCAGAGATTTCAGCAAATGTATGCCCTGTAATGCTCGGTGTAGTCCAATTTTATGCCTTGTTGTTATTTCTAAGGTGGAATCAGATTGTGAGAAGAGAGAGGTTGTGACCCCATGAGAGTAAATAGAGGAAACAAGTTAGGGTATCAGAAATATTACTGCACAGTAAAATTATTGAGCTAAATCAACCAAATAATGAGAATTACTTTTAAAGTTGGCTTTGTATTTGTTTTGTCAGTTAAACAACAATACATTATAGGCAATCAGTTCTCCATAAACATGCTTTAAAGTTGGTAATAGTTTTGAAGGTTTCAGGCCCCTATTTAAAAAAAATGCACTAAATGTTTTCAAAAAAAGGCAGTGGCCAGTCAAACAAAATTGTAACTTTATAATTGAACAAAAATTGTTTTAAGTATTTGCAAAACAAAGTGGCATTATGGTAATTTTGTACTGTCCTTTTTGTATGAGTTTGTTTATCTGAGAAAATAACAAATGAAACAATCAAGAAGGTTACAGATGTCCTCTGCAGCTACAATGCCATATAATTACGCTCTGCGTCATACAGTTAAGTGTTACACAAACAATAACATCAACAGAGAACAATTACGAAGCCAATGTAAACTATACAGATGTGCTTCAGAGCCCAAAATAAGCAACATAGAAAAAGAAAAAGCAAATACAACATGAAGGCCATTTCATTGACACCAAAAAGAACAGAACCTGAAAGGTCATATAAGCACAGCTTACAAAGATAATAAAAAAGTACACAATGTATACAAGTAAAAAAAAAAAAAAAAAAAGTAATGTTTTGTACCTTGATAGACATGTTACAAAATCATTCCATAAATGTGACATTCTTGAGCTGAAAACATGTCAATGGCAGATTATCAAAGCTTTTTGTTTTCAGTTATCCAATGTCTATAACTCTTGTTATGAAAGGTACTTTCAACACAGCCATCAACTAAATGTAGTTTTTCTACTTCACAATGTAATTACTCCAGTTTCATGTAATAGAGCCCAATACTTTTTCCTGTGTACGAATTTTATAATAAACACTTGAAATAAACACTGGCAATAAGACTAGGCAACTTAGCTTTTATCCTTAACTGTTTTTGTTCAGGCACAAGTACCATTTAACTTTAATTTTGTCCCAAAGCAAGAGAATTAAAACAATGTTTTTCCTCATTTAGCATACATCAGCTAGCTTTAGATAGACCTTGAGGAGCAGACCATTCTCCTGCATGTTATCCTGCTGAAATTGATGTAGAACCAAAATCACTCAAAGTTGACAGTGACCTAATTAAAAGGAGCACAGAAACACATAACAGAATGCTTCGGCTGAATGATCAGCCAAAAAAAGCAACTGATTACAGAAGAAGGTTCACAGAAACATGCAGATAATCATCAGTTACAGAAAAAGTGAAATAAATGACATTTAAAAGCATGATATAGGGTGATGACATTTAATGTAGCTTTTTGTTTTTAGTTTAGTCTATTGGTCTGGTGCATTGTTGAATGTAGAAGTGGAACTCAGGGAAACTGGCCACTACTGAAAGCTTGTTGGCCCTGAAATGCTCCTGTCCAGTTACTGGTAACCTAACTTTTTACAGGTGAGCACAAGTTACAGATGAAACATTTTTTGACAGCTATACTGATGCAGTATTTATGCCTTGCTGTAGATAAAACAAGAAAAGAAATAACACTTTGCTAAAATTGTATTTAACAGAGAAAAAATTGTAATTTTTATGAAACATGAATGCAGCAAAACTGAATGAACTGACACCCACCCAGCAGTGTGCCACCTTTTTGCAAATTTCATGGCCTATAAATACTACATGTCACCTGCTTGTGTACTTGGCACTTTTGTTTTTAAACATACTGTAGCCCTCTCATAGCCCTTTGATTAAAAAAATCTGCTAATGGTGTAGCTGTTGGAGGAAGAACTAGCTTCTGTGATTTAACTAACCATGTCTGTCAGAATGACAATATTCAACAGTAAGTCTTAAGATCCAAAGTTGAAATGGAAAACAGTGTAAACCTATGTAAATGATAGATACGTTTTAAAGAGAAAAACTAGTGTAGCTTGATTTATGAATGTTAGAGCATTTTTATTATTATCAATAATATTATTATTTTATCCCAGAACATTATTGTAAATCATTTTGGGAGTAAAAGATTTTGCAAATATATTTGATAACGATGAAGGCTTATAAATCTGACAGATACTTTAAACCTTTTATTCCTAACAATTAATACTAAAGTAAACATTCATCTGCAGTGAGAGAGCGAGGATTATCTCCAGAACTGTCTTTGATGTTGAACTATATTAGAAAAGAACAAATAAAAGAATAGCTTGCAATCATATGAGCACCTAGTTATTTACTAGTTTTTTGTACCTGTGGAAGAAATACATGGAAAAAGGTAATTTATTTTATAAATCCTTGTAAATTGAAGTTGTCCATTAGTATATTTATATATGGTTTGCATAGAGATGAATGTATTTTGTAAAATATCTATGCTTCACTATTCACTCAATGGTGTCAGTCATAGCCACAGCTTGTAAGGTGAAAAAAACCTACTAGTTATAGAAAAGGTTTTCTAAAGTTTAATACAATGATGCATAGATGTTATTATGATACACCTCCCCAATATGACACAGTTGCACCCTTGATTTTAAAAAATTGTATTACTCTTGAATTGTCCTTCAGTCACATCACCCATGTTCTTTAAAAAAAAACTATGTGGTTGCTACCATCTAAAAAAATCAGTCTTTGGGAAAATTCTTCACAAACTTTGTTCATTTTTTATTATTTAAAACACTTACTTCACAACCTGAGGTGGCATAATGGCTGTCTTTTGCTGGGGTGTTTTGCTTTCAGGGGTATCCAAGGTACCTCCTTTGCCTTTCTTCCTTGGTGGCTTTTTTATAGGTGTCTTCTTTGGTGTAGAATCCAAGAGGTCCCCTGTCTTAGAGCCGTTCAAGTCCTGCTTCTCCGGGCTCTTGACTTCAGAGGTCTCAAAATTGTTGCTGACAGGTGCCACCATCTTCTGGAGGCTGCTGGAGGTGGGCAGCAGAGGCTTGGCAGAGCCCTGCTGGCTAAGTCCACTGGAGGTGGTCCTTTTGGCTTTCTGTGGAGGAGTAGGCTTCTCCTGGTTGCCCTTGGGTAAAGAGAGACCATTGGTCTTTGTCAGTCCTGTTCCCTCATTCCTGTTGATACTTTGAGTTTTTTCCTTTAGCTGGGCAGCAAGCAGAGTGGCTGCTTCAGAGTTCATATGAGGATGGATGACCTTTGGGCTCTTGGGGGGCTCCTTATGGGTCTGCTTTGGATTTTCAACACTCTTCTTTTCAGGTGAGGAGCCGCGTAAGTTACTTATCTTCTTTAAGGCATTTTGAACAACACCATTTATGTGCACCATGTGACTGGGACTGCTGTGCTCATTCCCAGTTTTTTTGCCTAGCAGAGGTTTGTGTTTGCTGGGGGAGCCATTTGCATCTGTCTCCTTGCCCTTGTGTTTTTTCTGCTGGTCTCGACTCTTTTCCTTCATTTTTTGCCGCTCCTCACTCTTAGACGAGCCATCACTGGAACTTCTCTTTTTCTCCTTTGATACAGCAAGTACCTTAACCCCTCCTTGTTGCTCTGACTGTGGAGACCCTGTTGTATTTCCGTGTATCCATGACACTTTGGGCTTAGTAGACGGATCTGGTGGGCGTGGTTTTGGCTTGCCAGGTGAAGGTGGTGGTTTTTCACTACGCTTGGCCTCTGGTGTAGGGGTGTCATCACGACCTTTCCCATCCTCTTCCTTGGATTGCTTGGAGAGGCGGGTGATGCAGGCATAGTGGGCCGCAGACTCAGAGCTGCTGTTGGAACCCTCACTATCAGAGGACTTAAGTAAGGATTGCTCACTGTTTTCTGGTTTGACACTTGTGTCTTTTAGAGAGGTGTATTCCCCTGCATCCTCCTCATTAGGATCATCTTCTTCATCTGCAGCAGGGCTGAGGATCTGCTTCTCTTTGCTCTCATTCATAGATTCTGTTGATCATTTGCAAAAGAACAATAAAGGATGATATTAGTTCAGTCAATTTTCAAGTTTTAGTTAGTGAAAGATTATCTGGTAAGAACATTATATATAGCTGTCTATAAAACATATTTCAAGACATTTTCATAATGTTCTTTGTTGGTGTTGTTTTTTATTCAGTCCATTGTTTCTAATGTTATAAAAGTAAACTAAACTATCTTATTGGCACCAGTAGTCAAACAAATGCAATAAAATCCCCACTATTTCAGACCGATTCACAATGTCATACTTCCAAAATAAAAAGTGGAACGGGTGTTTTCCATCAATCTTCAAGGAGTTAAGTCGTCGTATGAATTTCTGACTAGACATATGCTGACTAGACTGTTCCATTTCCTGTTTGAAGTTGGCTTATTCTCAAAGTAAATCCTGGAACAAGATGGCATATGATTAAAAGCCAACTATCTCCATAATGTGATTTACAGAAAAGCATGAGTCACTGCACTTTCTCACAATAAAACTTGACTTCTTTAGAAACATGTGAACACACACACGCAGTGTGTTTGTGTGTCTGTTTTAAGACCTTCTATGCCAATGACAAACTGAGAATTTAGGTGCGTCATTCTAGATTTCAAACTGTTTATTTATTTATGCCATGACTAACCTTCATGTGGAACACAGTAAACTGGCCCCTCATCTCCGCTCTCAAAGGAAGAGAAGGACTCCTGGGACGACCAGGAGGAGGGGGATGGCTGCTCAGCCACGGAGGGGGGCTCGATGAAGCTGCAGTTGAAGGTGTTCTCTGGGTCATGGTGTGCTACTGAGGACAGAAAACAAATGCAAAAGCCAAAAGGTAATTTAGAGGGGTTTGTGCATGCTATAAAATCAACAGTCAGTTTCTACTCAGACTGGGTAGACTTATTGAAAGAGTTGGTTTTAATATTAGGGTTCTTGTTTGTTTGTTTTTTGCCCAAAACCTTCTAGTAGAAAGAAATTCAAGAAATTCAAACACTGTATCAATGAATTTTACAATCAGTACTTTGATGGGCTACCAGTTGTGGTAACTAAAATAAAATATCCAAGAAATTCTGTGTAAGTACTAACTTCTCAAAGCTATAGAAACAACGGACAAAGAGAAAGCTGTTCTAGTGAATTAATCAATAACTGGATTCCAAGTTTACTGCTATGCAGCATTATACCCTGCATTATAACAGTTTGCTGTCCAGCAATATGAGCTTTTCCCACTGAACCCTTTTCTTCATCTATATGTAGGTCAAATGCTGTTTCTCTCTCAGTGTTTCCCTTATTTCTTCCCTGCCCCCATCTGACACTGAAACTTTCTGCTGACCCTTCATTCTCAGGACAGCTGTGGTTCCTGAGGCATACTTGGGGTTTATCTTTCCATCTGGTGTGAACAGTGTAGTTTAGATCAATGCTGCATTAGCCAGTAACTTTGACATGATAAACCACATTAGATGCTCTTGTTTACATACCCGACGACACAAAGTTCCATTCGTTTGTTTAACCTTCAGATAAACCCTCTGTGGAAGGATTTTAAAGACTATATTAAAAATCAGTCCAGGACCAAATCCTTGCTCATTACTTGTTGTTTGACTTACAAAAAAGATCAAAACAAAACAACAAACAAACAAAACTATATGGTGTTTTGAAATCTATAACTGGATATGTGCAGCCTATGTGACTTCTACAAACTCTGATAGATGGAAAAAAGTGCAATTGTAGAGAAGACTTCCCGGCCCCATTTCACTTTCCTTTCAACTTAAATGATCTTATTTAAGAACATTTTCTCACCTCATATTTGCATTCCATAATTGTTGTATGTTTATCAACAAAGTTCCACAAAAATTGCAACTCTTAATTTTATGAAATTTACATGATTTAGGTGAAGTATGTGCACAGGAGAACTTCACTGAAAGGATTAGGGTTCTGTGGAGTAATTTTCAGTGGTCTGTTCCTTTTGGCAGACAGTTATCAAAGTAATATCAGTTTAGCGAATCAGAGAAAAATTCCTCTTGAAGCTAATGGCTAATGGCACACCAAGTCACACAGAGTAGATATTTGGCATTTAAAACAACTCAACTAAAACAAAATGTAGGATCCGGATTGTGATACAGATCCCCACCAAAATGTAATTGCTTGTTTTTTTCTGACAACTCTAACATTTCCTGAAAATTTCATTAAATCTGTTCATTAGATTTTAAGCAATCTTGCCAACAAACAGACAGACAGATGGACCAACAAACAAACCAACACTACCGAAAACATAACCTCCTTGGCAGAGGTAATGATAGCAATAGCTACTGCATGAGCAAATACAACACAGAATGTTTATTTTTATAACTATACAAATTTAAACAGTATATATGAAAGGCTGTGTCTACTACAAATTTTATACAGTATATAGTATTAATAGAGTTGTATATATTTTAAAAAAGTAGATTATTTGCCTGAATTGAAAACTTGATTTCTAGGTGTTTGTATATAATGGAAACACAAAGGAGGACTATGAGCAATTAATAGGGCAAGAATACGACACATGTGTTTGTTTTATTTCTGTGCTTGTGCTAGGTTCTTCACTCAGCAGCAGATAAGCAGAAGGAATCTGTCCTGGGAATGTGGAATAGCTAACCTATGCAAAGTTATCAGTCCTGCTAGTCAACAAAAACCAACACATGGGCCGTTTTAAAACAATATATGTATGTGGTGTTGAAGAACAACTGCCCTTGAAAGCTACTTCCTCCAGACTGTGGGTTTAGTGGGGCAGATTGCACTGCAGACTTGACGCCACTGTGATCCCTCCCTGTGAGAAAGCCTACACACAACAGGGCATTATTGACTGGTCACAGCTGCAGAGCACCAACACCACAGTTGCTCTGTGGGGCTGAGGTAGCCATGAGTCTGAGAGGTAAAGTGCAGCAGAAAAACTCCTACAAATACCTGATCAAGCTTTGGAAATTTGGAAACTGTCTGCAATATGAAAATAAATAGGTTGTAGCCCATGCAGAGTTTCAAACAAACACTATACTGAGAAAGATCCAACACATAGCCTGTAGATCAAGAACCAATCCTTATGAAGTTGTCACTATTGAAATCGTAAGTTTTTAAAACTCAATCTGACATGCTCATCTATAATGATGCACATATATTTGACTTTATAGTGTGAGAATGTTTTCTTCCACTTTATTACGTTGCTCAGAGCTTCACTTTGAGTGCCGCTCAGAAAACATTTGCAAACTCGAGCCAATCTTTCTTGGATAAATAAAGATGAAAAAACAGATGGTGCTGCTCATAGCACTGATTCACAAGGAACCATTTAGACACAGAGGATGCAAGGAATGCCGGACAGCCATGAATACACGGGGCGTGGAGTAAATACACTTAAACTGGAATGCTAAACTTCAAGCAAACAGCCTAGTTTGGCCATATGGAGAGAGGGAGACAATGGTTTACCTAGATGGTCTCTGGAAATGACCGCAGCAAACATTGTATTCTGCTGAACCATGTTCATCCTTCAAGTTGTTGTTTTGCCACATTTATTGACACTGACCCTTGTGTGAATAAATCACAGTTCTGACACTAGCTGAAGTAAATTTGACCACTTCCTGTTTCCAGCCCCACTGGGCCCCTCTGGAATGCATGTGTTCAGGACTGTCGAGCTCCTGACAGAGTTAGATTCTGAATGGTGCCAGATCACACTTCTGAGGGCAGCCCAACAGAAAACATAGGTGCAAATGTTTGAACTGGAAAGATGTGAGCAGACAGTGACAATTTGCAATAAGTTTAATTTAGGTTTACATTTAAGTTTAACTAATAGCCTTGTTGTATAAAGCCAGGGAAAAAAAGCCTTTGTTCTAATTGCAGACTGAACAAATTCCCATATCTTTTTTTCTGTATGTCTTGTTAAAGAGTCTAACGTGTCATTATTTAGGCTGCAAAAAATATTGCTTTAATATCCTACACAAGGTTAACAAATAGATGTATAAACTGACATGGATACATTCTGGCTGAAGTAATGAGGTAGAAAACACAAAAACCATATACTCCAACTCCTCAAACGAAATCGAGCACTTATGTTCAAAAACAACTTTCACAACAACATATATATTACTAAGATTTTTTCTCTCTCCCTTTTTAAGCATCACATGCATTATTTTTTGCAGTGCTTGAGCAAAAGAAATGTTAGTTGGCTTTGTGTCGCTGGATAGTCAATTAATCTTTGGGCATTTAAAATGTTAAGAAGTATTGAAAAGTTTGCAGAGAATAAATGCTTTGAGGTTGTGTGACACAATTCATAAATCTTGTCTTTGAGAAACATTTAAAAGGAATGTTTAATGGCTTTATTCCTAAGTTGTTGCTAAACTTCTTTTTTTTCTTTTGTCATTGGAACCTTCAACAAAATAATTCATAAATCACATTGTCTCTGACTTAACTTAGCAATTCTAAACATTTTCACATTTAGTGTATTTTAATCTAAGTAAAAAATACTGTCCTCAAAATCTAAAAAAAGATGCATACAAAAATGCAAAAAAAAAAAACTTTGAATGTTTAATATGCAGCAGATTGCAATCCATTTTGTACCATTTTATGTGCTGTCACGTCACCAGCTTATTGTAAAAAATTTGGTAAAGAAAGCCAGATATGATCATATAAAAACCAACATATAAAGAACATTCAGTTGTAAAAGTCTGCACTATAAAAGCTCAAAGTATTTCTGAATTCTGAGCAAATAAAACAAAAATAAACACGACAAACTGATTGCAATGAGGTTTTAAAGATCATTTTTGTCTACAATAGAAAGAGACTGCAGTCACAGACAGATCTGTCACACACGCCATGAGACCTCCGCATGTAGCAGCAGCGTTTACCCAAACAGTGCAGCCTTTGATAGAGCGTCACTCACCAGATGGGCCCCCCAAACAACCACTTGCCATCATTTAATAACACAACCTCCTTTCTAAGCAGAAAATAAAAAATGGAGGGAGGAGAATGATGGAAAAAGGGAAAGAAAACGAGAAGAAAAGTTTAGGGTTGTAATAACACATGGCATTCAAGAGTGCCAATAATAATAAGGGGGTCTAAAACCAGTGCATTCCTTTCAAATGAAACCCCGTCCTCGCCTGGCAGCCACCATACCCTTTTCAACCCTATTCGTCATTTACACAGCAGATGAATGTAGCATCGAAGGAAAATGCTCACTTTGACTGCCATTTATTGCTGCCATTGTCTTTGTGCAAAGCTGGAAACATTTAAATGTTACTAAACCTACAAATGACTCAACTTTTAAGTTGTAAAATCGCATGCAATGTAAAATATAGCTTCTGGCAGTCGTGCGGTGAGATGTGAGAGAAGTTTTGGGGCTTACCGACTACTTTGGGCAGTTTCTGTCGCCTCAGTGGAATACGGGGAAGTTTGGTGCTGATTCTGCTGAATCGTCCACACAAAATCCGCTTGGCTTTTTTGCTGTTGGTAGAGTTGTCTTGGTTAGCACTGAAAAGGGATGATGGCATGGAAATCCAAAATGAATCATTCAAAAGAGGCATTTAAGACCTGGCTGTCTGCCTCCTTTGAGCCCTCAAAAGAGGGCTCACACTTTGCTCCATTCCTAACCACACAATCACATTAGAATGTAAAAGAAATGCTTAGATTATAACTATTCATTCAATGATAATTTATTCGTGAGAAAGATTCAAACATAAATATGTATCTTCTTTTCATAAGGATTCCTGTCTTTCACTCACTTGTGGTTGTCTTTGTGTTGACAGATGCAGCAGCAGCACAGGAGTGAAAGAAGGACAATCAGTAAAAAGGAGACCAGAGAACCAGCTGCAATCACACCCATCCGCTGGTTGGGCTCTGAAAGATAAAATTCAGGGAATACTGGGTGTGCCACATGTGTGGAGGGAATGCCATTTTCAAAAAGGTCTCCCTTTGTCTTAGCTAATTCTAAAAACTAGCAATTAGTACAATTTTATGACTTACAAATAAAACTTCATCCAAATGAAGAATATGGGGCTGTAGATGCCATTTATAAAAAAAAAGCAGAGGGTTGCATAAATTTTCCCAAAAGACACAAAACTAATTTTTCTATCATTGTAGATTTCCTGCAATAAGCTTCCTCCTCTCAGTCTTTTTGTACTAAACGCCATCATCATAAGTCCTTGATGATTTATTAACACCCTTCCCATTTCCAACTGGGATACGCCCCAAATGTAATAAAATACTGTATTGCATAACTATGGACAGTATTTTGTGCCTGCAGGGACATATGAGAATGAAAAAAGTGGAGAATATGTTTCTGTTAGAGGTAACTCTCATAAATCTTGCTGAGCAGTCTGGGTGTGGCATGTTGTACATGTTGATTTTGAAAAGGGGGTGACGCAAGAGTGACAAGGTCCTGTGATATCACTGACCAACCTGCCACCATTTATTATGTCCACTGGCCAACAACCCAGTCGTCTCCGTGTGCTCTTAGCTGATATGCTCCTGCCCATCTCCGACAGCCTCCTGCTAAACCACTGAGTTTCCTTTTCTCTACTCCCTGTCTACATTTCAGTTTTCTTTTCATTTTCATTTCTCCATCCCCTCCTTTTCATTTCTTCTTCCTTCCTTCCTTCATTTCCCTCTGCTCTGGCTGGACAGGAATAGAGTCAACAAACACAGCCATAAAAAGGACACCGGTTTTGGTCTGGAAATGCTTTCAGGGCCCCTAACTCTCCCACTAGACACATTGACCTGAATAGTTGTATTTGTTGCTACTTAGTTTGTATAGTCAACTGTCATTCAATTAATACACAGTGACAACTGCTGTCATGCTTGACAAACCCTTTGAGTTATTTTGGTTTATGCCGCATGAAGGGCTATACTTTCCTCTGTTGTCTCAGGAAGAAATGATAACACCAGCTTTCAACTGTACTCTGATCACAAAAAACGAGGCTGTTTTTTAAAAAAAGAAGAGTTTCTTACGAAGATGGCAGGCACCAGACACAGGATCACAGTTCTTGTCATGGCAGGGGCAGGTTTGGTTGCAGTTGACTCCATACTGGCCAGGCTGACAGGTCATATTACAGCTTGAGTAGGAAGGAGAAACGAAGACAATGGGCGTTTAATGTTTTGCAGGTGGCACATGTGTGAAACGGAACAAAGAAAGAAAATGTGTGGGTAAAGTCTTTGTTCTTGTTTTCTATGATGAGTTTGTCAAAAAAAAGTGTTGAGTCCTCGAGCTGTAAAACGTATTTCTCAAAATGTGAGCAGAATCTTTTGGTTTCCAAGATTTATAGGTGTGTGGCAAATATAATATGAAAGCCATCAAGCCTTTTTTATTGTATACTGTTAATCAGCCAAGGGCATAAACATGCCTATTTTTTTTCTTTTGAAATGAAAAGTCTTATGACTTACTAGAGGCCATAAAAGCCTGGGTCACAAAGGCACTCTCCGGTGACAACATGGCAGATGCCATTAAAACAGTGGCTACAGTTGTTCTTGCAGTTCTCGCCGTACGTGCCATTGGGACAGCGCACCTCACACCTGCCACACATAGAGGGAGAGCTGTAGTTAAAGTCATAATTAAAGTTATTTTTTAAACAGAAACACAGTACGAGTGTTCAAAAGTAAGTATGAGGTCTAATATTTAAGCACTCTGTCACTACATTTCAAATGTTCCATAAAGTCCTAAAAAGCACTAATCAAACAACATATTTAGCATTTGTTTGCAAGTTCATACCTGTCCCCAATCCAGCCAGGATTACAGTGAGAGCATTTGCCATGAATGTGGTCACAGTGGTGACCATCCTTGCAGGCGGGACACACTTCCTGGCAGTTTTCGCCAAAAAAACCCTCGGAGCAATGCTGATCACATCGTGTCCCATTCCAGCCTCTTTCACAGGTAATGCAGCGTCCCTCTGTCACCTTGCAGGGCTGCTGGCCTTTGCAGTGCCCACACCTGGTAGCCCCCAAGGAACAGAAGGGAAATATGATTTATATTGTCCAAAATATAATCATCTTCTCATCTACATTTTATGCATTGAAACACATGTTAATCTAGTGATCATTTAAAGAGTGACATTCAACACTGAACAGTTTCTGCTGTCTTTTTGGTCATTGTTGTGTGTGGTACAGAAGGTAAAGCATTTAACAAACATGTCTTTCACATGTTTGTTAATGATTATGGGATAATATGAAGATCAGCTCACATATCTCACAATATTTTGCTTCACTGAGTAACATGTTCAGAAATTTTATCAGCTACAGCACATAGCCAAGCCTTTCACTTAATCACAACCTCAAAACAGCACTTTGTATAAATCAGACAAGAAAAATGAGGATTTGTAAAACGGCATGCTTCTTGTTTTTAGACAAGATAAATTTGCTGTCTGATTTTTTTTTCCCTCCTCACCTGTTCCTACAGTTTTGACCATAAAATCCAGCAGGACATGGTTCCCTGCAGAATTTCCCACGATAACCAGGAGTGCAGGTACATGATCCGTCAGCCTGGTTGCACTTGCCATGGACGCACTGGCAGTATCGTTCACACCGTAGACCCCACAGCTTCTCCCGACACAGGCAGCGGCCCGAGTACTGCTCGCATGGCGAGTTGTTACAGTTACACTGGACTGCACAGTTCCTCCCCATCCAGCCAGGATGACACAGACATCGCCCTGTGTTCACGTCGCACACAGAGTTGACACTGCAGTAGCAGTTGTTGTTGCACTGTGGACCCCAGACCCCAGGGTGACATGTGCATTTTCCTGTATCTTGGTCACACTTGCCCTTTTGGCATAGACAAGCCTTCTCGCAGTAAGGTCCCCAGCGATTGTGGTTACAGGTACACTTCCCAGTCAAGTCGTCACACTGGCCATTAGGATAACAGTTACATTTCCCCTTGCAGTCAGGGCCCCAGAACTGGGCAGGGCACTCTGTCAAAACATAAAGTAAGACTCTGTGAAGGTATGCATTGTGACTTGAGCTAAGTGCTAATACTTTAAACTAGCAAAAGTAATTCAAAAATATTAATGTTTACACAGCTAAATTAAAAAAAAAAATCTAAGTGACAAAACATATAAAAAATTGCTAAACTATAAAAATTAAAAAAACAACATAAACAAAAAAACACCTTACTTGTGTCACAGCTGGCTCCAAAGTATCCATGGCGGCAGCGGCATTCATTTGGCCTGACACACACCTCATTTTCTTTGCAGGTGAAGTTGCCTTCACACAGAGCTGAGATGAAAAATATTAGGTCAAATTAATACACAATGAGCCATTTGACATCTTTTGATAAATGTTAGCACTACTGCACATACCCGTCAGACATTCATCCCCCAGCTGCCTCCATCCACTGCAGCAAACCACTCCTGATGACCTGAAAAAAGTTAAATGACAAAATAAGAAGACAAAGATTGAAAAAATAATAAGAAAGGAAAACGAAAGATATTGAAGAGGCAGCATCCACACCCAGCTCACGTAGCTAATGCTAAGCCACAAAACACTGTACATGATGCAGATATTTGGGACATTGTTGTGCAATGACCTCATCATGGGTAATTCCATGTCTGCCTAAGATAAATGCTCTCCAAAGGGCTTAACCTCTGAATCTGTGTAGTTTATCATGCTCTCTGGCTCTCCCCAGCCGTTGGGGAAGGAGCAAGAATACTTAATGGCAATATTTTGCAGACAGTATGAGGCCTGACAGGAAAGAACGGATGTGTCTCCTCTTCCTCTCACGCCTGCGACCTCTTTAGGCCCCTGCAACGCATGAGCTTCCTCTAAATTCTTTGAAGATAGTGGCTCCTTTCAGGAGAGCAAGACTGGGTTTTAATCTGCCAAAGTAACCGCATGTCTAAGATCGTACAACTAATATCTGTTTTTTGACTTGTCATGATAATAGGATGATATTTTTAAACTATTAGTATTATCCCTATTTTTTAGTGACAATGTTTATTACAGTTTTTCAGCAGTACTGCTCTAACATTTGATGACCATTTTGTACAAATGTCAGAACTGGGAAATGTAATTACACTTAATTGGGTATTAAAATTAGAATGTTTGTCATGTGAGCCTTTACATCATTGCAAAGTTATGTTTCAGAACTTTGATAGCTTCTCTGATTTATTTATTTATTTATCACTTTTGTCCTTTCCGAAACCATCACATGATTTACTCTTAATTTAAAAACTAATGAGTGCCGAAAAGCGATGTCACACCCAAGTTAGGACTGTGCTGAAAAGCGATGTCACACCCAAGTTAGGACTGTGCTGAAAAGCGATGTCACACCCAAGTTAGGACTGTGCTGAAAAGCGATGTCACACCCAAGTTAGGACTACATTGCCATTCTAACAAAACTCAGCAATGTCAGGGTTAGACTACACGTTACTGCAACAATGCTTTATCAATGAGAAGATGGTCAGAGACTGAATATAAAGGCTGGGCTGATAAGGGAGTGTGAACAGGTGAGTGATTACAAACTGGAGACAGGTGTAGATGGGAGTGGCAGGCTGACATGGAAAGCCACAGAGGAACAGACTGAGGGCAAAATGGAAATGACACTGGGAAAAACTGGAAACTGAAACTAGAAATACACAAGAATAATTCTACTGATAAAAATAAATAATCGCAAAGGGCTAAAGATCTAAACTAAAACACAAGTAACAGAATCTTAAAACAAAAATCTCAAAAGAAAACATAATAATCAAGAAAATAATTGATCCAATAAAAAAACATCAATCACAGATAATCACACAGAAGACATGAGGATGCACAGATGGAAACGCACTCATGGAACAACATACCTCACAACGCAGACAGAAACTATGAGAAACAGAAAGCCATAAAGAGAGCTGAGCTCTAAAAGCACATAAGACAGATCACACAAGACCCAAGAATGACAGGAACACACAGGAACCATGAACAGATCTCCAGATACGCATGAAAACAGATCTATAAGAACCACCAAAAACACAACCAAGATGGCTGAAAAGAAAAAAAACCCATAACAATCAACAAAAATAGCCAAATCCTCACAAGCAGTTGATTGTGTAATGTGAGGACACAATGGAAATGCTGCCAAGTAATGATAAACTCTGAACTACTTCCTTCAATTCATATGATTCAATGGAGAAGTAATAAAACTGTTACAGAAAAACAAGTGAATGGTGCAGAGAGGTCACTATATTGAATGTTGAATAAACAAGAAGGAGAAGGGTCAAACTTTAGTGGCAGTAAAGAGGCCAGAATATTATCGCTTTGAAAATTATTATTTACTTTATAACTTTCATTCTGCATGAATAGGAAATTGCAGTAGCTGGCTTCTCAAATAAGGTATTTAAAGTTGGGTTTGTTATGATACAAGAAAACAATCAATCAAGTAATCAACATTTATTCATAGAGCCCTTCACAATACAAAAGTTAAATCCACAAAAGGTTAAAAAACAAAAACAACTGGACTTCTGTTCTGTAGCTGAAGACATATTGCTTCTCAATTCAACAAGAAATCTGAAAGCTAAGTGTAGCTAAAGGCAAGCTAAAAGCTAACTGTAGCTGAAAGCTTGAATCTAAGAGTAGCAAAGTAGTAACTACACGCTAACAGCAGCAAAAGGTTAGCTAAAAGAAACAAAAGGCTGGCTAAAAGTTGTAACTATGTAAAGGCTAGCTAAAAACTAAAAGCAGCAGAAGAGTAACTAAAAGCCAAAAGTAGCACAAGACAAAAACAGAGCAGGTTTGCTGCAAATTTTAAAGAAAGCAATGTTTTTGAAGGAACTGAACAAGAGATAATTGTATTTTTCTATATGGAAATATTTGTTAAAAATGTTTTTTTAAGTATAAAAATGACAAAAAACAAAAGTCATAGCGGCCATCTCCTGAATGAACTGAACGTTTTGATAGAGGGTTAGACACAACAGCACAAACTATGCAGAAGTAATTAGATTACAAAAAATGCATGGAAATAATAAAAACAGGAAACCAAAAAAATTGACTTTTTTTTATCCTACATGCTTGAAAGTTACAGTTATAGTTGTTGACTTTTCTTTCACGTGACTGCCCAAACATTTACAAACTTATGTGAGAACTTTCAAGACGGCCTCATTTTCTAATTTTACAAAATTCCAAAAGCTGTCCAAAGTTTAAACCCTACTTTTAAAAGGGTATACTCAACACTGTTGGTATCAAACGGTGCCACGAAAGCTTTTACAACACAAGACGTTTTAGGGTCAAAGAGAGCGCCCCCTAGAGGTGCAGCAATTTTCCAGATGTAGTCTGAACATCTGTATAACTGCTTTCTTCAATGGGCCCCTCCTCCTGCTGTGGCCTCACCAGACAGTCCGCGTAATGCACAAAAAATAGGTCAACGAGAATGTAATAAAAACTGCTCTTATAGGGACAATAAAGTTTATAGACGTGGACAAATACTATTTTAAGGCATTTTTATTCTTTTCAAAACCATCATAAGTGAACAATGAAAACGTAGGCAACAAAAAGGTCAAATAGTATGTTTATAAACGCGTATTTTCCTCAAATTTTAAGGAAAATTCAACTTTTATTATGGAATTAGTCCAGTTTTTTTTCTGAGAAAAGACACCTCGGAGTCAAACATCGTCAGAAACACAAACTGGAATCTTCTGGATTTGAACATTCAAGCTTCGGCTGTTGTGATTCTTACCCTGGTGCTTTGCACACATTCCTGCCTTTCGGGTTGAGTTCTTGGCTGAAAACGCAGAAAAAGAAGAGACAAACCACCGCAGGAACAGCGAAAGAGTTCTTTACTTCCATTGTAAAAGCAGCAGCATCCTTCTAGACGCAGCTTTTATTCCGCATTGTACTTCTCCAAAGTAATGAGGAAGTTTCGCTGCGTTTATTCCACTCCAGTTTCTTCCATGCGCATAATCCAGATGTAGATGATCAACTAAACCAGTGAACTTTTTAAAATCCTTTATTCTGAGTTTGTTTTAGAAAGTTTTGCCTCCTCCAAAACGACAGAAAAACTCCAGCAGCAGTTTAAAATCAGGTCCTGAAAGTCAGTTTCCTTTCCGCTTGTTGCGCTGCGCATTTATTCCATGAAGAAGCGTCCAACAGAAAACCAGTCGTCCAAATGTTTGCCCCTCCTCGACTGGAAATGCGGAAATTGTTGCAAAACTTTATCAAAAAGTTATAAAGATGATGTCGAGTTTTCTTTCTTTTTTCCGTGGAGAGGAGCTCAGTCCGTTACTCGGGTCCTCTCGTGCGCTCTCATGAGCGGCTGAAGGGAAATTCCTAATTTGATCCTCTATGTTTGGCTTTGCGCGCCATGCCTCCGCCACCACATTTACATACTTAGGCTTGTGTGGAACATGGGCGCAACATGGGCTGATTTAATGGCTTGAATGGAAAACAGTACGACCTTAAGAACTTGAGTTTTCTATTTTTTTTATTTATAAAGACAACAAGATAATAAGAAAAGTACTTTAATGCAATGGAAAACTGACTTCAACATTCTTGTAATATAATCCCAAACAAATAAATAAACACAATACATTGGAAATAAATAACACCTATCATTATACAAATAGCAAACTGTTTTTGATAATAGAGTAATTTACCTAAAAAAAAACTTTATTTGAGAGTTTTTGTGGATGAATGGGAAGTGAGTGTGCGCTATTGTGTTGCTCAGAAGGACATGTGAGACAATAGCTCCCCCCTCTGTTACCAGGACTGTAATGATGCTGCCATATGGCATCGACAGCATAAAGCACCTCTGAATGTCAGGACTGTTACAGGAAACCATCTCAGATATGCTTCAGGAGAACCAGTCCAACTTAGTCCAGCGTTGGAAAACATAATCAAACTTTTGCTGAGGTTGAAACAAGGCAAAATACTGCATTACAAGGAAGCCATATAGAAACATTTGTAAACCTACATGTTATTTTAAAATGGTCAACATTTTTCCTGCCATGTTAGAACAAAAATTGGAGCATGAGCTGAAGTGGGGTTAGGTGTATAAGCCAAGTTTTATGTTTCAGTACTAGACTTTGTAGCGTTGTTGAATTTTTTGAGCATTTACTAAAATGTCCAAGGCTATCAACTGGAGCATACAGATTGTGTGTGTGTGTGTGTGTATGTGCGTGTGCATGTGAGAGAGGGGAGGGTGAGGAGTGGGGGTTCAGTTTAATTAAACTCATTGGACCATTCTTGTGTTGATCATGTGACATGGTTTGAGTTACTTCCTGTCAGACTTCACAAGCATGTTAAAAAAGGTCAGCCATACTAATTCATTAATTGTTTACATCAACCTTAAAATATGATGTAAAGGAAAAAAGCCACTTTTTTGGTCTTTACTGAAGCCATTCTGGTCACTTATGACAATAAGTGTAAAGGTGGGCTAAAAAAGCAGAGATCAAACTGTTTTTGTTGAATTCTCTGGAGTTTTGATGTAAATGTTCATCGAAGTTGGAGATATTTTGGGAGCGCAGCAGTTGCGTCACCAGCTTTCCACCAATCACGTGATTCCAATTTGACAGTTTAACCTCCGGTTTATATTTACACTGTCGCGCGCTGGCAGCTAAGTGTTTAACCAACTTGGCCCCCCTCTTTGACGTTTACCTTAACCCCGCCGGATGTTTTGTGTCAGGACCGGCTCAGCCCTCCCATGGGCAGCTGCAGAGGGTCACCTGAAGCGGCTGCTGTCCCGCCGAGGACTCCGGTCCACCGTCACCTCCGGCTCCGGCTCCGAGCGGCGGGCGGACTCTGGCGGCGCTCAGCGTGCCCCGGCTCGGTCACAGCCCCCCGGGAGGTCCGGCAGGGCGGACGGAGACCGCATCACAGCTGCCTCCGCTTCCAATAAGATCTCCGTAGACTTTGACCGGAGCCGGGAGGCTTATAAAAGCAAAGACTCATTAGAGCTGCTCAGAAGTTTGGTGGTTTTCAAACTTTGTTCCTACGACTTCCTGGTTGAGAACAATACGGAGGTAAAGATAAGTTAGGACTTGTCTGCATATGTGTCTGTAATTTACTTCAGTCAGTTGGAAATATATCGTCATGAGCGTAATAATTAGCCTTAAAGTTATTATTTAGAATAACAGTAACAGTAAATAAAAAAGTGATGGCTATCAGCACCAAAGCAAGTGCACAAGATACAGTTTATAAACGCTTATTACAGTTGCCCAAACGTCATTTACTGACCTTGTTTATAAATAGATTTGACAAACAAATAAAACTTCCTATAAATGTTTGAAGCATGGGCTGGAGCCTAAATATAATCTAGTGTTTGCAGAGTATGGTTTGAGCCCATGCACTTGTGTAACCAGCAGGCTTGGAGGAACCCACATCTCAAGTTACAAGTTATCTGTTTTTTCCAACCCTTGCACGTCAGCTTCGTTGCAGTCTGTGTTGCATAAGCTTAGCCAAATGCCATTCTTCCTGCAGTTTAATAAATAGCGTGCGGGGTCCCACTTGTGCCAAAAGTATTTTCCTCATTTGCACTGTTTATTTCCACAAACTGTCACAGAGCATTTTTCTACTTAAGCTTGAGCAGTACTTCAGTTGTGATAAACTACTTTGTTGGTAACCTGACAAAATATGTTGTTGTGTCAATTAAACATTGGCTCAAAGCTGTTGTGTCACAACTAAAAGGACCGTTTGATGTTACATAAACAGACAAATGTTAGCTACATGTTTAGTGGATCAATTTCTGTTCACGAAGCCTTTGTCCTTGGGACTACAGTATTTGTACATGGGGGTCTAAAATCATTTTTCTGCATGGCTTAAACTCATATTGCTTGTACTCTTTAACAATGCAATTATTGGAAAGTTGGACTATGGTTCAGAAACCAGGTGCCAAGACTAAATATTCAGCATTAACTAAGCAGAAATCTGAAATTTCTGACCACCAGTGACACTTAAACAATTCATGCTTTGAACCACAAATCAACTCTGGGGGGAAAGGGTATATTTTAAATGCCCTATTACTATAAAAGACCAACTGTGTGTGTCTGTGAGGAGGGTGTCATGGTGTATTAGGTAAATTTAAAACATGATAAGCCATGCTACGTGGCATGATGAGTCCTAAAAGTCTAACACCAATATATTATTAAAGGGGGAGGTTTATGTGCCTCCCAAGCTCATAAACTGATTCTAATGGTCTCTCTCTGTCTGTTTAGATAATGGATCTAGGCAAAAAGATCCTGGGCCAGAAACATTTTGACCAGCTCATGAAGATGACATTCTATGGCCAGTTTGTTGCTGGAGAAGACCACGTGGTCATCAGGCCTCTGATCCAGAAGAACCAGGCTTTTGGCGTTGGCTCCGTCCTGGACTACAGTGTTGAAGAAGACATCAGCCAAAAAGAAAGCAAGCAGAAAAAGATGAAGTATGAAAATTCCACCACAGAGCAGATAATATACAAAAATCTGATGTTTGTGATTCGTGTTTTACATGTATGATGTATCAATTTTAATTAGATGTAAATCTTTTTTTTTCTAATTATATCAGATGAAAAAATATTAAGATGATGAATGTGATGTATTGGCACATTTCTGTCTCCTCTGTTGTGATTGGCTGGCTGTTGAGGTTTCCTCACTTGTTCAGCATCCAGTCACATGGGCAGCATAAGGCAGCAGCTATGTAAACTTGGACAACTGCTCAAACCTTATGCAACGAGTCTCTGTGGAGAGCAGTGGCAGCAGAACTTAACGTACAGCTCCGGGCGTTCACGCATTTAGACTAATTAGACAAACTCGCGGTCCAAAATCAAATATAGACATTATCGCCCTTTTAAGAGTTACTTCACAGTTGAGTCAGTAAATAAAAAGGGGCACTTTGATGAGAATTTCTCAGAAGTGAAATTAAAAAAGGGAACTTGTCAGATATTTTTAGCGTGTATTACTGCACCAAAAATCTGACCTTTTATATCTTGTACAACATTTTCAGTTTTTAAATGTCAGATGTAGTAAATAAAAAGGCACTGAGGCAATATAATTTTGAGTCGATGTAAAGTGGCAGCTAACTACAGTGTCAGAATGTGGTTTTTATGTTACTATCATTTTCTGTAAGTTGATAAGACTCCCAGGCAATCCTTCTCTATAACATTTAACATTTTTTATGGGCCACTGCTGACTATTGGAGTCCGCTCTATTTGCTATCTCACGAAACACTGAATGGATTTTAATGAAGCTTACAGAAAACAATCATTGGGTGTACATGTACAGCTTATTAGATTTTGGAGTCAACCCAATTTAAGATGGCTGCCACAGCCAACTGACCTTATGAAACACAAAAATGGCGATAACTCAGTCAATTTAGTCCTAGTTGGAAACACCAAACGAGATATAAGAATTGTTTTGTTTGTCCAGTCTGCATCTTTAAACTGATGTACATCTAGAGGAGAATCTGCATTAAACCGATTATATCTGAAGCAACAAGCTCTCCAGTCAAGTGTTAAAACAGCAAACAAAAGATACAAAAAGCTGAGAAAAAGCCTGGATTGTTGTTTAGAATGAGACAAATACAATAATCTGTGAAACACATTGGCCATGAGTATTATAAATACAATCTTTTATTTTAATGGGTTTGGTTTAGATTATTATATAGCACGCTTTAAAATCCTTATACAGTAAATTAATGGTGTTGTAACAAAAAAATATATAATATTCATTCTTTTTTCTCCTGGTAATTAAATGTAGTCAGTGCTCTGGTTAAGATTTTTGTACTAAATGATGTGAAAATGTCGAAGACAAAACACATTTTTTATACTTGTATTAATAATGCAATTATTATTTTATTAGCTATTAGAGTTTCAGGGCTAGAAAGGAAGAGTTTCATCTGTTTGTTCGTAATTTAGGCATAATTTACCATAAAGAATAGACAATACAGTAACAGTTATTGAAAAGCTTTATTAAAACAGTATAGAACTAAGTAAGATACTTAAATAACTTGATCAAATTAGTTTAAATGCCACAGTTGTATATATTGTTTAACTGCATTGCAGCACAATCCAGTTCTCTACTGTTGAAGTGTTTGTCTAAAACCTGCAGAGCTAAGAAGAAGACATTTCTCATCACTTCTGCTGCATTTTGGCTGCTTGCTGTTTAGTCAGCTTTTTGTTTACATGAACTCCCCGGGTGCTAATGATGAGGGGGGAACAGGTCAAGTGTGGAGTGACGCTTCAAGTCCCTCCGGAGGGTCAGCGGGAGACAGAGAGGCAGTTCAGCATACAGTATTTAGGATCTAAACACAATATCAGTCTGTGGCCTGTCGCTGCCTCAAGGACTGAAAGTTCACACAAGAAATGCTAATTGCCAAATTCTGATGCAACTTACTTTTCTAATGTTGCCCCAGTACTGAGCAAATTAACTGTATCCTCTCATTCTCCTCCTATTTTAGCTCCTGCTCCTCTGCTGCAGGGAAAGAAAGCACAGGTAAGCTGCCTTGTTTTGTTCTCATTTGTGTACACAGCTCATGACGCAATTAGAAGAAATAGGCATGCAAATTTGTTTTCTTCCCCAGGCGAGCACTACAAAAAGAAAAACTATGAAGCACACAAGCAGTTTGGCGACAGTCAGGGGGAGCTGAACAGCGCCTGCCCGTATTTCTATGTTGAGGAGGCCAAATGTGACCAGCATATGGAAACATTTATAAAATGCATCAAAGCATCCGGTCGGTAAACAGAACCTGAACTAAACTACTAACAAATCTTGACATTGTGTTTGTATTTTCTTTTAAGTCATGCCTGAGTTTGATCATAAAGGTTTTTCCGTCTATGAACATGTTTTTCAATTTGCGAATAGTTTAGATGCTTACTTTTTAAATTATTATTGTGTTAATCTCTTTACATCATGATGATATAATGTCCTATCCATAGGTGGGAGTTCGATGGATGGTTTTTCTGCCATCAAAGTGTCTGCACTGGGACGACCTCAATTTCTGGTAGGCTCTAAATGGTGATTAAAAGCTCAATGTGACAATCTAGCTCAAAGTATAGCAGCAGGAGTGGGATAAGCTGAGATCCCATTTTTCCTCTCTTTTTAAAGCTTCGGTTCTCAGAGGTCCTCGTGAAATGGCAGCGATTTTTCACATTCCTAGCATCGCAGCAGGAAAAAGATGGCATAGAGGCCTTGGAGCAGAGGCTGGAGCTGTCACAGCTGCAGGTAGTGTTTTTCTCCACTTCCACTTTGTTCCAGTGCTACTTAATTATATTACATATGTCCCCTAATCACAACCAAACAGCATGAGGGTAGTGCTACATATGTTGCTGCAGTATGAGTCGTTTAGTGGCCTCAAGTTTGAAAGGAAAACGTCTGCAGCTGTACACAAACTCTCACCTGTGTGTGAACAGCGCAGAGACCAAAGTTAGATTAGTGTCTTATCAAACATTACAAATGAAAAACATGAAGATCAGTGGTGTAATTTGCGCCTGCATTAGTGGGCCGTAATTATTCTATAAGAAAGTGTCAACTTAAATCATCGGCACAGGTTTTAAATAAATCCATACAGTCTTTATAATATATGGATTTGTTATTGTATTCTCATCAGAAAATCTGCTCATAATGAGTTTAGCTAAACATAAGTAGCCTGAAATGTAAATAACTTCTGATTGCTTGCAAAACCCCCCTGTTCAAGTGATATCCCAGCACCGTGGACACTGATTGTTGGGATCATTTTTGTGAGGTGTTGAGCAATCAGTGTGTATATTGTAAGTACTACATTGAGAGTTGTGCATAATGCTGCATGATGGAGGAAATGACGCTCCTAGGAGACAGCATGAGTGGAAGAATGAGTAGGGAATAAGTGTTCTATAATGGCAAATACTTACTGGCCTGTATCCATGTCTGTATCAAGTAAATACATTTTCTTAGTCTGTTTCCTTGCTTTTGCCTTGATTCCCTGCTAGGATGCACTAAATCATCTGGCACTTTTCATTGATTGGTATTTGGATATACAGTAAGTCTTGTCCAAGAGTGCACATTCTCAAGTGAAGGACCTTCTATTTAAAATAATATGTGTTTGATACTTCTGAATATTTCTTTAGTACTCAGAGTATTTTGCCTTTTGTGTTTGCACACAGTTCTAGTGAGGTTTCTACACATTATTTTAAAAATAAGGGCATAGAATGTAAAAACTTTACTTTTATTTCAGGAGTTCTTGACCAAACTTGGAGCCAAAGGTGACTTCTATGGCTGGTTTACTGGAAATAAATCAGACTCTACAAGGTAAGCAACGACACTGACTTTCCAAATTGATGAAACGTGTCTGTATGCACAAGAAGACACTGTTTCTAACTGCGTGATGTGTACTTTGATAAGACGCAGAACACAAAAATGAAGAAAACTAGTGTGAGAGTAAACTTCCCATTGATAAATTTCATCATAATCGTTTTATTACATGAAATCACAAGTATGAACACTACATTTACACATGCAAAATATTACACACAAGTTTGATATAACATAATAAAAAAAAAAAAAAAATGGTTGCTGTTAGAAAGAAGACTAATTTAAGCCATTTTACTTCATATAATATTAAAGCCCTAACTATGCACAGTTGTTTTAATACTTTTCTATATTTCCTCCACAGATACATTGATATTCTTGACTGGAACAGCCTATTAGACAACAAAGAAAACACATCGGATCTGCTTGTGGTTCCAAATGTAAAGGTCAGTGAAACTAAGTGCTTTGAAAAAAATGTTTACTGTAGAATCTCAGTCATTCAGAACCTGTAAGTTCATAAAAAAGAAAAGGTTAAAAACAAAAGAACTAAACTTCTATTCTGCAGAACAGAAGTTCATTAGTTTTGTTTTCTAACAAATTAAATATAAATCCTTTAAGTATTAGTGCATTGTTTGAATGTATTTTATGAACTTAACAAAGAGGAGGTAGTAATTAAATATTTGTTGTTGTTTTTTTTTCCTAATGTGATTTGTATACAATTTAAGTGAGGCAACACCAACTCCTGCTATGAGCTGACTGTTGTGCAGCTGCTATGAACTAATTAATTTCAGATAAATTTACTGCAAAGCCATTTTTGGAGCAAATGTTAGTAATTTAAGAATGAACAAAAACTTCATTTGATGTTATTTAAAATTGATGCTCTGTCAACAATTTTGTTCTATTCATCTTTAATTATTTAGCCCCAACTGGCAGCAGAAAGTAAGACATTTTTCTTTCTTTTTTTATTTATTCATCATGTTTTTTAATGCTGGCCAAGATAAACAGCAACTCAAAAAGCCACAACAGTACAAAGAAAAATGCAAGATAAATAAGTATTTGCTTTTTTAACTTTAAAGTTTTATTTAGATGCAACAATTCTTCTTCTAGGAAGTTTATGTTGAGATGGAAGCATAGTTTTGGGCTAAGTGACAGAGGGAAGAATTTTTTTTTAGCATCTTTATTTAAATTTTAATTTCTTTACTTATTATATTTTAGGGCTCAATCAATTTTGGAGTACAGTTTGAATTAGACAGTTTTAAAAGGGGGTGCATTTGAATTTCAAATTAGATTTTTTTTTTTTCCATTGGAAAAAGACTCATGGGTGAAATCTGTCTACTGATTCAGCCAAAACAATAAAACCACTGACATGAAGTGAATAAACTGGCTTTTCTTGTCAGACGTTTCTGCTGAGAAGCTTTTAGTCCCAGCATCAACATACATTTCATTATGATATGAATAACTTCCCCCAAACCTGCTCAGAAACTGTTCTAAAAACATGAAAAAAGAATCCAAAGTGTTCAGCTGTCTTCCAAAGTCCAATAAACCCAATTTAATCAAGCCCCCAGAAGATGTGCAAGAATAAAGCAGAACCATGAAAGCTCCATGCTGCTTATAACAGGACCAATAAATCCACTTCTGCACTGCACAGGTCAACCATAAAGGCTTAATGTATATACACTGAGGTGTCTGAGCTGCTTTTGTGGCTTAAAAAGAATCTCCAGTAAATAAGACAGACAACCTCATCTTTGAGCAGTCTCTGTTTATGCTGAATTTAAAGACATTTGATGAATGGATAAATCTTTTTGAGTTATTTTTTTGGTAATCTTTTGTGTTAGGTTTTTGGATTATGTTCTATTTAGGAGATCTGTAGTTCTGTTTTCTTCATGGGTTCTGTGTGTTTCTGAGTTATCTGTTTTCATTTCTGCGTTCAGTTTTGTCCTCTGTGTTTTCATTTCGGATGTTTGGTTTTACCCCCTGTGTTATCTGCCACCTTCTCCCTCAGTCACTACTTTTCCTCGTCAGCCTGCCACACCCTTCTTCACCTGTTCCTGGTTTGCAGTTAGTCACTTGTGTCCATATCCTCATCAGCCCCAGCCTACATACATGCACTGTCTGGTTCTCCTTCTGCCTCCTTGCGATCCTCTGTGTATTACCTGTTAGCTTTCGGTGCCACGCCAGACTTTGTTTTTGTTCACTTTAATAAGAAAGTTTAGTTTTCTTAATCACCCTGTGTTGTCTGCATCTGAGTCTGAACCATCCAACCTGATAGGTTTAAGTAACATCTGTATTATTGTCAGTGTCCTTGAAGACTATCTGATAAACTGTGAGACACACCAGAGCAAAAGACAACATCACAATTCTCCAGTTTGGATTTTGATGTACTTTTCTACAGCCGAAATGTCTGTTAAAACTTGTAAACAAATTTGTTTGTGAAGGCAGGGTCTTTTTAAAGGAATGTGAACTTTGTTTTGGTAAAAATACTAAATAAATGACCTTATTTTACCAGACTGTCCAGTAATGTGTAACTGCTGACTGTCTCGAAGCGATTGTTTTGAGTTTTGAGTCTCATTTTTATTCAGTTTTAGGGTTTTGTCGAACTTCACGGTTCAGTCTCTCCTTACTGTTTCTGTAGCTAGGTAAACTGGAGCCTCTGCTGCAGAAATTCACAACAGAGGAAGAGAAACAATTAAAGAGGATATTACAGCGCCTACTCATCTTGGCAAAGGTAATCACAAATCAACTGGAGACATTACCGAGTGCACACACTTTCAAACAGCAATTATTTAGTGTTGATTTTTTTCCCCTAACTTCAGTGTTTGAACAATTGTGGCATCTCTGATCAATAGTAATGTAATGATATTTTATGAAACATTTGTCATTTCTTAGTCATCCTTTTTTATCCTTTTACTTTACACTAATAAATACACATATTTTTCTTATTTTTCTGCAAAGTGTTTCAGAGTAACAAGTGAATGAATTACTGATCACATTTTCTTTTTTTTTAGGAAAACAAAGTTTAGATTCCACTGTGAGGACCATCTTTAGCACAGCTACATAATAAGCAAAGTTGAGTGATTTCACATCAGATAAATGAGACTGTTTACGTTGCAGCATGCCTCAGAGAATGGTGTTCGCTTAATGGTGGATGCAGAGCACACCTATTTCCAGCCAGCTATCAGCAAACTTACCCTGGAGACACAGAGGATCTACAACAGAGAGAAGCCTGTTGTTTTTAACACCTACCAGTGCTACCTAAAGGTCAGGACCAACAGATCATCAAATCTGTTCAAAAACATAAATACAACAAAGATTATCTTTCAACAAAGATTGTGACACTATCCAGATATCAGATATGAAGCTCTATTTCTCTAAAATCTGAAGTGTTAACATCATTCTCAATTTGTTAAATCTATTGGTCCTTAGCAGGTTGTTACCTATAACTTACAGCTGGTTTTTTAATTAGTTGATGTATATACTTCATGGATTTGCTTTAATCAAACTGAGTCAAGTTTTCACTTGTCTTCAGCATTTATGTAAAAACAGAGCTGAAAAGTCATCTAAGCTAATCCTTTCTGCCTGATTATAGAAGTGAAACAAGGCCACATTAATGTCCCCTACATCAGACTTTTTAAAATTTTTGCTTGAAGCAAGTCAAGGTTGGAAGTTTAGGCAACAAAAGTGATACAAAACAAATGTTCTGTATCACATTACTTTTGGCTCTGTAATTATTAATCAATACAGAGTGGAGAAAAATGAAAACATTAGTTGCAAAAATTGACTATTGGACTTTGTTTAATGAATCTTTGCTCTATTCTATTCTGCAGGAAGCCTATGAAAATGTAACCATGGACGTAGAACTGTCTAGGCGAGAAGGTTGGCATTTTGCTGCCAAGCTGGTGCGTGGGGCGTACATGTTTCAGGAGCGAGCCAGGGCCAAAGAGTTGAGATACGAGGATCCTATTAACCCTGACTATGAGTCGACCAACAGGATGTACCACAAGTATGAGCTTGTTGCTTTGTTTCATTCAGCCACCAAACGATGTTTGTAGTTTAATTTCTCACATAGAACCACACTTTTATAGTTTCACAGAGGAAATATAAATGCTATTAGAAACGCCATCTATCTGATCAGATAGTTCCCAGATTAATGTTGAGTTCTGCACCCAAATTAATGTACTTTTTAGACATTAACAGCTGATTAACCTTTTGAGACAATCAAATTCAAGATGGTCACCATAGCTAATGGATAAAACTTTGTCAATATAACAGACATGATGGTAGCTGAAAATCATTCACAACAAGTACTCTTAGTGTAATATCTTGTAGTATAGTATGAGATTGCTCATGTTGTTTTCAAAGTTTGAGCAGAATGGCGTCATCGTTCCTCATAAGATGATCTTAGTTTAAAACTTTGACATCAAAGGCAGTGAGTGATATGTGTTCTTTCAGAGAACAGATCGTCTTTTAATATATGTATACAAAAATCTTCTCAGCACAATAGTAAAGATGATTTTTTGTTTTGTTTGTTGCATATTTTTTTTATCCCTTTGTAAGGTGCTTGGACTATGTGCTGGATGAAATTGCACTCAATAAAAAGGCCAATGTAATGGTTGCTTCCCATAATGAGGACACAATAAAGCACGCCGTGAGAAGGTAAGATTTAATTTCTCTCTAAACACACAGTTGAAAACACAGTTAACATTTATTCTCTTATAAACTGATCTAATATTGTATGTTTATCTCATTCATTCAGAATGAATGAGCTGGGGCTCCTACCCACAGAGAACAAGGTGTTCTTTGGTCAGCTACTGGGCATGTGTGATCAGATCAGCTTCCCACTGGGTGAGAAACACACAAACACTCTCCCCCACACAGTCATTCAGGGACAAGACACCAGCCCTTCCTGCCTTACGTAAGGAGCAGTTGAGAGTTGCAGTCCAGCCTCTGGGGGACGTGTATTTGCTGTCCTCCCCCTGCAGCTCTCAGCTGTGTCTCACGAGGCCTTTGAGCTGCACACACGCACCCCACAGGTTACATGGGCTGTGAACAGTGCACATGTCAGTGCCAGTCTTCAGCTTGTGATGTGACATATGAACAGACACCTCGGCATTGACCAGCTGTCTTAACGAAGCGTCACTGTTGCCTCACACCACTTTATTTGTCACAGACAGACACAGCAGGCGGTTGTCTATCAGTGTAAGGCTCAAACTAAAATGTGCTGGACTGGTATTGATATAAACAGACCTGTTTCTTTGTTGCTTTCTGCATGGAAAGAGCAGCCAGAATGGAGTCTTTTCATTTCAAGACAACAAAACAAACTAAAACTGACTAATACTCACTTAGTGCACCAAATGTGCCATTTTTGTTTTTCAATTTTTTTTTTTTCCTTTTGATGTCTAGGAGGGTTTTGTTTTATTGCTTTGATGTTTTGCCCACAATTATGCATTAGTTAAGTATTTAAAGGGGGGAAAAAAAAGAAAAACTAGTCCTGGGAAAACATTTTCTTTGCATGCTGGACTGGCAGCTGAAAATGTTGGTGTCAGTGTTGCAATCTTGCCTGAAGATGATTGTTGCAAAAAGAGGGATGCCAAGCAATATGTTTTCTGCAGTTTATCTGAAAATGACATGTAAAAGTTTTGAACTATGAAAAGTGTCAGAAATGACATTGTGACCAGTTCAAAAATGTTGGAAAAAAAAATCAAGCAACAAAGATGCAGATAATCAAACGATTTCTATTCTCTCTCCTATTGTCTTCAATCCCAGGTCAGGCAGGTTTCCCCGTCTATAAGTACGTACCCTACGGACCAGTGAGTGAGGTGATGCCCTACCTGTCTCGGCGGGCTCAGGAGAACCGGGGCTTCATGAAGGGGGCCCAAAAGGAGAGAGAGCTGCTGTGGAAGGAGCTGAAGCGCAGACTCCTCTCTGGGGAACTTCTCTACAGACCTGTGTACTGAAAACACAGGAGAAGAGACTGAGAGGAGAGTTTGTCAGCTTCATGAGTCTTTTTTTAGCAGCAGCCATCAACTATCTATCCCTGGTTGATGGCTGCTGCTGCAGATGTTCGCTCCATCTTTCCCTGTTTGTCGTGGAGTTTTTTTGTTTTTTTTTTAACTGATGGACATAGCTGCACATAGTTTGATTATTTTTAACCACCTTCACCCATTCCATGCGCTGCTATTGTTTTTTTTCCTTTTTATCTCCTACCACATCCATAAGCTTTTTTTCATTTTTGTCATCCCGTTGTCTGTAGAGCTCTGGTATCCATCAAGCGGGCATCTTTACTGCCCCAAAAGGACTGCCTAAAATGTCAACGAGACCGCGACAGGCATCCTTCTTTATTACCCTATTTATCCTGGAGAGGAAAGGCAATAATAAAAATAACAGGCTTGATTTAAATTGTAGCAAAGAAAACATTTTTTATTTCGATGGGCTTTTTTTTTTTTTTCTCAACCACACAGCACCTAGAGAAGTCATGCCTGTACAGTAAATTTGTGTTTGAAGGTGTACTGCCAGTTTTAGAACAATGCCTGTTTATGAATCATTGAGAAAGCATAAACCTTGCAGCACATCCCTCATTCCTCTTCCTCAAAGAGTGCAAGGCTTGTGTTATTGTTTACTAGCTGAAGCTGTATTCTTCATCAGTGAGGTGTTACAAGTGAAAATTCAGCTCAGCCCTCAGTGAGCAAGTCTCCTTTAAATAGAGGGACCTGCATGTCTAGCTGTGTGTTTTTTCTCCCTCCTGCATAAATAATGTGCAATGCAGTAATAAGGTAGGTAGTTGCCTTTGGCACCTTATTGGTTTTTATTAAATTAACACTGATGTAAATATGTTTGAAGCATGTGATTGTATTTGTTTTTCTTACTTTACTTTTATGAAATTGCCTTATAAATAAACATGCACCGAAGGAGTAGCAAAAGCTTGTTTTTGCTTTTTTTGACTAGTTTCTTTTGGCCCAGAGCTATTTTCACTGTTTGGGTTAATTCTGATTATATATTGGGAAATGTATGTTGCTCAGTTATTGATACACAATTAGTATTTAAGTCAGGGGGTAACCAAGCTTCGTGGTAATTAGAGCCTTGTCATTTTATGAAAGCAACCGGCGCTCTTTAGACCATCATTTAATTACCCATGATGCTTCACTCAATATAGATCACAGAAATTGGATGCATTAATCATTACTCAGAAGAAAACTTTACTGGCTGTTGAGTTTTACTGAGGCAAAGCACCACAGAGGTGTCACTGTAGCCCCATGCTATTGGTTTAATTAAGAATCAAATCAACTTATGATTTAAGAAATGCCTTGGGAATACATTTGCCAACAAAATCTCTCATGTGGTGCAGGAGGTTTCCTCTTTAACTTCAGCTGATTTAGAAGACGCATTACAGTTTGAATTCTCCTGCACTAGTCCGTCAAAGCCAGCATGCACTTAGCTTATAACGACATTTTCTCCTACCCTGAAAGCACACTTTGAGGTAATAAAGTCACTGTAGGATTTTACCTTTTTGTAAATTCGGAAACAGTTAGGCTGATGTGTAAAATATAAATGAAAAACACAATGCAATGATTTGCAAATTTCATAAACCCATATTTTTTTCACAGTGGAACACTGAGTTAGTGTGCCATTTCTTTGAGGAAAAAATATTCTTGAATTTTATGGTAGCAAAACATTTTTAAAAAATTGGAGCAGGACCAAGTCAACATTTTATTCATGTTCACATTTAATTCAATATTCTGTTTTTTTGGTTTGGTGTTGTATATTGTAGTATACAAAATGTGATGTGTGCTGATTTCTTTGTGTTTCATTCAGTCTGACCAGTTTGTTCTGGTGTGCCCTTATTATTTAAATTTGGCCAGCCTGGTACATTTCAAAGCTCTGCTATATGCAATGCAGCAACAGGCCATGAGCTACATAGAAAAACACCATTTTCATTGGAAAGAACTTTGAAAAGATTTTGTTTTTCTGTGGCAAAAATTAATGGATTGGCTTGTTGCTGTATTCCAGCTGCTACTTGAACCTAAATCGGGGATTGTGTGCCAATGCATGAACTGACAGGAAGGAATATAGTGGCTTTGAGCTGCCCTGGAGTATCATGTATTTTTATCTGTTGACAGCAAACTGAGAGATTACAGGAAACTGTGCCCATCCCCATTCAGTTCAAAAGCCACAATCATATTCTCAGTGCAGAGATAATGGGAAAGCTTCCTTTCTGCCCATGAGATCACAGAGCTATCAGAATAATTTTGATAAAACACACTTGGAGGCTGATCCATAATACCTTCCAAATACTGCAGAGGAAACCTACTCATGCAGCAGGGAAAACCAAACCCACACATTTGACACAATTTCCATCTTTTATTTCAGCATTTTGGGCTGGACCACAGTTAGTCCATAGCTGTGTTGCTGTCTAAGCAGCAGTTATGTCTTTACTCTACATACTGGTTGACCTTTGGCTGTTATTTCACTATAATAACAAGGACAGGGAAATCCAGTTTGCTGTGTTTTGCAGTCGGCATCAGTTACAGGGAGCAGAGTGTGGGTGTAATCTTTTGGTACCTCTGTGCAAATATAAATAAAACCAGCAAGCATGGAGTGGAAGTACAGAGAGGAGATTTCTATGAATAGACAGCAGGCTCTGCTTCCTGACATTGCAGCATAATCACAAAATTATTTCTACATGGTCAGCCAGAATGACAAGCGAGAGTCCAACTCAGTGAAAATGCTACATGACATCTTGTCAATATTTAATAACAACATCTGACATGAACACGGCTCAAATGTCAGACCAGGAGGAAGAGTTGTTAGCATTCTGCGAGACAGTGACATTTCCCCGTAAAATAATTGGCAACACATAAGAAGGCACTCACAAAATCCCAGGTAATTACAGAAGAACAGGTAAACAAAGCTGACACGCCTCAGGTCGGTACTAATTAATGGATAAACGTCTGTCAAGTTGTTGTTGAATGTCTGATACAAAAATCTTTTTAAAAAACTCAATCTTATAAAGCTTATCTAGATCTAAGAAGGATATGCTCTTTTAGAAAATGTGATTTATTTGAGTTAGATGAGACCAATCACTCCTCTCTTGTGTCTGTGGGATAATTATGAACGTAGGAAGAAGATCCACACAAAACATTTGATCAAATTAACAAAATGAAATGCACAAAAAAGTAAAATGAAAATAATTTGTTTCTAAAGTTGTAACTAACAAAACAAATCAGTGCTGTCAGAATCTTTGTGTTTTTGAAATTATTCTTCCTGATTATGTATTAGACACTATATTATTGTCTAAAGAAGGAATTAGGAGGTTGATTTATTTATATACCAGTGTGTATTTTATCACAAGTAATGGCACATACATCTTTCACTGCTGTTTACATTAACCTACTTTAAAATTCTAGTGAGGACTAGATGACCTTTTATAGAGATGAGTTACATGAAAATTTAAAACTGAAAGAGGAACTTTTTTTTATCATGATTTTGTTTTCAACTAACATAAATATAATTCTCACAAGCAAAAGCAAACTATACTAGTTACATATAGATGACAAAGTAAGAGCATTCAGTCACCACATTACATTTTGTTGCACATCTCCTAATGCTATTTCAGGCACTTGTGTATTACTAATGTTGAATTCTCAGTTCTGCTTAAAAGCCTTGTTAAACTATAGTTTCTGAAATAGTTGACCAAATTTGGTGTGTTTTTTATGTAGCTATTACCTATTGAGATATTTCTTTCATTTTCTTTTGTTTAATATAACAGTGAAATAATCCATGTTGCCCATCACACCTACTTAGTGAGAAATATGAGGGCTCACTGGACTGAGTTAACCTCACAGCCCAGACCGGGTCCCCACAGTGACAGAAAGCCCCTTGGCTGCCGTAAAGCCCTGATGTGAACCAGCGAGTAAACAAATGAGTCGTAAAGATAACAGATGGGAGCCGCAATCGCTAATCCCATCGGCCTATATAGAGTGGCAGGAGCACAGATAATCAAGAGAGCTGGAACGAAGAGGGAGGCTTGTGTTTTATGTCATGCATCATGTCAAGTTTGTATGACGCGAAACACTTTTATTTCACACATCAAAGCTCCATGTCGTGCCACCTCCATCAGCATCAGGGCGCCATCAAACAAAGATCACTGCAGACACTCCTGAGTGGATTCACTCATGTTTCTTATAGTTTTTGCAACAGGAAGTGCTCGAAAAAAATGCAAATAAATAAAATATCACAACTCCCCATACACACACCCTCACACATTCCCATTTTCATTCATTTCACTCAGTTTGTCACTGACTGCTTTGTGTTTTTAATAACCTTGTTTGAAGGCGTGCTTAGCTGTCAGCAGAAAATTAAAACAAGCACAGTGACCATGACTCCTAATTCTTTCCCTTAAAGAACACTTTTACCTAAACAAAAACATTTTATTCCACTGAATGCCACCTATATATTGTAGATCATTAAAGCGTTTGGGTCCTCTGTCTTCAGGATGCATGCCTGTTTTTCCTTTGAAAGTGCAAATAAGACATGCCTGGATTAAATAATAATAATTAAAAAAGGAGGGAAAAGAACAAGATAGGGAGCTTCTCTGTATGTGTGCTGAGGAGGAAAGAAAAGAAAACTGCTCAGAGAATACTGTCAGTGTAGGGATGGAGCAGAGCAAATGATCCATCACAGCTTCTGGCCGCAAAGCCAAATTTTAATCGTTACTCTGGAGGACATGGATTCCCAAATTTGCCCTTAAAAGGCATCTAACACATAAAGACGCCTATATAAAACCACATGTGCATATGAATACACGTGGAACCAATCATTTACTGACAGCGTAGACTCACACAAATGCACCTGCCGTAACGCACACTCACCCCCCCTTCCATCAGCTCCTACATCTATCAGTGTGGGGTGAGAGATGATTTCGAGCGGCTCAGTGTTTTGATCATTAGTTTGGACTCATGGAGTGCAGCAGCAGTGAAAAATGAGACCACTATCTCATGGCCACCTGTTCTTTCAATAAGAAAAAGAACAATTCCCAATCACAGAATGGATTGGACTTGATGTATGGAGGGAAAAACAAGTTAGTGTGTGTGTCTTGCTTGAGTGTTTATTCGTGCTTGCCTGCATCTGAATTCAATCCTGCCCATACAGTACATAATAACCACCATGGAGCTGGGATGGAGAAAACAAAATGTTTACAGAGTACAAAGATTATACAAGAGCTGCGGGCCCATTCAACAAAATTTAGCAATTTTAGGATTTTTTTAATTTTTATTTTTTTATCTGCAATATCTACATTTCTCGTCAAAATACACAATACAGCCTGGTATGTACCAGGTACTTACCCAGTAAGCACCCAGTACTTACTGGGGTTCTAGGGTACTTGCTGTGTATGTACCTCATAGGTTCCAGGGTTACCTGGTACAGTCTAAGTACTTGTTAGGTAAATACCAAGATACATACCAATTACTTACCAGGCTTGTACCAAGTCTGTACTTGTTACTTATCCAATATGCAGCTGGTATGTAACAGTACATAGGTACCTATGGGGAGTGGGCTCTGTCATGAAATGACTTGTTACCCTGCACTTACATGGTATGTACCCGGAATGTATCATGTAAATTCCAGGTAGGTATCCAGTACATACCCAATATGTACAAGGTAAGTACCTGGTACGTATCAGCTAGGTACATACCCAATTAGTACCAGGATGTATTATGTTTTTTTACCACATTTCTTTACCTGAGGTTGACAAAAACTCATTTTTAAAGAGAAACCATTTTCTTTTCCTTTCCTGTAATCTAGATGAACTGAAGCAGATATGTCTAAGATGTAAAACAGAAACAAAAAAGAGAGCAAGAAAGAAAAGAAGTGAGATCACTGACAAATAACATAGATGCACTGACAAAGACAGCAGAAATACTGAGCTTTTCAGTAATATGTGTTTTACTGAGGCATGTCCAGAGTTCAGCAGCTCTTTATTCAGCTGTCAGAGTAGCAAGAAGGAAAAAAAGAGGGATTGCAGCACTTGTTACTAACAGATGGTGTCATCCTGGACATATTAAGAAGGAAACCAATGCACCGCTGACATTAAAGGGTGAGCTAAGAGTTTTTTTTCCATATTGTCTGAAAAAGTTTAACCATGACGATGTCAGCATAGTTTGTGCAACCCCAATGCAATAATTATGATCTTTGGAAGTTGTAACTTTTTAACCTTCCGTACTACAACTGTGATTTTTATTTTGACGTTTCTACTGTCAGACTTTATGCTTTAGAGGACTAATAAAATATTCTACAACCAGAAAAATGACAACAAAAGAATCAGTGGGGTTATCAGTGCAATCATTTCCACTGATGAACAGGTTAATTGATTCTCTGTTTGTCGTTTACGAATAAGGATGCCTTTATTATCATTTGTGTCTCTCATGTTTGCTATTTTAGTTACAGTTTAGGTTTTTGTACATGGTGAGACATTCTCTGCAAGGTGAATTTTTTGCAGCATTCTTGAAAGGCTTGCTAAAGAAACCTTACACAACACACTTTTTCACCTGAACAAAGAACCTTTGTTTATTATTTGACTTTAAATAAAGTGTAGAAAGGGTTAGGTGTGCTCCCATTACAAAGATAGGCTTATTTGTGACATGTATTATTACTAAGTAATCAATGTCAATTATTTGGTTCTGACTGTCCTCAGCAGGAAAAAAAAAACTGCTGTAATGCTCAAAGTTGCTAAGTAAATTGAATGTTTTTTTTAACGAACGCAGTTACATAATGACAGCAAACGTACTGTTATTGATTTCCTACATTGGTAACATCAGATGACAACATTTCAGTGAAGATTTACAGTAGTTTTTCTTTATTCACTCAGAAATCCCCACACACTGATTTCTAACGTCTAATGAACATTTGTCCCAATATTGTAAGCTCCCTCTGTTTGTTTCTGTATGTTTTTAAATCCTAGCATGCTATATCAGGCAAACACAGTATATAATCTTAGCTTTGGGTGGTCCAGTTACTGTATCAGAACAGTTGGAGGAAAATTTAAGTGAGTAGAAATGCTGAGATAAAAGCTGGAGAGCTGAGCAGCAGTGGAGGTTTTCCTCATTGCTGTATGCTGAGGAGAAAACCAGCGACCACCCAGACTCGTGTCTGGATTTGTTGGAGATAATAAATGGTATTAGTGGTTTTGTTGATGCAGCAGAGTTAAACCCAAAGTGAACCACGTCAAACATCAGCTGAAATTTTTGGCTTCCATATGGTTTTCTTGATTCACATGTGAAATATGAAATGATTTGAAAGACTAAACAGGGACAAGGACTGCATAATGGGTACAAGCTAGTGGTCCTATGTGGCAACTGTTACATTGTTTGCCGTATAACATTGTCTTTTTTCAGTTGTCCCTGTAAAAATGAAATGAAATTAACTTTATTTGTATTCCATGCCCATTTTGTCAGTCTAGCAATTAACTGCAAGTCAGCCTTTGACAGTTTGTCCTTGCACTGAAAAAAAGTCAATTAACAAGAAAGCATCAAAGTTGTTGTCTGCAGAAATGAACCGTAACAATACCCTGTTACCCATGCTTTGGTTTTGTCAGAGCAAGAAGTTTACTTGAATAAAATGTTGCCCAGCTACCTTCTTATAAAGCATGAACACAAATAATTCATGTTTCTTAATCTGTATGCTTTATTGGTCATCAAACTGCTGCAGTGGAGTAGCTGTTATTTGTATTTTATTAGGTTTTGTGTTTGACTATCTTCTAAACCTTGCATCAGACTGTTGCTTCAACAGTGAAATAATTGAATTAGTTGTGCTTATTTAATCATCACAAAAAAGGAATTTCAGAAAGACCTACTTATTTTTTTCCCATTCTTTTGCAAAAAGCATGAATTGTATAAATCACGACAGGGACAGGAGAGGAAGACATTAACTAAAAAAAACTAAAAAAGTGGAAAACACTTTCTTTGGTCTACATTAACTTACTGACAGCAAAAAAGTAAAGCTGGTGCCAAAGCTATATGCTTCTGTCTTTGCTTCCAGATTTGTATTTCTGTGCTTAACACTACTTTGTGTGGTAATAGCATGTAAGTTATTGACATTTCTTTCCCTGGCACCAAGGAAACAATGCCAGTGATTCAGTTTCTGTTTTTATCATTAATGAACAACTCTTAGATTTTCCTTAAAAATACGGTGGTATCACTGCAACCTAGGGCAACCAAATCAGGGGTGGAGCAGCTTTTTGTGGAACAGGAATGTAATTTATGACATAACATGGCTTCAGCACATAAAACAAAGTAAAACAGCTGCTCATTTCTGCCTCAAATGAGACATTTATTTTCTATTTGGCTCTTTGGGTCCTTGAAGCACTACTTAGTCTCAGTGGAAAAAGCTTATTTGGGGTAAAGGGGAGTGGGGGTCACATATTTTATTCTGTAGATACTTCTAGAAACAAAGCAGCTCTTATTTTTTTATGATTTACCTCTCATAAAAACGTTATCGAAACTAAATATTATATAACACAATTCCAAAAGCACATTTGTAATAAAATTTCATCTAAATTCTGCTCAGATAAACAAAACAAGGGAAAGAAAACCAAATAACTTGCTTCAATAAGAAGCAGGTATGTCAAACAGTAAAAAGACACAAATGGAAACAGCAGCAACTAGAAGCACTTGGAGAGCTCAAACCTCCACCAAGGCCACGGTGTTATTAAAAATAGTATAATCTAGATCATGATCCAAATTTAATCACTTGTTTTTCTTTTGTGACAACCCTAATATCACCTGAAAACGTCATTACAATTGGTTCATTCATTTTTAAGTAATTTTGCTAACAGACAGACAAATGGACAGACAGACAAATCAATCAACACTACTGAAAACACAACCTCTTTGGTGGAGGTAATTAGAGGTGAAATGGGAGTCCTGTCAGCAGTATTAACTTCTTCAATCCTTCTCCAAACAGGATGTGAATAATTGCATGTTTTATTCCAGGTTGATGAGTCAGAGATTACCTCTCAGCTGTTATACAACCTCAGGCTGAACGTGAGGCAGCATCCTGTAAGAGCTCTGAATCTGTGGATAAGAGAGCCAAGTCTGGCACATCCTCATTGATTTCTCCCTCCCATTTGTGTTTGTATAGGTTCCACCAAAGAAGATGGCGCATGATGATGGGGGTGGGTGAGGAGTGGAGGGTGGACATCTCATTCGTTCTCGTTCAGCGTGCGGCACCCACGTCTTACTCAAAGCCGTGATCAGGAAGCCTTTATGAGGAAACTAAACCCACACACTTGTGCAACTCGTAATGCTCAGCAGAGGTGAGATTCTCGATGCATGGAAAACCCACTGTCCCAGAGGTAAACACCAGGGGGCAGTAGTAGTCTTCAGGGCCCTCTGTTGAACCTCGACCCAGCTGTGGAAAAAGATCCTCAGCAGCATCTTCTCCTCTACAATCCTCACTCCTAAAAAGCCCCTTTAAAAAGCTGTATGAAAATTCTCTGTGCTTTCAAACTGACCTATTTTGGGAGATTGGTTGCTTGGCTTCTCTGAATCTTTCTAATTTTTTCTCTCTCCCATATTTTCTCTTATTGTGAGAACTTTGAGAAGATGGACAGAACACTGGCAAGTTGCTGGGGCAGATTTAAATAAAGGATATGTAAGTAGCGGCACTGGTTAGACAGTGCTAAAAATAGAGTAGCAATATCCATTATGGTTCTTATTTTTCCTTAATAACCTAAACATATGGCAGCTTTGCATGAATGCACTGGCAGCAGGCATTCAGTCACAGAGATTCATAACACATTTTAATGCTGTATTCAATTTCATAAAGCTTCTTGGAAGTCTAAACATACCTCCCTCCTTTGGTTAGAACTCTTTATTTCTGCAGACATGTGCCATAGTAAACACAATCATCCCCTCCTCCATGTTTTTAGGATTAATATCATCTTTATTTAGAAGCATAGCAGGAAAACTGTTGTTGCTACTGCAAAGGGACACTTGAGCAACACACATGCACCCAGATGCAAAAAAAAAAAAAAAAACGTGACGTGTCATGCTGTCCAGCTCAAATACGTGTCCTTGTCCTCTATCAGTGATGACATGATGTGCCAGTGGTGGATTGATTTGGTCCAACACGATTAGAACCAATCAGATATAAAAAGAAGAAGAAAAAGACTCAGCAAGGGGGTAGTGGTGAGAGTGAGATCCCTCCTCCTTTGACTTAATGGATTTAGGTTTCATTCAAAGACACAAACTATGACACATGGGGAAAAAAGATTTTCTTTTCTTTACTTTTATCTGCAGAAGTACAACAGTGTCTCCTCTAAGTGTGAAACACACGTTCACATGGTTGGAAAAATACTTCCAGCTCTGCTGTCATCGTTCTCTGCTGTATGCACACAAACCTCCAGCGATCATCTTTCCTCGCTTACCTACTTTCCTATCTTCCTCTCACTGTTCTTTTCTTTCAGGGATGGCTCCAGCTAACAAGGCCGGTGCTCGGGGGTTGCATTAGAGAGGTCCATGGTTTGTGGTCCCCATTACTGAGCTGGAAGAAAGGTTTCAGAACACTGCTATCTATCTGATTGCATGTGTGATAAAAGAATAAAGCTGTTAGGAGAGGAAGAGGAGGAGGAGAAAAGGGAGTATCATCATAACAACCTTTGGGGTGCCATGAGTTTGGTAACATGGGGGCATGATTGTGCTCCTCTGATTTCCCTGCATGCTCAGAACCCAGACTGATAAGACACAGGCAAAGTGCTCAGGGCTATATGTTTCTGAGGTATCTTGGTACCACTTTTTTCTTCTTCACCGTGTGCCAGACTGGTATGTTTGTTAGTCTGTGTGTTTGCTTATGGTCCCAGGCAGGGATTACCTGAGTACTCATTATCACTCACGGTGAAGATCATCATTGCTGACCTGCCTGCAATGCACAGCTCCCTTAACTCTTTGGTAACACACTGCTAATACCCACATTTTACTGAGACACAGTAAGCTCCAGTGAGCAGCAAAGGGCACATACTGCGTGTAAAATGAGGCTGTCTAGTAGGAATCGTTTACTTCCATCAGGAAAAAAGAAAGATAATGCAAACTATTAGCTGTAAATTCAACAAATTCCACCACTGAGGCTCTCAGAAGCCAGCAGATGTACGACTCTGTTGGTCTTGTCGGTTTTGTTTCATCTGAGTGAAAGCTGCTTACAAGCTGCTGTGGCGGTTTACAAATCTGTCTCTGGAAAACAATTTCACTTTCACAGATCTCTCTCACACCCATTGTTCTCAGTCTTCTGTGTCCCATGTGGGCATTACAGCCGGTTCGTCCCCTGATCTTACACTCTGCATCAAATTTATTGTCACTTGATTGGAGCTGTGTGGTAGATTTACTGCTTTATGTGTATTAATAATTGTAATAACAGTTCAGCTGGAATATTATTGTTTTATCCCACTTTAGGCAAAGGTTATGATGAAAATGTTCCATCTATGCTTTAAAGGTTTAGGGACAGAGGACATAATGTGAGTGTTTGCAGAAGCACACATGTATTGAGACATTGATTCAGTGTTTGTAATGCCAGAGAACACTGTCCTTATATTAAAGTTGAATTCCATTACCTAGTGTTGACGCTACTCATACACCTTCACCCTAGTCCTTATTCCAAAGACCCAATGAGCAACAATTAAAACTTTTCACTGCAGTACTGGTTACCCTTCAAATATTTGAAACATCATCAGTTGTTGCTGACTCATTTTAGGTAAAAAGATGCAACATCAGTTAATATTAATAATAATAATCATAATAATAAATTTATTTGTATGGCCTTTTACAACAACCACTAGGTTAACCAAAATGCTTTACGGTGGGTAAAATAAAATAAAACATATAAAACACAAGTAATAAAACAGGATAAAGCACAAAGACAGTAGAATAAAGTAAAAAAGAAAAAATGTCACACTACTGAGCATTAAAAGCCATGTTGAACATATATGTTTTGAGCCTTGATTTGAAGAGGTCCAGTGGGCATATGGTGTATAAAACTAGTTATCAAGTCAGCAGATTTAATCATAAAATTGTACCCACTTTGGAGGCCGCCATACAGCCACATGACTTGATAGACATATAGAATTCAGTGAAACTGCAATGAAAACTTCACTTTTACAGTTTTCCTGCATTTTTGAGTCACTAACTAATCAACAATTGCAGCTCAATGAGATTTCACCTTTACTGTACTAATGTAAAATTAGCTCTTATACTATGTAGCATTTTTCTTTTGCATTCTTGATTTTTATTGGATTGGTTTTTTTAACTTATTTTTTTTTTAACCTGATTTATTTCTCCTAATGTTTTTTATTGTGCACTTCAGTTAGTTGCAGGGGTGGAAAAAAAAAAATTTGTCCACCAGCCATGCTACGGTAGAAAAATCTGACGAGGAAGCACAGATCGTCAAAACACCGGCCGTAGGCGCGAACGCACACTAACCGACGTCATGACGTCATTGATTTAGTTAAAAAAAAAACGTTTAACTTTCGGTTCTTCCCTCGACTACTCTTGAAAAACAGAAAATAAAATAGTTTCTCATCACAACACCTAATTGGTGTTAGACTGCATGAAATCTGTAGTGGATCGAGTGCATCATATGGGTTTGCAGTGAACTGTTGTAATATTTTTATGCGGGTTTTCTCCGCCTGAAGTGGTATTTCACTTTTATCTAAATAACATTCGGGTTGAATGTTATTTAGA
>NC_051430.1:27265843-27351764 GCF_001649575.2 Kryptolebias marmoratus | reverse complement strand
GACGCAGGGGGAACCGTATCTGATGGGGGAACGGGGCTCGACGTAACAGCAGCAACTCGAGCACATTGCTGCCCCCTATAGGTCAGGAGGACAAATAACACCTTTTCTGTTCAAATTGCCAACCCGCCACAGTGGCGTGTGTGTTGATCAAATTCACCCTAATTTCCACCCCTGGTTGGTTGTATGCATTTTTTTTTGTTTGCACACTGACACCATTTTGTTGTGTTTCAAATCAGAATGACTCAACTACAAATTTAAAAATCATTATTTAAATATGCACTATCCACCACTGAAGGCTTTACTAGAGCTCTGACATTGTGAACTAAGATCTTATTGGATTCCTTTCGGTAATTTTCCAGCTCTAAGTTACAAGAAAACCACACCAACGTTAACTCTTATTTTATTGTAGAAAGGTCCTCCCTTTGAACACTCCAGTTCACATCCATGAATCTGACCTTATGGTTAGATTAGCTGCCACAGTAAAAAAAAAAAAAAAAAAAAAAAAGTATAGAGAAAACAGGATTACAAAGCACACAAAAGAAAGATGATTTTATCTGCAAAGGATACCACTGCTTCACCTTCTTTTGGCTGATATGTTAATGTTCAGTTGTTGATTGAACTTTATTTTACGATGCCAGCTTCTTGCTTTTCCTCATCTCCATTACTAAATGCCTTGTTTTTACACCAGTTAAACAGCCCTTTACCCAATCATGTATTAGTAATTATCTTAGCAAAACAGGGAGGCTACACATTGTTTTGTTAAAATCAATATTTTAAATTAAATTAACAGAAACCCTAAAGCAGTAAATGAGTATGCATGTCATGTATGAATGAGTGGCTGTGTAGAAAACACAAAGAAAACAGCTGCGTCTGGTCTAAGGGCTGCCAGTCAGAGGGAGAGCAATCTTGAGAGCATACATCTGATTAGCCTGCTGATTGCAACCTGCCCAGGTGTGCTGCATCTCCAGTAGGCTCTGCCCTCAATTAAGCAAAAAAACACAACAGCAACAAAAATAAAGGCCAACTACCTAGCAGTCCCATTGCTTCTTACAATGTATCTGTTTTCTCACAATTTTATATATATGTATTTAATAATAAAAAAAGAATGTCCATTTGATCCACTATCTTGAAAAAGAACCTGAAGTAGGAAAAGGTTAGCTGTGAAGCAAAAGTTATCATAGTAAAAGAAGCAAACCACAGACAGAGCCAGAAAATCCATTGTTAGACCTGATGTTTCATGTATCCCTGATCAGCTGCAATTTATTGTCTTTACATTACAAATGAAACTTCTTTTTAGATCCATGCATCTTTCTGCATGAGAAAGGCAACTTCTGACCATCAGTGGTTCTTTAAGGTCTTTGAATAGAAACGTTTTGGTTCTTTCTAGCTTCAGACTCTAGAGACTCAAAGAAACTGAAATTTAAAAAATAAAACTACTGGAGCCGACCCTTTCAAACTGCACCATCTGATATAATTCAGAATATTCTTTTTAATGTTTAATTTCAAACTGTACAGTGAGTACTAATAATGTATTTTATAGTTGTGTCTTTAAGTACAGTTGCAATATTATTACAAACTGGTATTAAATCAAATTTTCGTACATTTAAACACTGAAAAAAAGTGGTAGGTTGTGAAAAATGGCATCTCGAGAGATCCTGACCCTTTTGAAGCACATCCAGGATATAAAACTAATCACCCACCCACTGAATCAACACAAGGAAATACTACAAATGATTCTTATGAGATTTGGTTTAGTAAAAATTTCCACTGTTAAACGCACATTTTTTTTTGGCTTTGTTTTGTATCTTAGGCCACGTCGAGACCAAACTTTGTGACCTCGTTATGCTGCACTGCGCTGAATCTGATGGATGAACTTCAATAGACATTCGGTAACATCAGCAAAGAAGCGCACACTCCAGGGGATACTTTCTTGGAGCTGATCCTGCTCTCATTTTTAATGCAGACAAAAAAGAACAAGAAGGCTGTTTTAGGTTGATTTGTTGTGTTATGTTGCTCATAAGAAAACCAATGGACAGAAAGAATGGTTATTTCTGTTCATTTGACTGTGAAATGTAAAGGAAGTTATTGATTGAATGAGCTTAAACATTTTTCAAATTGTTTTATTTTTTCTATCCACTTTACTTTGTTGTCAGTGACAAAGAAGTTGAGCTGAAAATCTCTCCTGATGCTGGTGCCGCTTCAAGATGCAATGAGGTGTAGCTGCGGCGTACAGAACTATTTCTAAAAGTAAACAATGGCACTCGCAACGATCGAGTTGCATCTGTCTTTGTCTGCAGATCTGCCTTGTTGTCATTTTCCTCGCATAACCTCGAAATATTTCAGGACACACCAGCTCGCACATAAATTTGTGTCATTTTCAATCCTATCATCCCAATTCACGCTCCCTTTCAGCTGTTTAATCACTGCAGAGGATTGTGGGACACAGTGCTGATAGACAATAATAACAAAACAAAAGATATTGGTTGGGCAGCAGTCGACACAGATTCTGGTCTCAGCAGCCCAAAGCGCTGCTGACCTTGAGTTGTGTAGAGGAAGATATAGAAAGCTGTTTGCGTCCTCTGCTCGTCGCTTTCCCAAACAACAGCACACATGCACACATACATATCCCCTCACATACACCAGTTTCTCCCTTTTAACTCGGTCTCATGTAAAAGTACGCAGTGGTTTCACTAATCCATTCAGCTTTTATGCTGCGGCCCCCTTTTCCCTCTCCCGCCTCCCTTCTCTCTCATCTGTCACACACAATCATATACACACACAAGACTAATCTCATCTATTCCAACACCTAGCGGAAATGAGTCCCTTGCTGCCATTACAAACTGCCACATGTAGCCCAGTCTGTTACCCTGTGTGTTTCATTGTAAGTGAATGCTTATTTATGCATCTCTCTACGGCGGCTATAACATGATTGTACTTTAGTCTATGACAAGTTCAGAAATTCTCTGATTTTCTGGACACCTTCTAACCTCCAACCTGCTTTGCTGTGTCACTCCCTACAAGGCATTCTGAAGCAAAATGTGCTCCTCAGTGTCAGAAAGCTTGGTCTCAGTTGCAGGTCATGGGACCACCAACTGGATAATGAGCCAAAACATACAAGCAAAACAGCCAAGAATGGCTGAGAACAAAACACTGGACTATTTTGAAGTGGCCTTTTATGAGCCCAGATCTTATTTTTATTGATCATCTGTGGAAGGAGCTGAAACCTGCAGTCTGTAGAAGGAACCCTTCAAACCTGAGACAGCTGAGCAGTTTGTTTCTAAGGAGTGGTCAAAACACCTGTGGACAGGTGCAGAAATGTCAGAGAGAGTTACCTGATTGCCTTAAAAGGTTGTGCAACAAAATATTAAGTTTATGGCTGAGTCCTTTTAGTCATGGCCAACTTCATTAGATTTTTTTTTTTTTTTTTTGTAGTAATTTTGTTGAACTACAAATCAGATTTATCGTTGATTTATATAATTTTTTCTTTATTTTATTTTTTTTGTTAAAGGTCTTTCTAGGAACAGGTGTTGCAAATTAACCGTGGCTATAAACACTGATGCAGGCATCTGATTGTCTTGATCTATGTTACTTGTATCTGTTCCTTTAAAATAAATGATTCATTCATTCAATCATTCATTCATTCAATCATTCATTCAGAAGCAATGCCTGATTTTTATAATTTTCTTTTCTTTTTCTTCTTCTTCTTCATATTATTATTATTACATGTGTCAGTGTAAAATTATTTCAGTCAACTTTATGTGTTTTTCATTATTTTGTTTTTCCCAAGTAAAGGGTACAAACAACTTTGTCCACCTCTGTAAGGTTCTGTTGACGCCCACTAAAATGGAAGGTCATATTTTAGGTAATGAACAAACAATTTAAAAAGCAGGTAAATTTAGTTAAGCACATAATTTATTATACTTTTGCTGTTTTTTTTATTTTTGGTACACCAGCCTACATCCGAATGGGGCATGAATTTGTGTCTGCTACTATGTCCTGCTGTCAAACATGACTGGTTAATTTGTAAAGATTTCAATCACATCATAATACACTTAATATTATACTGTAAAGGTGAAAATTATGGATTATAAAACCACATTCTTGCAAATGCATAAAAGAGCTTTGACCACTCAAGAAATTCAGCCCTGTTGAAATGTTAACAATGGCTCGAACGAAGCAGTGGCTTGTAGGAATAACATTAAAAGGTCATCTATCGCTGTGAGAAGTGGAGTTAAAGCTGATGAACAGATCTGAGGCAGAGCAAAAAAAAGGGATACAAAAATACTCTGTCTGTTTGTGTAGCATATCTGTATTCCTCTCACTTCCTCTAAGAGAGAAGGAAGAGGGTGGTGGTGGTGGGGGGCCCTGCAGCCGGCAGGTGGAAGGTGGTCTGGCATTTAGACATTTGACAGTATCAGTGGTGTGTGAGCGAATATCAGCAGTGCGTGGGTGTGCAAGTTTGGCTGAGGGGAGGAGGTTGAGGAGGAGTTGGGGTGTTGAGGGGAGGGATTTTGTCTGAGCCACAAAGCAGATGTTGCAGATGTGAGTGGGTGTTCTCAGTCTGGAAGTCCAGGGATTCATCTCCGTCTCGCTCTCCATTGAGGATTTTGCTGCTTACTAGCTCATTACCAGCCGCAGGCTTCACTGTGAACATTTATAAAGCCTGACTGGCACAATGCCAGGCCACATATAGAGCAAAGTTTAGCTTGGTAAAAGTACAAGCTTTGAATTCTGAGAGATGCTATAGCAATTCATCATCATCTTACACTGTTCATCACATCACCGAGGACAGGGTTTAGGTGTGGGATGGAAGAAAGGTTTGTCAGATTGTAGCTATTTCTGAAAAGATATTGCTTGTCAAGGTGTTATGCTGCTGACAGCACATAAACTTTGCTTTTATCTGTTTTCTTAAGCTACACACACACCTACACACACCTACACACACCGACACGCACCCCCCCTCCAACACACACACACACACACACAGTATGAAGCTATCTCAGTGATTTGGAGCGAACATCATAAATAGGTTCCCCAGGGTAGTTTTGGCTTATTCCACGGTGGCAAAAATTCACATCATTAATAAATGTATGGACCAATTACTCTACAAATTAATTATTTAATCTACCCATGAATTAACCATGCAAGCAATCAGCCACATATGAGCAAGTCAATCACTGTTGATCTGACAAAAACATCTGACTGTTCTCTCCTGACGCCGTTCTGCTCTTCTTCCTATTCAATGGATAAACATGATGGGGGAAATACTGTAGATGCTGTATTTGATCTTTATGCCTGCAGGTTTGCCTGGGGCAAATTTTCATCATTACTTGCACTCCTTTATTCCACTGTGGCCTATTTTTGACATATTTGTGACATTTTCAGCATGAATGGAATGTGCCTTTAATCACCTTTCACAGTCAGAAGTAGTTGCATGAAGACATTGTGTCTTGAGCACAGTCCTGGCTCATCTGTTTTAAGCACAAAGCAAACAGTAACATGCTAAATTACAATGAAAAAACTTCTTGACACAGTGATTCAAAAAAAAAAAAAAAAGAACCTGCACACCACACGAGGGCTGAATGGATGCTGATCCTAATGCTTTGACATTTTAAACTGGTTTTGCATAAATGTGGTTTTGACTGTTTTAGTTGTTTTTATATGCTTGTGCTCCTTAATTGTTTTTCCAATTTTTGCCCCTGCACGGCATGTATCCCTGGCAGATTGAGGGAGTGTCTGATTTCAACAAATCCTACCAGTGGGGCTGGACTGAAGGACAGCACAGAGGCACTTATGGCAGCACCAGAGATCCACCATACCAGACAGAACCCAAGATGCAGGCTGTATAAAGATGCCCCAGAGACAGTCCAGCACATAATAGTAGGATGTAAGATGCAGGTCAAGGAATGCCATAACCAAGTGGCTGGAATAGTGCATAGGAACATCTGTATCAAGTATGGACTGGAGTCAAGTTCTTTCAGCTGCTGTCTTCTTCAAGGGTTGCTCACACAAATCATCTAGCAATTGTTTTACACCAAATGCCTTTCCTGCCACAGCCTGCACTTGAACTTGCAACCTCAGGACTACAAACCTGCTGCACTGGCCACCAAGCCACTGCAGCCCAGAAGCATGAGCTGGAAGTTTCACAGTCGAAATGGAAGACGTCACCTATGGTGGTGAAAAATGGCAGGGCTAAGATACTGTGGGACTTCCAGAACCAGACTGAAAAACAGGTATTGGCTAACTAACCAGGCATTGTGGTGACAAGCTACAAAAGATGGCAGCCGGGATAGATGCAGCAATCCCAAGTGGTTGTAACATCAGGAAAAAAGGAACACAAGAATAACTTGGAGAAATACCAAGGGCTGAAAGAGGAAATAGAGAAGTTGTTGAAAGTCAAGGCTTTAGTGGTACCAGTGGTGATTGAAGCACTCGATGCTGTGACATCAGAACTGAAAGAGTGGCTCCAACAGATCACAGGAACAACCTCAGAGATCTCTGTCCTGAAGACAGCAGTCCTAGGAACAACTAAGATACTGCGTAGAACCCTCAAGCTCCCAGTCCTCTGGCAAAGGACCTGAACTTGAAGTGAAGAAGAACCCCCCCATATGAATAAATAAATAAATAAAAAGTAGGCTGAGCTGTATAGTAGTTTACTTACTTAGTATTCAAAGCAGCAAAGACAACAACTTCATTTGCTTATGTTTTGGAGTTTTAGCTTTTCAAACTATTCAAGCCTATTACAGAATGTTCATATAATTTACATTAAATGTGTTAATTAAAAAAAAATGACATTGCCTCTGTGTTTTCTTGTTATTCAAGTCAACCAGTTTCATATTCTGGTTGCTGTTTCACCCAGGCATAGAAATAAATGTGAGTCCCTGCAGGCAGGATTGTATAGTTGGAAGTGAGCTTGTGATTTTTCCTTCACAGAGGAGACTATAATTATTCAACCAAAAGAAAAAGAAAAAAAAAAAAAACAAAAAGAAAAAGATAAAACAAAAGTCAAGACATTTCTCATCTCTCTGAGATGATGAGCTGCTAAAAGGATCCATGTCATGGTTTTGTTTCAATTTTGATTTTCTTTGTTTTGGTCTGAGATGATGGTGCTTTAAAATTGCTCATTCTTATTGTTTAATGATTTCATACTTCTGCATTTATATTAATTTTTGCTGGCAGAAATTGTGCTACTGATCAATTTTCACCCTTTTTATCAATGCAGATTTCAGGACCTAACTGTCTTTTGTGTTTTATTTCCTGCTTGGACTTACATTACAACCATGTTGTATTTAACTGATTCACCTTTTTTTAATTAAAAAATATAGGGCAATGAAAAAAGCAGGCATATCTTGTATTTAATACAGACTTAAACACAATAGTAAGTGGCTCTTTTAACCTCCCTAAGGTAAGATGCTTTCTATCTATTTGACTAGTTTGATTGTACTGCAAAATACATGCATTGTGTGCCGTCTTTTTATTAATTATGCATCGTGCTTTTGATCTTCTTTCTGCATCACTTATCAACAAAGAGAATTTGCAGAGAATTCAGCACCACTGCCTCTTGATGCATGGGGCTTTGTTGAGATGAATAAGAGTCATTCAACAGAAAATTACTTTCCTTTTTTTCTCTTTTTCTATTTTTTCCACCAACTCTGTGCAAGCAAGCTCCCTATTATTTGTTCATTGTACACTTTTGTAAATCTAAGTCAGTACCTGCTACCAAGCAAAAAGTTGGTTCAGTTTGTCAGCAGCATCAGAGTGTTCAAGGTTTAGCAGTAAGAGATAGCCGTCTGTTGAAGTTAATGCTGTTTGCCCAAATTATTTTGCATTACAAATACATGCTTAGGTACAAGTGCAGGCAATTCATAAGGGCAGGTGAGGTTGCACCCCCAAAAATACCTCTTCCTAATAAATAATGTTTTATACTTAGCTTCTTGTGTGTTGTTTTGTTCTGTCTTCTGACTCTTTTAAAGAGAATTTCAAACAATTTATGGGGATTCAGGTTTGCAGTTATGTGGCAGGGCAGGTCAACAACCCCATTCATCAGTAGATTTCTCATACCACCTTGTCTGCAGTGATCAGAACTACACTTAGTTCCAATATTGAGATAGAAATAAGCCTGCCTCTTGTACACATTCCTCTGGAGTTAGCTCACTAATACAGCTACTACTAATGCTTGACCTCAAGTGATTTTATCAAAAGCAGGAATGCTGTGAAGCGTTGAACCTGCTGTCCAACAGTAGAGACTTTTTGCTTAAAATATTCACCTGTCAGACTAAAATTAGAATATAAATTTGCAATCAAGCAGCTTGAATCCGACCAACCGGTCATGAACAGAACAGAGAAAACTAAAAACAGGAAATTTCCTTCAACACAGGAGGCATATTTTCTATCTCCATAGCTATACTATAGACTAGAGCTGGTCGGTTACTAACTCACCCTGGTTAATGAATCAAGACTCACGAGTCAGAGGTCTCAATTAACCCGGATCCTACATGTCCTCTGGCAGACTGCAGCTAAGTCCATGAGTTAGCGAACTGGCCGTAAAAACAGTTGAGTCCCCAGAAATGCTGCTGATTTAGATGACGTGGGTCTTCGACTCTGATTGCAGTCACTGGAGAAACAGAGCTGTAGATACAAGTGATTTACATACATGACATTCATTTCAGTTAACATTTTGGTGAACTTTTATTTTATTTGCACATTTTACATTTTTGTTTTATTTGTTTTATTCTATAATTTGATAAATATTAGTTTGTGTATTGGTGTGTGGAGCTGTAAAAAACAAACAAATAAAAAAAATAATAGGAATAATGCAAATTCACAGCCATATCTTTTGTTGATGTTGTTGTGTGTGTGTGTGTTTCTTTGTGTGTGCAGTTTAGTAGGTGTTTGTGCTGCATTTAAATGCTGTCCTGCCCTGTACACACAGCTGTTCATTACAAACACTCCTGTTCTAAGAAGGAAAGATCTCTCACCTCTGTCTGAATTGACTATTGAACCAGTGTTGCAAGGTGTGCGAGACACAACCTTAATGTTTTTTCTTGTAAATTGTCATGGATTTTATTTTTTTATTAAATTATTTAACACTGGTATATATACAGCTAACTAGTTACCTCCTAACCCTGTAAAGGCTTGCTTAGCCTAATTAGAACAAACTTTATTAAAGATGCTTTTGAATGTATCTACCTTGTAAATTTCAATCAAATACGGGAATACTGTAATTAGAGTTTCAGGGACTGAAGCCAACATTTGTCCCACTAATATTTTTTGCTCAGGAGCTGCTATTCCTTCGGGAACTCTTAAATCATTGCTGTCAAAGTGCATTGTAAACATAGCAGAACACTATTTTGACTGTTTCTAAAAAAAAAAAACTTGAAGTAGGGTACTCTAGACCAAATAATTCTTTCCTAAACCTAACCAAGAAGGTTTAATGCTTAAACCTGATAATAATAATAATAATAATAATAATAATAATAATAATAATAATAATAATAATAATAATAATAATAATAATAATAAAGGAAATAAGGAATCAGAATAAACCTGGTGTGTCTCCTGACAAAAAGTCACTTATTTGAACCCTTAGGAAAAAAATTGTTTGCAGCTATTAGGTAATATGACACACTTTCTGGCAGATGTACTATGTGCCCAAAGCTTCTTCAGCTGATTATGTTACTAAACATGTGACTTGGCTCTCTCTCAAAGGAACTAAGTACAGGCTTCATTACTGAGCATTATTCAACTGGGAGCAGTTCATTTTACTATTGATGACTCAAATCAATTTCTAATTTTCCAGCTTCTTTGATGTTATGTTCACATGTGATCAGCTGTTTCTCGAGGCACTTTCCACTAGATTCCAAATGAATGCCATATAAGAGAATGCAAATTGTCATCTCCTTAGGGTGTAAAAAGGCAAAGTTTAACAAGTATGCTATAAAAATTTTATGTTACAGATTAGGACGTCTGAACATGTTGAAACATCAAAGAAAAAAAAACTGGTGATCATTTTATCTGTTCAGGTCTCACATTTATCATGCTCACCCCGTGGCAGCCTCGTACATTCACCTACACATTACACAGCCATTCAATCATCTTTTTACTGTCTGCTGTAAACTCTGTCACGACAGCATCTCTTGTGGCTGCAACATCTCATGTGTGGAGAATTCCTTTCAACCTTTAAAACTGCAATAAAATGTCTTTTTTTTTTTCTTTTTTTTGATACCCATGCAGTTGGGGATTATTGTTAAGTTATAAATCTACAGGTGGGTATAAGGAGGCTGTAGGTGAATGGGGAGGGTGAAGCTAAACAGGTGGGGAAAATGTCTGATAGTTTTATTGGTGTCATATTACATTTAAAACTCTTGGTGCAAAATATGAACAACAGTAATGTTTTCTTATTTGCAGGAGGTAACAACATAAATAAGAGCCTTTTTTCTATTTTATTTGGACAGCAAATTTTATGATCGCATGAGTTCACAGAACAATAATACAGACATACCATAAAAATAGCTTGTTGGTAATGAAAATGCAAGAGGCACAACTTTTCATGGTTAGTTACATTTACAACACACCGACCTGCAGCTTTATTGAATTTAATGCTCCTATGACTGAAAATACATGAGTTTATTTAACATTTTGAATGTTTAACCATTAAAAGGGTGGAATGTAAAAGGATTATGACACACAAATGTCACAGTTTTTTTTTCTTGTTTAGAAATGTAAATCCTTTCTGTCCTCAAGCACAAATGTCCCCTAAGCAATCTTCTTATAAGTAATTAGCCACTAACTGCAAGTGATAAACATATCTGCACTAAGAGATGATATTTAAAACTGAGACCATAAAGAGAACAGACTATTAACAGACACCAAAGGACCTACAATGTCTTTCTGTGCAATGAAGCATTGCAACACATTTGGAGGCGGTTAACATTTTATTTGTGCTCACAGACTCATCACCTCTCTGTCACTACATGCAGATGGTGGCATCACAGGTTAAAGTGAGGTTTTATTCCAGATGACTTGCAGCAAACAATAAATTTGTCACATGCAACCAAAAATAGCCTCTTAGAAGTGCCACCACAGGGGAAACACATGCTAGCTTTATAATAGCACTTCACATATATAGAATATTAATTTTATTCAGTATGATTATGCAGGATTTACAGCTCAGTACGGAAACGAGTCTGTGGGAAAGCTCACCTAGGGAATCAAGCAGATGAGTCCAATTTTAGCAACTAACAACCCAACTGTAAATAAATAAAATCTCTTAAAGTGATATTATGTGACGACTCAATTTTAAGCAAATCATAATCACCATATATAATTATGTTACCCAAACAAAATTTAAAAGAAAGCCTTCTGTTGGGCTCCTGTGTGTGTTGTTTTTGAAGATTAATGTCTTTTTATTATTGTGATTAGTTTCATTTGACACAAATGTCTTCCTTCACCCTCCTCTCAAACAATTTGTCTTTGTCCAAAACATGAACATTTTGGTCTACCAAAGAGTGTCCCTTATCCTTGAGGTGTAAAAAGTTCCTCGAATGAGGAACAGCTACAGAACTACAGAACTAAAGTCCAGTTGTTTGGTTGTTTTATTATTTTTTGTAACTGTTAATCAACCCAGCTGTTTTCACTTCATCACAACCCCTCACTGGTTAAGTAGTCCTCTGTTTTACAAGTCAATTGTTGGACCCTTTTATTACCTATACCATGGCTTCCTGCCTCCCCTTTGGCACCTTAAGGTCCAACTCTTTTTGTTGTTGTTTGTTTGGATCCTGCGTCCAAAATGTGCCCTTTTGGTCCTACAACTCAAACTCAACATGGCAGAAAAACACCTGGCTGAAATTCTGAACCTAACCAATCATATCCTAGTGATAGAATACTTCATTTAAAAGTATAGGTGTTAGACAAAATATGAATAAAAACATTATACAATAATTTGAAAATGATTTGAACCTATTAAAAAAGCGTAAAGATAAAATATTTGTCTCATGTATAGAAGTGATGACAATAGCGCCGACTGTTTGGGCTTAATTTCATTTCACCCCTTCGCCCTATGTTTTTATGTCATTTATCCTTAAGAATAAAACAGCAAAAATATTTCCCCATTAAAAAGAGTTTATTGTTGCAAGCACCATAATGCCTAGTTTGATGTATTCCAGTATATTATGTTTTGGTTTTCTTGTCAATCTTTTTTGGCAAGCATAAAAAAGGCTTATGCTGAAGGCTGTTACAAGCTCAATAACTAATTTTGCACAACATACTGTACAGACACATATTGACATTGTGTCTGTTCACATAAAGTCATGTCAGTCACAATTTGAGGTGTATGGGCTTTTTTTAAGAGTGTTCCATTTTATAGAGATTTATTTTAACAGCTCTTATGATATCAAATTAAGAGTAAAGTGGTAGGTGTAGTTCTAACTCTAGGGAAGGATTTTTGGCCTTATTGGGCCAATAATATTAGCATCAGGTGAGACATGAAAAAGGTCAAAAGAATAGACAGTTTACACAAGATAAATAATGTGAATACAGAGAGTCAATATGTTGAGGGAATAAATTGGATTACCTAATGTCGAGATGAAAACTGAATTATATTTTTTCTCCATAATTCTTCTTAAAACACGTCAGCACAAATAACATTCTTTAAAACTAAAATTCACATTAAATATCCCAAGCTTTACAAGTGTTTATATCAGACAGGATAGATGATCTTTTGAATGTGGAATGAGTTCAACTTCTTTCGGTGTAGTTTCATTAAATGTGTTGCCAAAGAGTTAGACGGACAGTTTGGGCATTACTATATGCCTGAGTCAAACGTGTAACCACACGTGTGATGCAGACAATGATGATTAATGACATGTATAATATTTCAAACTTACAAATTGTTCCCACTGGCTTCTTAACAGACAGGGGTTAGTACAACTTAACCTCTGCTTATTGCCTTACTCTCCAGACCACATCCAGCCTCAATGAGACTGATTACACTAAGAAATGTGCATAAATCACACTTTGTCAATTGTTGTGCCAATTCATTACATATTGCCCCCCACTTGGCTTAGCAATTACACCGACTCGCAAAGGCAAGTACAACACACAATGGTCTGGTCTCACCATTGTCCATACAAAAAGCTAGTAATTGTACTGTGTGTGTGTGTGTGTGTGTAGGTGCTTTTTTCAAATCCCAGTCTCTACATTACACATTATCACTGTAGTATGTATGTCTTTAAGGTTGTATTGGTGTCCTTCCATCACCATCTCACTAATGTCATTATACACCTCCGCACTTTTCCCCTCTATATACCCCCCCTCCTCAGGAGAGGACCAACAAGAGCTAAAATTTCACATTGAGCCAATTAGGCTGACAGGAAGCTGCTGTGCTGGCACGAGCATATGTTTACGATCTCATTATAAACAGTCTTCCTTGTCCTGATAGGGACCGCCTCATCATTATTCCTTGCCAGGAGTAATTCCCAGGTCCTTAATTTGGCAAGGCTCTGAGCCAGCCCACCAAGATTGGAAAGCTACACTGAGATTGTTAGTACCTGTGACTCAAAGGTGGTGATTGCACTTTTTTTTCTACTGGTGGTGGGGACAGGAGGTTGCAAGGTTAACCCATTTAGAACCGATTCAGCTTCAAAACATTGCATCTTTGCTAAAAATATACATTTGTGGCTGGGGTTTCACTTAGAGCATCCCTAGTGTTAGGAAATTATCTATCTCAAGAAGGCTGTCTTCCCCATAAAAGCAGCGCTGTAGGCAATTTATGCAAGCTGTTATTATGACCTGCAATTATTTTTCAAAAATAACTGACCTCTAACAGAAAATAGAGCTTTCTAACATAGGGTAAAAAATATATATATTTCAGTATAGCCCATCTCCTATCTTGATACTTTACTTAGCTCAACCAAGCAATTTGCTACATATTCAAAACCAAATAAAAAGTATAATCTGCATTAAATAATGAACTGCAGAAAATTTATCCCACCTACTTTTTTATTAGGACTTTGTGCCTCTATTCAAAGTGTAAACACTATTCATTGTCATTTCAAAGATTTTTATGTATTTATTTTGTAGTGAGTCATAAAAACAAGCTAACTATATGCTCAGTTTGGTTGGAAACCTATGTGTTCTTCAAAGTTTTTATGCAATTTTAAGTTAGAATGTTTTGTTAAGCAGTTATTTAATTAAGTTATTGAATACTTTGAGTATCAAATATCACTGCTTTTAGAAATGTTTTACACAAGATTAAACTTAAGAAATGGCTGCATTTGCTGCAAAAATGTTGTGTGAATTCAGAGTGCTGAATGACACTTTGAATGAAATTTACTGAAGAAGCTGAAACAGAACAGAAAGCTAAATGTAGCAAAACATTAATTAAAAGTAGTAAAAATACTAACTTAAAATAGCAAAAAAATTAGCTAAAATCAGCAAAACACTAGTTAAAAGCAGTAACATGTTAGCTAAAATCTAAAAGTAGCAAAATGACAGCAAAAAGTAGCAAAAGCCAAGCTGAAAGCTAAATGTAATGAAAGCTAAAAGTAGAATAACACTAGCTAAAATTATCAAAATGGTAGTTAAAAGTCGCAAGCTACTGACAGCTAAAAAAATCAAAAGGCTAAAATTAGCAAAAAACCACAAGACACACAAGAAGACAATAACTGCATACTGAAGCAGATCTTAAAGAGAACATTGTTTTTGAAGGGAAAGAGTTGAAGACATTGCAATCAATTTTAATAGGAAAAACTTTATAAGTACAATTAAATAAATTTACACAATTAACTGTTCTGTGTCTGTATTCACACTCTCAAATATTAGTTATGCTGGTTTTGGAATTATTGTGCAGAAGGAGGCTCTTTGCTTCAGCATGTAAGATTCACACTTTGCATGCAGAAATCCACTGCAGTATTTTCAGATTGCAGTCGTCATCACACTGCAGGCTTCACACCTGTATGAAGAACTCACACTGGGGATGTTTCTGTGAATTAAATGTGGTTAGAACTGGTACATGCTTTCATGCTCTGGTGAACAGGGATTGTTCAGCCCTACACAGTTATGCACGACATACTCAAAGCAACAACTGAAGTTGGCTGCTGGTCATCAGCATGTGCACACATTGGGTAAACAGATCAGTCAACTGGACTTTTGGCACATAAATAATGTGATGGAAAAATATTTTAGAGCAGTGTAAAGGTAGGTTAATGAAGATCAAATGTAGAATGACTCATGAATATTAATGATTATGCAACACAGTGGAATCCTGTGAAGCATTAACATAACAACACCAGCAGAAAAGTAAATCACTGTAAGTATTCACAAGATTTATGCACACTTTCTCTTGTTCTTCTTCTTATTCCCTTGAGGAAAATACAAACCTGAAATACCTGGAGTTTTCCTGCACAACTGGAATGTTGCAAAATTAACCTGAAAATGAGCCCTGTCTGGGGCTGCTACAGTTATTCGACCCAGAAATGGTTTAATGCTGATGTGACGAACTTTAATCTATCATTGCTTTGAAGTGGAGGAAGGATGAGTGTGGTGGAAGTGGACCACATTTCACCGGAGACTCCACAAAGGTTTCAGTGGCACCCCACAGGAGGCATTCTTACTGTCACCTTGATTGGTTCGATAGGCCATGAAAACCAGCCTGTGGCAGTTCAAATGCAGTGCTCACCTTCTGAGCATCAGCAGTCAGCCAGTCAGCCGACTGCTAAGTGAAAGTGAATCTACATCAGTAGTGATTAGTCCTTGCTGAGCACTTTGTCCCACCCTGCATCTCTAGCTCTATGGATATACACGATTGTTGTTCTTATTCTAGCAATATGCAGCATAATTAATTCATGCTATCAGTCAAGTGGGGAAAGGGAAGCATAACACTAGCTCAAATGAGTGTAGCCTTGGGCAGCAGTTTATGTAAAAAAAACAGGAACTTGTATTGAATGTGTATAGTTTGTGGAATGCCCAAGACAGCTGCTACACTTTTGTTCTCTATTACCCTCTGCTCCACATGTAAATTGCAGCTGTATTTTCCAGCATGCTTCTTTTTTTTTTTTACACACTGGTTGGCCAAATTTTAACAGAACTCTAGAGTGCAATTGTTATTTCTGCTCATCTTTTGTCAAAATTAAATCTTACCTTTACCAGCTTCTACGTTATGCACATCCTAAAAGAATTGCTGGGAAGTGAGCAGATATCATCCAGTGTGTGCAGCTCATTGCTTCCTAGGAGCTGAGCACTTTACGCACACATGATTCACAGCAAGAGAGCAGCAAATACCACACTATGCTTACTCATTGACTGTAACTGTCAAAGTGAATAGACAGAAGAAAAGTAGTTTTACCCCACCCAACTGGCTACAGTTACATATTTTACATTACTGCTACAAAAATTTTACCTTGAAAATAGTAATGCATAAGTTCATAACAGAAGAACTGTGAGGACATTTTCAATCCTGTAGTCTTGTCAAACCATATCATATTGTTGCTTTTTTTTTATTAAGCTTCAAATACTTTTTTGTAAACTTATTTAATTTTCACAAATTGTATTCTTGTTGGTCTATGATATACATGAGCACAAACAGTCCATGATTTAGCTGGAAGGGAAACCAATTTTCCTACTGCACCGTAACTAAAAGTGCTGGTAGAAAATAGAAAATGGATTGCATTAATGTGATGTGCAAACTGCATGGCAGAAAGGATATTGGATCATTCCTGAGGTCTCCTAAGAGCTGATGAAAAAGGAAATAATAAATGAAGCGGTCATGTAGTAAGTATAATGACCCTCATGGGAGCTAAAACATAAACCCACGTCAGTAAACCCAGCATGTGCCCCATTGACATGAGGCTGTGGTCAGTAGAGGGAAATTAGATGGGATGATTATTCTAAACATCAGTGATGGGTTATCAGCTTTTCCTCCATCTTTTCCTAACTACCCGTGCATGTGTGTGCATGTTTATGCATGTGTGTGCAATTCCTGATACAGCCCTCTTCTGGCACCTCGTAGGCCAGAGGTCCCTGGAGGAAGTGCATCCTTTAATTCCTCTAAACAAATAGATAGCGGGTTAACCAAAGTGTTCCTGTGGTGGCATGGGACCAGGAACACACAGCTGGCTGCCTGGCTGCAGCAGTCTGCCTCCAAGACATGCTCAGGAGGATAAAGATCAGAAAGAGAAACAGAAAGAGGCAGACATAGAGGGAACACTGTGAGTGTCGAAAAGTAAGAGAGTATGGGATGCATGTGAGAAAGAAGAGAAAGCAGAGATGCACAAAGAGAAGCAAGCCAACCTGAAGGACAGAGAAAACGGCTTGGGGGAGGGGGAGGGGGGAGAGGGAATGTGGCATGTGTGAGAAAGAAATTCAGCTGATATATGCGTACGCCTGCTTGTAAAATTGAAATTCATCCAAGGCAGAATGCACGATCCATCATATTTCTACTCTTGACTATTGGACACAGAGGCAGATTTAGATAAATAAAGCCACTTTTCATCACATGCAACACATTACCTTCCTAATACCCTCCATAATGTTGACATAGTGCATATCCTAACCTTTTCTTCTCATCTATCAATCCATTCTGTTTTTCCAAACCATTTTCCATTAATGATTCAGAGAAGAAACCAGTTCCTGTACTGCAGAACAGTGGTGATCAAAGGTTTGTGATCTTTATAAACATAGCTATATAGTCACTTCCATAACCCTATGTTTTTAAACACAAAATATGATCTTAAGTATATTCAGATGTTTTGGAAGAAGATAAAAAGTAACCTAACAAACCAACAAGTAAAAAAAACAAACAAAAAAACAACAACAACAACAAAAAAGCATAAGAATTATTTTAAAAAGAGGTGAAACTGAGAGGGAAAATGGTTGGTGGTTTTAAAACTCATTGAATGACAGTGAGGTGTATGAAATCAGACTTAAAATGGCCAATTTAACATCCTGACAATAATCCAAAAGAAATTACGAGCAGAGTTCAATCTGGTTTGAACAAGAAAATTTAAGATGATCTACATTTTTATTTAAGAGTTACCAGAACAGATGCAAAAATGCTATGTGTACAGTATTGTTACATTGAATATAATTAAATGATCTAATTTATAATTTTAAAGGAAACATCATTAGTGCCCTCGTACAAAAGGTTAAACTAATTTCATAGATGAATGATTTGCATTTTAGAATAACTGCTTTTGCAGAGTACACTGACCATTTCTGACTGCCAAACTGTTGCAAAAACAGCACAATCTGACTTGTATTTACTGTATGCTAATGCATTAAGCTAGGTCTCTGGCTGAGGACTGGAGTTTTATCGTTCCTAAAACAGATGGAGGCGGCATTTCCTTGCATCTTACTGGGTAGGTCACCAAGCTTACTAAAACAATTTTAATTAACCCAGATTTCTGCAGGGTGAGTTTCTCCTAATCCTCATGTGCTCGTGGCTGGACACCACCACCCGTTTGTGTTACGCAACTTCTCCTGCCAGCCAGTCACATTATACACACACACTCACACATACAAACACACCTCTCGTTTGCCCTTCCCCCAGGTTATTTAACAATCTGCTGTGAAACATTTTATCCTGGTAAAATGCAGCTGCTGGCAGTGGAGCATCACCATTTTGGTCTTTTTTCTCATCTAGTGGTGTGTTAGTTTCTGCATTGGGCATAACCACAGATGTCAAATACATGTCAGAGTATCTAAAGCAGAGTTTATTGAAAATGCAACATCAATAGTGGATGTCAGACTTTGGCATCATTTCCCCCTGGTATCAAGGAGCAAATTTGTTTTGCGTGCCAGACAATATTGCATTGATCTTCGAATGTCACACAAGAGGAAAACTAACACAGCATATTTTCCACAAGTCTCCAAAGCCCAAAATGCAATGCAGGAATTGTTGTTCTATAAGAAAAGCAACTTGTCACTTCCCTCTCTGAGGTTGAATATGACACTGTCCATTGTCATGTAACTATTACATTTTCTACAGCAAAAATGTAACAAGATGATGATACAAGGTTGTTTTGGGATTTTTGCATCTGCAGAAAATAAATACACAACAGGTTATCACCATCATTATGTTATAGAGGCTAAGGTAGGATATGAGTCTGTGGTACCTCTTCGAAAAAATTGCTGGAAAAAATCCATCAGAAAAAGTGCTATAAACCTTGATAAAAATTGATGAGTAATGTCAGCAAATTTTCTTGTCAAAAATAGGGTGAAATTATTATTTTGCACACAGGTACTTACATAGTCGTTTGGTTAGGAAAGCAGTAACAAACTAAACCAGTGGTATCATGCAAAAGTGTAGAGATTTAATTTTACATAATGCAGTGTTCTTTCACACATTTTTGAAAAAGAGTTGTTTTCTAAGCCTGAAAATTATTTTAAAAAACGTCCCTCTTTTGGCTAGCGATTCAATTAGCCTGGAGTCTGGACAAAGACTTTTGCCTCTTTCTCAGTGCCCTGTGCTCTATGACTGATGTCACAGCTGATAAGCAACTAACTATTGATAACTCTGAGACCAAACATCACTCAAAAATGCAAGGACTATTCCTTTCATATCAAGTAAGTTTTAATAAAACATTGATGTTGCTTAGTAGCATCAGACTGAATTTTTCAGCCAGGGCTGATGTTTGTTTGGACATCTCATTACTACCCTCATATATGAGCAGGATTCTTACTAAGATTTATGCAGTTATAATTTACAATATGTTCTTTATAGACTGACTGAATTCAGCTCTTAGACTCAGAAGTGTGTGCTGCTATCATTTTCTCGTCACATTTGGTGGTTGCATACCAACTCAGAGAAGCAAGTTAAAGTTATTTGTATTCTGGAATGTTCCTGATTTCAAAATGAGACTACATTTCTGTGTAAGAACTTGAGCTTTAGAATGTTTTCTCATTCCCACTCACCAGATCTTGTGACATGTTTGCACATCATGGCAAGAATATTAAATTCAGAAATGATGAGTTTAGAAGACAGCTGACCAATTAGGCAATTTTTCAGCTCAGTCTCAGATAAATACATTAAATTAGCATAACTTTGAAAACTCCACACTGTGTCTGCAGGGACATTGTGTGGATAAAAACAAATATATCTTTCTGGGCGGAAAATAAAAAATGTTATTTGAAATCAACTTAAAAGTGGTCTATCACCAGCTAAACCAGCACTGGAACCACTGTGGTTGAGAAGGGATAAATTAGTCTCATTTCTCCCCAGCTAGTTGAGGAAATCCAGATGTCCTTCACAATATAGGAATGTTTGTGTGTCCACTGCAAAACAACCTTTACGTCTACTTTTTTTCCCAGCAGTTTCATTTTCCTTGATGTTTCATTGTTACATATACAATATGACTACACCACGTAATGCTAGATTCAGAAGCTTGTGCTCATTTCACATATGTTTTGTTATTGTTCTTTTGTAATGCATCAGAAGGGTAAACACAGGTTGGACATTTGAAATACATATTAAATATTTAAGTAAAAAAAAAAAGAATAGTATAACCAGATAAATGTTGGTAATCATGCCATTTGACTATTTGGAGTCACAGCACGATATAATACTCATGCTGTAATTCTGATGACCTTTCTATGCTACATTTCCTGCAGACCATGGTTTAAAGTGATAATTATGGGCTCAGAACAAACAGGATTAAGCAGAACACGACATAAAAAAAATAAAATAAAAAGCAGCAGGAGCTCTATCTGATAATATCAATAAGATCACGAGGCAGGTGGTGTAGGAGCTTAGACAGACAGCAGATATTGTCTTCAGAAAGCTGGTTTACTTTGATGTGAATCATGCAGCATTATTGATAATATGATTTGCAGGTTTCAGTTTGTAGATTATCTTTGAATCTGTATGCATCACATAGTCTTTTAGTTGTTTTTTTTTTTTCCCTAACAGGGGCTAAAATGCAATTGGGACGAATTTTCTGTTTTTGTTTAAGCAATGCATTACGTTCGGTTGGTTTTAATTTTGCTGTTCTAAATTACATTTAAATGGTGATTTCCACAACTTGGCTCGGGTTCATTGCTCATCCACTTGCACAGAGGACTGTGTTTCAGCACTGAGAATAGCTGTAAATGACACCTCAGCTTATTTCACTTGAGTTTGTGAGCCATATTCAGCGTGTCTCACTGAGTTTAAGCACAACAGGAAGTGATTTGCCAAACCCCCGTGAATGTTCAACACTGACAACCACTGTGAACACATTGTGGGCTTAGCAAAAATAAGTAAACAAACTACAGCCAACCTCATGTCAGTCCCTCAAGGAAGCTATTTCATTTAATCCCAGTTTCATAGACCTTAGCAGGGGGTGAGGGCTCAAATTAATTTATCCACTTTAAATCCCCTTATTTCTGCAATCCGTTGTTCCTTCTCACTCTAGAATTCCCTCCTGAAACTTTTGTATCATGCATATCTGATGACAAGTAAGAAGGCCTGCATGAAATATATTACCTTACTTTTCCTCTTTTAAAACAGAAGACATCACATTCACTTCATTAAACTTCAGATATAGCAAGGATAACATGCAGCCTCTTAATCTGGTAGTTTGGTACTTTAATCTGTCTCACATATGGTCCTTTTAGATAAATCAAACAAGCTCTTCTCTGCTCCTCACCGCACTGCCGTGCTGGAGTTATCAACACGTCTTGCCCTCAGCTATAACCAGTGCTGCAATAAGCCAAAGTCAAGTTTCATCTTCAGTCATTACTGTCTGACATCCTCACACAAATGCAGTTTCTGTCACCAACAGCTTAAAGAAGAGAGAGACTGTGGTATGTGGTGTAGATAAAGTTGTATAAAATGTGACATGCGCTTTTCTACGCTGTCAGAATATTTTAAAGCATTTAGCACCTCTGGGCTAAGTGTTAATCCTCTGCAAGAAATGACACCTCCAACTTTCCAAAGCTCACCATCAACCTAAATGATCTAAGCTGAAATTAGAATCTGACATGCAGTTCTTCATTTTAGCCGTGTGTATTATACTACAGCTAATGTGAAGAATAATGAATGCAAACCCAGGTAAGGTGCTTTGTTTGGCTTTTCATCAAACCTGACTTTCTACCTGAATTCACTGAAATGCAGGACTGTCACATTGCTAAGAATATTTTATTCAACAGGCACCTCTTTACTGTGAAAGTAATTGTTCATCTTTGAGAAAATCTCAATAGTTTTTAATATCCTTTGTAAGATAGATGTTACAAGCTATCAATTAAGGTAACTGATTATTATTAAGGCTATTCCTGCTGCTGCTGAACGTGCAGCTCCTCCAACACTTGTTTTATGTGTTATTAAGGATTAATTATATATCTATGTCATACTGTTTACATGAACACTTAGTGTCGTAAATTTTTGGACACTGAAACAGTATTATTACAGCTGGTTACCAAAACACATGCACGTCACAATAATGTGATAGATGTCTTTATAAAGTCCATAGCCTTCATAAAGTGTAATACCAGATGCCTTAGTTTCAGGGTGTTCACATCCAAACCTATAGGAACCTAGCTCGACAAAAGATGGCAGACCATGTGCAAACTGTTCAAGCATAATAAGACCTGGCAGAAAATCCTGTTACTGTGCAAACACAGTATGAGCTTTTTGTTAGAACATTTACATTTTGCATATGCATATGCCATTTTCAGTAGAGGCAGAGCTACAACATGGTGAGATTTTTTTAAGACATTATTGTTATTTTCTAGGATTTTGTCAAATGGTAATTAACTTATTTATTATCCAAGATTTAAACAGGTATGGATGTTTTAATTTGGCTTGATACATAAAACATTAAGTGGCTTGGTCTGGTTGTCAAAGTTCATGTAATTTCTTTAAATAAATGTTTGGAGCTTAGATTTTTTTAAAAGAATTGTTAAGAACCAGCTGTTGGAACAAGCAGCTGTTCAGCTAAAGTCAACAGCAATATACATTGGAAGCTGCAGCCATTATTGAGACCAAACAACTTGTAATGTGGGCTCTACAGGGTCAGTTAAAGGAAACTAGCATATAACTGGTTTTATGCATTGGTGGCACCCAGGAAAGTAGCTTTTCGCTTATTCTCTGCTTTTTTGTCTTCTTTTTTAAAGTGGGTTTTCCATCAAATGTACAATTCTCTGTTATAAACACTGATATATAAAACTACCCTGCTGCTCCTAGTGCACCCAAAACTATTTGCACATTGCCAGTTAACTTTTGCCATGAGGGAATAAGGGTCGTTGTTATACGAGTGTCCACTGAATGCAACTGTAGTCCTAGCAAATCAGAGGCAGAGTGGGGCTCTATGCGCCTTCGCTATGCTAAGAAGAAAAGCATGACGTTCAGCACACTTCTGAATGTGATGCACATCAAAGAGGGATGGAAGTGCACACTCAGTGCTGAGTGAAAGTATTCTGAATGCCTTGCACAAGACCACTGGCTTTATATGATGAGAGTTTCAAAGAATTACTATGTTCTGACAGTTTTTTTTTTTTTTTGGCTTATAATCAAATAACCAGATCAGCACAGAACAGAGGTCAACATGACCAATTGCTTTTTTTTGGTTTGATTATGGCCTCTTTTCCTTGTGATATTCTGAAGTGTTTACTTGATAGAGTAAACATTTTACATAGATAAATAAATAAAAAGAAATAAATGACAATCTCAATTTTCAGAGTTCAACTGCTTTGGTCATTTTGACCCCAGATCGCAATAAAATAATTCATTTTATTTTCATTAGCTCACAGGAATTTCCAGTTAGTCACAGCAATTGGTTATTACTGTTTAAAAAATGCTTTTGAGATTTGGCCTTGTTCAAACACAACAACAAAAATTGATGACCCTATAAGCAGCTCTGATAATAACAATAGTAGCGTCAAGAAATTTGTTATTTTTTGAGTGTTCTGAATCTTCTGTAGTTATTGTGTTTGTAAAGAACAAGGCAACTATATAATGTAAAACATCAGTATTGTTATTAATATAAAAAAATGTTCAGACATTTGATACATATAGGTTTTTGTTTCAATATTCTGTGAAAAAGTGAAGAATCAGCATCTGTAGATCCCATGTAACAGTACAACATATGCATGCACCTGTAAGCCCTATTCTAAGCACTGTAGCATGGCTGAGTTTATAGCCCTTAAGTCAGCATCATCTATGCAAATTCTTCCTCTAAAATGTATTTATGTTTTCTACATACTGCCATGAAAATAAATCTATCATGTGGAGAGCTCCCAAGGTTTGACCTGCCTTATTGTTTGTGGACACACTAATTTCTTGTAAAAGCTCCATCATGAGACAATCACAGCTCAGTATTTAATGTTGTCTTTTCTAAATTGTTAGCTTGGAGATGGCATTTGTTCAGATGTCTAAATGCCATTGTAATTATTCTTAAACAGTAGAAACAAAACCAAAGAAATACAAATATGAAACATCTGCTATACTTGCTTTGCAAATAAAAGCCCAGTTTTTGGCTTTGTAACGAGAGGTCTAAAAATCATGGGCAAAACACAATACAGTTCATGTAAAATTCACAGTATTTTACAATGTGTCTAACAGTTTCTCTGTGTGATCCTTTATAAAGGGTGCTCTCATTGCATTTTTTTTCACACAGAAAGCTGTGGCCCCAAACAGGATGAAAGATCAGGATGAGGGTTTGCTGTTAAAACATGGGCTGAATATCCTCACCTTTGGCACATACTTTCAAATGTGATAGATGCACTAAGAGAACACTTTTTTTTTTTTGTCAAAAGCAGGGATTAACCTCCATCGGTTGTAATTAGATGGAGGGGGCACTTCCACTCCACTACAGCAGATTTGTGTTCCAGTGGCTCCAACGTGCTGGTGTTCCATTTGTTTCTTGTGATTCATTTGTAATTTGTCTGTGTTGAGTGGTTGCCTTGAGCAAAGAGGTTAAGAAGGCATCTAAGCCCTGTGTCAGAGAGTTCAGGATTTGAAACGGATCTGTCTGTGGACCACAACACACATGCTCACATCTTTGCTTTAAACTCTTAAGGCAGAAACAATAATATAGTGGTATAACACATCTGTTGAACATGTACTTTGATAGTTAATATACTGTAGTTCTTGAAAATTATAGTCATCATTTCTACACATTATTTATTTTAAATCAGGAATAAGTGGTGATCAACACAAGTTTCATACATTTTTTTTTGTCTTTAAGTTGAGTAGTTGCTCACTGTTGAGCTTATGCATTAATGACCACTGACTCACAAAATCTTGTTTTTTTTCTTCTTTTCACAGAAGATACTAATAACAAAAACAGGACTTTCAATTTTTACTTACAATATTTCACACTTTACTATGAGACTGGGTTGTATAACACTTTGGTCACATCAACAACACAAATAATGGAGTATGTAGCAAATAAAATAAAAAAAACATCATATTGCTTTATTTAGAACTACTGGATTCGTGATACATGCCACTAGGTTGCAGTCATTATCTGGACTGGTTTTGTTCCCTTGTTTGTCATTTTTTTAGATAATTTTAGGGTAAGAGCTGATAACTTGAAGTAAAAGCAAATATTGAATTTATTTAGCTTCCTCTACACAATAGAGTCATTTGGTTTATTTACCAGCAGCTTAAACCTGCTGGTGCTCTGTGGTTCATTTGTCTGAATTAGGTGCTCAGTTTGGCCACAGATCTTGAGGAGGCAAATGGGTTCTCTGTTTTGCCATCATTTTGCCAAATGAGTCAATCTTACATCAGAGAACAGCCTCATCATATTCAGTTTTTTTATAAAGTGAAGAGTAATCAATTAATGATACTAGATGTTCAAAATGTCATGGCTGATGAGACTAGTTTGATTTTAGGTCCAACGAGCACTTATGTATACAAACCACGGTGGTCTGAACAGATAATATGTTAACAGTTTTAAAAAGCAGGTAAGACCAGCAGCTCGCCAACATTCACGATGTCTAATTTACTAGCAAGGAAATCAAAGGAGCTACATAATGAATAAACACGTCTTCACACCATCAGAACAGTAACAAACAGCATTAAAATCTATAGTTCTATTTCAGACCAAAACGCAACGTGGAGGATTATCTGTTCAGCAAATTAGGCCAAAGAAAAACAGCTAATGTGTTGAAATGGGAAGCAAAAAGGAGGAAGAAAAATCTTTATGGGTGTAACGAGATACAAACAGGCCAATAATCCACTTTTAACAAGATAAGTGATCATGGCCTTTTGTCAGTACGTTGAAGCTGTGCAATCAATGGTGGTGATTTAGCCCCCCATGAGCTGCAGGGCCCCCTCTGTGGCAGAAGTCGGGATCTTCATTTATCAGGCACATGTCTTGCACAAGACTGTGCCCTCACCTGCAGGGTGTTTGATCAGCAGTGGTGACAGAAGGGTGGAGAGGGGCGTAGGGGAGGCATGGAGGAAAGGAAAGATAGAGCGGGCAGGAGGAAAGAGGTAAACGTAAGGGATGGAGATTTGAAAGGAGGCAAAGAGACCGCTCCTCCACTGCCCTGCTGTCAGGTAAATACCATCTGGGTGTTTTACAGATGAGACTGCAGCTGCTGGCATTTTGAATGCACCTCCTACACTTTGTCCTTCTCCTTTTCATTCTTACTTATTCTGTACATGCATGGAAATGTTCCAAACATTTGACATTATATAAAATCAGAAAAACCAACAATATAACGTTCACAATGAAAAATCACAACCAGGAATGTGGGGAAGATGAAAACACTCACGCACTAACAATTAATGGACATTTTTGTTTTATTATTACAATTATTATTAGTATTACACATTTATTAGTGTTTATTTCTTTATAGTGAACCCCCTTATAAAACCTCATATAACATCAGTATGATGCTAAATACTCGAGATGCTAAGCACCCCCACCCCCATCCACACACACCACCCCTTCTATGTGTTCCAAAACAGGAATCAACAGATTTGTAAGAGTTTCATGAATAGCTGTGAGACTTTGTTGTTTAGTTTGATTTGTATGTGGCCTGAGATTACTTGCTTATAAATGAAACATCAAAAAATGAAATTGTTCATGAAAGGAGTTATCTACATCTGGTCTCATATGGGATTAGAATTCAGGGTCCCACATGCTAAAACAAATAATATACTATGATAACTATGATGACTGAGATGTATATGTCACTGTGATGGGCATGTGATCTGTCCAGGGATTATCCCGCCTCTCGTACAGTGAGTGCTGGAGATAGACACCAGTTCGCCATGACCCAGAAAGAAGAAGCGGGTAAAGAAAACAGATGGATGGAGATGTTTAAAGCCCGCCTTGGTGTGGTAAAGGGTTAAATGTACCCATAGGTTTTTGCCTGTATGCTCACAGTTTTATGAATCAGTTCTTGTTCAATTGTCTACGCTATTTGAGATGTTTTCAAATGTGGTTCACATTTTTTTCTTTCTTGTAAATACTAGAACTTGTATTCCCTTCACAATTAAAAATGCTTCTGCACTGTACTAACTTTGTCAACATTCATTCATATTTTTGTGCAATTTTGTTTTACCCTGAAGCTTCAAAAGTATTTTGAACATTTGTGTCCTACATACTTCAATTTAATCTGAAGGCCATAAAGCTCATCAAAAATTGATTTTGAAAGCCTTGAAATACTTTTACCGTGCCTCCAAATTTCTCTGCTCGTAGAGTAGCAACAATAACAATAGCTGTCTTATTGAGGCAGGAAATGCCTGACAGAACTCATCCTCAGCCCCCAGTAATATGAGTGACTTTCCCAGAAGGTTTGGAAGAACTGTGAACAAACTCACAGGCAGGGGTGTCTTGATAAAATTGCCCAGCTTTGCTCTTAATTCCACAATATTCTCACTGCTGTTATTGTCAGTCTCTGAAAATGTAGGTCAGAGAGTGTTTGTTGATCTTGTGTTGAAAGGTAGATTTATATTGCCACCCAGCCTTTGCCAGCTCCTGACACACTGCTTGGAAATAGAGTCCAGTCCACACCCATCAGAGATACAGTCTGAAATTTATTTCATCCTGTTTGTTCCAGACCTGTAATAACCAATGCACCCTATCTTCTAGCTTTAGCTGAGGGTAAGGTTGCTTTCACCTAAGCTAATGAGACCGGGCTTCTGTTTTGCATGGTAACTTTTTCTTCAATAATCACTTTTTTCAAAAAATTATCATAAGAAAAAAGCATGCACAGAACTACTGTGACTTTTTTCCATTAACTTGTTCATGTCCATCTTAAAATCAGGGTAAACTTCTCTTTTGATGACTTGCCTATCATTTCTCTGGTTAAACCTTTAAATCTCACTGTTTTCATGCAGACTGCTTGTTTGGCCAATCCAAACACCTGCACAGCACAGAGCTCCAGCTGCTGCCTTTGTGTTGGGTTAACCACATCTGCTTGCAGACAAGTCGTAAGCTTCAGAGTAACCAAGATAAGCCTCCTTTTACTTAGGAAAACAAAACAAAACAAACAGTGATCTCATGCTAATGTGGGAAGTTCTCTCATGTCTTGCTTTTACTTTCTTTCAATGACACTATCTTTTTATTTTCTTTCTAGTGCCTGGAAAAACAAATCTAATCCAAAAGCACCTCTAATACATATGGTCTGTCTGATATGTAGAGTTGAATGTAAAGTAGGCAAATGTGAGGTAGATTCCAATGATGCCTGATTTCTATGACTCTGACAAAGCACAGGAAGTTATTTCTAAAGAATAAAAAGCATGTTCTTTGACCACACCTCAACGTTATTCCCAGAATTCAGAAATGATGTCCATCTTTACATATTTCTCTAGTGATTAAATGAAAAAGCTCTTAAGTCTGTGTATCAGACCACTATTCCATTCTGCAGCAAGGAAAATGTCAATGGCTAATTACTAATTTTTACCATACTGTGGCTCCTAAGGTCTCAGCTAATTGGCTATTTGGACTTGGGGAAATGACACTGCCTCAAGGCCAGTTACCCCTGGAAACCTGGGAATGAACAAACCGACTTTCAAGAGTGCACGGCACAGAAGGATTAATCAGTCAAGTCCGGGCAGACAACCAGGTAATGGGTTTGGAGACTCGATATCTCTTTCATATGTTTTTCAAGGTTAACACCTGAGCTAATGGCCCATGAAGAGCAGTGTAAAGGGTTAATAGAGCCTTCTCTTGTAAACTGATTTAGAATTTTGCAATAGAATATAATAATGTGTTCTGGTGACCACCAGTACCAAAAATCAGTGAATATGAATCTGTTATTCGCGTATGAAACTGATAAGAAAATATTGGATATTGGAACTAAAAAAACACACTCTTAACAGAAGCAATAACAAGCAAACAAAAAACCTATTCCGTCTTTAGCTCACATATTACACTTTCAGCTGAAGCTTTTCCCCTTTTTGTTTGTCAAAAGATTATCTAAGTTTTGTCAAGGGCAACACATATCATTTTTGACAGCAAGCTACATGTGATATAATCACTTCTTCCTCTGGATCTTGGATTAGCCGTCTGATAAGTAGTGAAACGCTGGCAGGCAGATTCAAGAATCTGTGTTGAAATAAAATGAAGAGAGCAGAGTTGTTGAAGTCAAACTACTTTTTTTTCTTTTACATTTTCCTTCATTGTGCAAACAATGTTCATTCAACCACCTGCAGTACAGAAGAGGATATTTATAACAGCTCTGTCTTACACTGAGTTTAAAAATACAATTTAATGATTTAGTATGCATAAATAACTTGTGAATGTTTATTCAAAGTAGACACATTTACACTATAACTCTTCCCTTGTGAAAATATGCAAATCGACATCACTGAAACATCACATAGACCCACCTTTACCATGTACTTTTTTCAAATTGTCTTTCTACTACTTGACTTATCTATGAATAGTATCATTGAAATTAAATTTAAAAGGTTTGAACTCACACATTTGTCAGTGCCAGCACTTACAAAATTGCAGTGATACAACACAACGGCTTCTAGTGAATGCCCATTGAAGCACTGCCCTTGTATCCATAAGGGACACCTTACATAGCAAAGTTTTAATTCAAGATGGCTGCCAAAGCCACATCTTTCAAGAAGTGTTAATGCTCAAAATACAGTATGTGTTGAAGATAATTTTCAGCGACTACCACATAAACTTCATTATCTGAAATTTTTAGTAAATAGTCAGAGCCATTTTATGTTGGCTAAGGAAAATTAGCTGTAGCAGCCATCTTGAATTGGGCTTCTATAAGAGCCACCCAGTGGTTTATGTGATTTTTTAAAACTTTTTGATTTTTATATAGATGGGCAAAACATTATTGCGTCACCTTCAGGCCAAATTATGTCCTGCTATAATTACAATTAGGTGCATTCATTCAGTGTTCAGTGTTATATCATGGGGTGCCTTTAAAAACTGCCTCTACATAAATGACTGGCAAAAATATATTATTTGGTGTAAAAATGATATGAAACTGGTAAAAAAATAGGCTCTAACTAGATCTGAGTCACATTTACCGTTGCACATCCCAAGCATGGCTTTGCCATCTCATGCTACATGGACCTCCAGCATGGCGCCAGAACAAACAGCACATCCAAGTCGAGAAGGCAAGGGGATGAGAGAACTCAGCATTTTAACAGACTGACAGAACCTTAGCCATGGAATCTAGTGGAGCCCATCACTGGGGAGAGTGACAACAGATCAATAGCTGTGATTAATTAACTTCTAATGAGTTCATCTGAGCGTTGAGAGGCCCATAGAGTTGGACATGTCCCTTTGTCTCTTTCTATTCAACATATTCCAACATTAACATTTTTTAATTTAAATTTTTTACACTTAAATTATACATCAGACAACAATGTAACAATATTCCCCTCAAAAAATTCCAGCTGCTGGTTTCCTCAGTTCATAGAGATTTACAGACTGTTGTTAAAGAAGAGGGAATGCTTTACAGTGGTAAATATGGCCTTGTCCCTGTCTTAATATGCTGATGTCATTAAATTGAAAATAACCGTATTCATTTTCTAAAAAAAAATGACAAATTCCTAGTTTAAACATTTACTAATTTAATACCTTTATTATGGTTCATTGTGAATAAAATATGGATTTATGAGATTTGAAAGTCATTGCATTTGTCATAGTTTGGTGTTTTCAGTTTGTTGTTTTGATTATTGTCTTGTTTCGGTTTGAGTTCTTGTTTCAGTTTAGTTTTTCCTGTTCATGTTTGTTGTCATCATTCACCTGTCCTCTGCTCAGTAGTTTTCTGGTTTCCTGTCACACCCATCTCCAGCTGTCTTCACTTCTAATCACACACCTGTTCCCACTTCTCCTCATCACCCTCTGCTTTAAAACTTGGTCTTCCTCTCCACCTCCCTGCCGATTCATTGTTGTTTGCTTGTGTTGATTCTAGTCTGGTCTCTGGTCTCTCTGTTTTTGCCTTGCCTTGTCCCGCCTCTGTTAACCACCTGGATTTTTGTTATAGTTAGTTTTGCTGCCACGTCAGCTTTTTGTTTGCAGTTTTGTTATTTAAAAATAAATCTTTTTGTTTTTCAATTATGAGTCTGCGAATTGGGTTCGCCACGCTCTCACCACACCTTGACAGCATTCTGTTTTTATTTACACTATACAATGTCCCAACTTTTTAAAAATTCTACTAACTCATAACAAGTTTTGAAGTGACAAGGATTGGGGAAAAATGAAATGGATTTTTGATTTTTTGTTTTGAATTGGTTGTTTTGAGTTACAGCACAATGCAGGCACTCTATATCATTGTTAGCCACTGCTATATTGTTCATCAATAACAGACAGCACAGGCAGAATCAAATACTATCAAGCCAACCTGATTTTCTGTCACTGCTGAACCGCCGAAGTTGTGGTGAAGTTCATCCAGTGACAGTAGACACACAGTCCCTCATGTGATTAGCATGACAGTCATTATGATGCTTCAGAGAGTGAGAGTGAAAGCCAGGACTGCAAAAGCAATGGAGATGAATGATCATGTGAATGGGGAAGTGGATTGGGGAGCTAAGGCGTCCTATGTTGCTCACCTCATTCCTCAGCTCTGAGGGCCAAGCACAGTTATTTGTCTTGCAGTGAAATTAGTAATCGCACTGCCATCCATCATTGGCTGACCTGCTATTGATCGCCAGTGGACCTCTCTTTTCAGCAAAATTATATTACGAAAAAAGAATAACAAATGTCTTCACAGTCTGATCAGTCCACACTTTTGCCTGTCTCAGCAGGAGGCTCATAGAAAAGGAAAACTTGTTTTTTTGTGTAGTGTTAGAACGACACGTCAAGCTACCCCGTCCAAAGTGATTAGCGTTGTTGTTCTCAAGGTGACAAGCGGGGGCAGGTTTAAATCAAGATAGACTTTGAAGCGGGGGGGAACTTTTCTGCTAACAGCGCTTGTTTTACACCAGTGACACCTCAGTGACAAATGTTATGTACTGTACCCTTGTCCTAAACAATATACAGAGAAAAACATGCTGATACAACCATTGATTTGTAAATATCTCAAAGGTTAGGTACATGCCCTGTTCTCATAAATGGCATTTTGTTACTAAATATAAACTACAGATTTTAAAATGGACTGCAGAGCAATAAAAGGAGGTCAAGAGTAGATTTTGTTGTTTAGACTTTTTTCGTCACATAGTCAATAACACAGACAGGCACTGAGCTGCGATTAGCCTGCTATTGATCACTGATTCCCTGTGACCAACAAAACACTGTAAACAGAGGTCACTTGTCCCTGCCTAGTCCGTTTGTCCCGTTGAACGACACGACTGCAGTACTATTTACTGCAGTGCTGAACTTGAAGTCAGAGCTTGATGCAAATACTGTTGTGAAAAAGGGAGAATGGTGGAGGCTTCTCAGGACAACGCTGCACACAGCACAAAATACAGAGAAGAGAAATGTGACAGAATAGCACATTAAAGTGCTATCAGTTACACCACAGCTTTCTAATTCCAGAAAGTGGAGATGGTGGGGACAAATTGTTAATAGGTGGTTGCAGTTTCAAATATCTGTGAAGCAGGTGATTTGAGATACATCACATACACCATTGTCATTTCTTTTCTCTTTGCTTCCAAGGAGTAATTTTCTAAGTGGTCTTGAGAAATATTTGTTCAGGCTTTCTGAAAGTCTTACAAAGATTTTTTTTTTTGTTTAACAAAACTGCTTTTTTACACTTTTTTTCTATATTTTTTCAATTCCCTAACACTATAAAGTTAACGATACAGCTCAGCTCTCCTCTACATAATCACTCTAATCCCCTATACATGCTAAAAGGATATTTAGACAACATGGAGCTATACAAATTGTCTTTTTTTTGTCAGTCAAATGAACTTTTTTCTCCATGTCTGTTATGTTTCTCTATCCTTATCTAAATCCTTCCATTCCTTTTCCCTGTTCCAGACCCATATCCCCATGGATTCTTTCACAAACATCAGACAGCGCCTCAGCCATCCAGCACTGTGTGTTCTTCAAATGTGTTTGCACTGTGGACTTTGAACTGTAGATGCCCCAGGCACCCAGCAGAGTCCTAATAGGACCTGCGGTTTGGCCTCCAATCTATCATATCTCGCCTGCAGCCACAAAGAGACAGAGTCCCCCATCCAGCGCAATGTTAGATCCACTGCGCACCAACACACATCACAGATATTGATCTCATCAATAGGCTATCAAACCCCAGTGATTCTCACATAGAATTAGGCTTATGTGTTGAAAAAATAAAACATGACACCTCTTTTGTAGCTTAGATTAGCTATATAGCAAATGTAAGTTAGCATTTATTAGTTCTGAATATTCTGAACAGGTCTTTGAGGCATTCTAACTCCCATTCAATGTTTGATTCTGTGGGGAAGTGTTTGGCACTAGCTGCACAGTTAGAAGGTTTCAGATTGAAACTTTGGCTGCTTGCCTGCTGTCTTTTTGTGTTTATTTGTTTTTTTTCTGAATCCTCTTGCTTTCTTCTCACAGTACAAAAATATGTTCATTGGTGTATATTTACCGTAGTATGAGCAGCATGACTCTTTGTGTTGCCAGGAAGAATTGACAAATGGATGAGTGGTTTTGGATCAAGTAGTTGAACTCCAACACTGATGTTCAAACCTTGTATCTTTGTTTTGTTTTGTTTTGTTTTTTCTGGGGGGTGGGGTGGCAAAATACTGATATCTACATTGTCCCAATATGTTCAATGCTTAATTTTATAATCTTAAAGGAAATGAGCTGCATTAAACCTTAACAGTCAGACAACCGCTGTAACCTGAAGTAAAAGTTAAAGATAAATATCACAATTCTAACTCATTCACCCATCAATTTTCCTAAAGAGGATTTTCCTCCAATCGGAGTAGTGGTTAACACCAAGTGGGCAACAAAACATTCTTATGAGGTTTGAATATGTTATGATTAAGCAGAATTTATCAAAAAAAATGAACAATATTTAAGTTTAAATCCTATTTATCTGATCAGTTTGTGTAAAATATAAATTGTCTTCTTGTACCAGTTTGTTGTGAGGTTCAGCAGGGTTCTGAGCTTAAATCAATAATTTTCTACTTTATATATGCAAGGTCATTAAATAATACAGCATGGATTTTTGTTAGTATTCAGATATTAGGTCACTAATATTTCCTTAAAGCTATGGAAACTCAACAATCTACTTAAACTACAAGGAACCTATGCAAAAAACTCATACAAAAACTGATTTATAAGATCTTTTTTCAGCTTAGCATTATTACTAACATTAGAATTAAGATGATTATATTTCTCAGATGTTTGCTTCTTTCCATTAGGGACCGTAAAATCCAAACAGAAGATGTTAAAACTCTTCTCCTCATATAAAAAAATCTTTGTAAGCTCCATCATATCTTAAAAATCTTTTAGTCCCAACAGAGTGTTTAAGTTTCACCTATCAGGCTTACCCTTGTAAGGTGACAGTCTTTATCTGCCCTTCTAACTTAGCTTAAAACTTTTCTTTTGGAAAAAAGCTCAAAGTTAGAGCTTCCTAGATTGAACTTCATTTGCCCTTTTCTAGATGTTTATAAGACAGACTGTCAGGGTCTGTGGGTTTTAGTTTGGTGCTCGTCTCCATATTTTGAGTTCTGGTCAGATAATTTGTTTTATTTTGTAGATCCTTTAACTTTATATGTTTCTATTGGTTTTGCTTTCTGACCGGTTTCAGTCTGCTTTTTATTTATTTTAGTTTTATTCAATTGATTACACCTGATAGTATAAGTTCTTGAGGTTTCTTTGCTCATTATTAGATCATAGCATATATTATGTTTGTCCCAGTTTCTGCTTTTTGGTTTATGTAAATTATAATGTTGTAAATTTTTGCTTGTTTTTTTAGCACTTTACTATATTCTGTGTTTTTTGTCTTTTTCTTTTCTTTAACATTTTCTTCTTCATAATATGAAGAAGAGCGAATGAATGAGCGATTTTTACTTTTTGTGTATAGCATCCCTAATTGAGACGATATGTTGCAGCAGACTTCAAACAATGCCAGTGCTGGAGCAACACACTCCTAAAGCCCTCAAAAGAGAGATAGATAGAAAGAAGTAGAGAAGCCCTTGTAACTATGGGTCAATTTGACCCGAAGGCCACGGGAGGGTTAATTGAGCTTTGAGTGACTTCTGCTGAGATCTGTTGAAATAACTGGACAGTCAAGGCCACATTAAGCCTCAATATAACCCACAGAGCAGCAGACAAGAATCTGCAGAAATGCTGAGATTAAAATGCAAGGGGAGTTTCTCCTGAGGAAATAACTCTTCACTGTCATGTTATATAGTCTGTTCTTTCCCCAGCCAATTACTAGTAATGTTATATAAAACCGCATTTGCCATATTGCCATAGATGTCCTTGGATCCAAATTAAAACACAGAGGTGATCAAGCTTTTACAGCATCCTGAATATGTAGGGAAGTTTAACACTCTGTAAATGCAGCTTTCACAGATTTTAAACTGCAAATCACTGCAAAACACTTCTTCTTGTTGTCTTTCAACTGAGGTGTGATGCCCAAATAGATCTTTTGTATTGAGTTTCACTGTTATCCTATTTTCTTCTGTCCATTTATTCTTGTTGTGGTTTTATATTTCATAGCCTCTTACTGTTTTGTTGTTTTTGTTGTAAATTTGATTTTGACTGTAAAGCACTTTATCAGCTTTTACTAGTGTAAGATGGGCTCTATATGTAAATTGAAGGATGTTTTGCTCCTGTAAAAGTGACACCATGACATTTTGTGCCTAAATTTTTTTTCATGCTAATTAAAAAATAGACCAGATTTATATCTCTGCGAAGGTCGTCTTGCCCTCCACAGAAACTTTAGGCAGTGTTGAGTGCCTAAAGATCAAATGCCTGTGAAGCCTCCTGACGTTTTCTCCTCATCTATCTACATGTCTCTGCTGATTTTCTTGAAGGATGAGATCATCATTAGTAACATAACGTTGGTGGCAGAGGTGGCAGCTCCACAAGCCTCCCACTGACACCTCTGTAGGATGCAGTAAAATTAAACCAAATCAAAAAGAGTCACTTCAACCTTGATTTTGGAGCGCACACACAGACACGCAGAGGAAATGTGGTTCATAATATAAAGTTTAAACACAAAAAGTGACTGGTAGAGCTCCATCCGCTGTACTTGATCCTTCAGCGTGTGGTTGTGTGTACCTTCAGATTATTGAATTCATCAACTCAAGAGGAGCGTCCATCTGATTCCAGCCTCTGTGCCTGGCCAAGTGTACATTTACCTTTTGAAGAGATGCACCGCGTCAATGTTGGCAAATTACAAAGAAAGAGAGAGGCAGGACTCGAAGGCTCAAACCATTAATTTCCCTGGAGAAAGTGTTCACTCTGCTTCGAGGGCCAGAGTGACCTTTCACTGACAAGACTGAAGCGGCAGAGACAGGAGCAGCGGACAAATGAGATATTAGAATACACCAGCAGGAGGAGATGGAGGAGAATACAGACAGCAGCAAGCAAGTCTTGTAACTCATCCAAGGAGAATTAGAGAAAATGCTCTTGTAGCACATTCACAACATAACTGATTTTTATTGCATTACATGTGCGTGTTGATTTTTTGACAAATGTAGAATGTAGAAGAAATAACTGAAAAAAACATAATATACAAGGAGTGGGTGGTCATTTACTTGCAGCATTGGACTGAGAACAAAGAAACCTTCGAAGAGTATGTCTTTTCATATAAAGAAAGACGGTCTTTTCTGTCTGCATCTTAAAGCATACTTTATGTCAATCACAAAGCCACTAAGGACACTGCAGACTTCTTTATTGCTTTGAGCAATACAAATTAAAATAGCAGAAGATTAAGTAAGCTCTTTCTTTTTTTCCCTCTTTTTGTTAAGCAGTCATTTTCTGGTGGTAAGATCAGGGTTTTTTGAGTCCCACTTAAAAATGTACCCAGCTGAGATGAAATCTTGTCACCCAGCATGATGTGTATGAGGCTGCATTTAAGTTGTCTGCCAAAGGGTGACTGAACTTATTACCATAAATAGCAATACAACTGCACAGTTGTTTGTCTTACTGTTTATTGCGGACTGCCGAAGGCGAAGGTGGAAAGATAATGTTTCTGCTTTTTATTGCACACACAGCTCTCCAATATGTTAAGAATTAGGCTTTTACTTAAGAGCACATGTGAAATATTATATATATATATATATATATATATATATATATATATATATATATATATATATATATATATATATATATATATATATATTTATAAAAGGAACAAGATCACAACAAGTTTAAAAAGAACCTCAGGTGATTCTGAAATATATCACCTCAAAAATCCAAAGGAGAAATAAAAAAGAAAACAAAAACATCAAATTTAACTGCAGCCTTTTTCTGGAACAAGTTAGAAAAGAAACTCAAGTAAAAGCTGAACTCTAATTCCGTAACTGTTTTGTGGACTGTGACCATGAGGCAATTTTATGATCATGCAGCATGTGTCATTTTGATGGACAAGGTCACCCTAAACAGGATACAAGTCTGCTTGAAGTTTCATTCAGTTTTCTTATGCTCTTGAGGTTTTCTGAGGAATTTCTGTGACTTGTTTTCATTTGACCACACTGAGCTTGAAGGGTTAAAGCTTAGTAAAGTATAAAAGTCAAAAGGCATGGAGTCACTGTGAAAGTCAGAGCCAATCTCTCAGAACAAGAGCTCTGGAATCATTTTATAAAAGTCACCAAATCTAAGAGGCCAGAAAATGCTTCAACGTATTTTTATTTCAGAGTCTTTAAAACAAGATTATATGACTACAATGAAAAATAAAGATATGGTTTGATAGCATTAGATTTTATACTCATGGGATTTCAAAAGATGGGAGCTCTGTTAAAAAAAATGCTCGTTGTTGACACTTTAGCATTTTGCTGTTCATTATTATTATTATTATTATTATTATTATTATTATTATTATTATTATTATTATTATTATTATTTCTCATCTAAAATCTCTGTTAACAGTATATTAGTGTTTTATAACACAATATACGACAAAGTGTTAACTATAAAAAATAAACATTTTAAATTTTTTTATTTCTGCATATAAATGTCCTGTCCTTCCATTTAATTTTGGTTCTCTTGCCAAAGGCTTGACAGCTGGCGAGTTCTGTACAGCGCTCTCACCGCTCCAATGACCACTGGTACCACTGTGGTCCTAGTTTTTCTCAACTTTCTACTTCAGTCACTTTGGTACAACTATTTCCCTTTTTTGAGGTGCCTTACATTATGAGCTCCATTCTCTACCCTACTCTATGGATTTGAGAACTGGTCCATCACAGCAGATACTAAGCAGACGATACAGTCATTTGAAAATAAGTGTTACAGGAGGATGCTACATATTATTATATCTTACAAAGAACCCAAGACAATTAAATATATGAGACAGCAAGCTGACAGCCGTGCTAGAGAACAAGAACCACTACTCTCAGTAGCAAAATGCTGTAAACAGACCTGGTATGGTCACATTACAAGGTATCCCTTCCTGTCAAAGACCATCTTAAAGGGAACAGTAAATGGAAAGCAAAAGACAGGCAAACAAAGGAGGACCTGGATGGCTTACATCAAGGAAGGGACTGGCTGGAGATTCCCAACCCTGCTCTGCATAGCAGAAAACAGATCAGATCAGTCAGATCCCTGACTGCCCAAGCATCCATCAAGACTTCCCTATAATCCTCTGAGTCATAGAACTGATGATGATGATTATAGTGATGGTGATGATGCTGATTATAGTGATGGTGATGATGATGATGACATTATGACCTCAGGATTTCCAACTTATACTCACAAGTATTCCTGTATACTTTGGCATTTTATTTACGCTGTACCTTCCTGCATCTACAACCTGCTATAATGTGCTGGACCTTACAGCATCTTAGGTCCAGTCTGGTGTGATTGAGCCCTGTCTTTGTCGCTTTTCTGCTGAATGTATGTTCTTGTACTACTATGATTACTTTTAGTCAAACCTTCTGCAGACAATAGGCTTTCTCAATAGCAGTTAATTCCTCAATTTGTTAGTTGTACATGCAGGGCTTATGCTTTTATGAGGGTTTCACCCATTCTTTCTGTTTCATTTTTGGGTTTCTGCTGCCTGAAGCATTCACTTAGCAGTTTATTGCAGTGGCCCATCTTTTTGATGTGCATCAAGATCATGACTGTTTCATCCTGGATGGCGGATCAGGTGCTTAGTTTACAATCTCAAGCTGCCGGGCATAGGGGAAAAAATAATTGATTTTTTAGGACAATCTTTTATGGTTTGTTTGGCCTCTTGTTTTACCAGATGGTGTATTTGATAAGTTCCATAAAGTATGTGTTGATGACATGATGTTTCCTTCTTTTTGTACAATAAGCAGAGAGAGAGAGAGTGGACTTTAAAGTTTGTAGACCCCAAATATTAAGATTAGTAATGATCTTCATTCTCAGATCAGCTGATTTTGATGCTTTTTTTCTCCTTCATGTTTTCATGTGACATATCCATGGTCTCAAGCAGTCAAAAACCTATTATTGCCAATTAACTGATGATATGGCAGTGAAACAAAAAATAATAAAAAAAAACAAAAACAGGCAGCTGGTGCATGTACAGGCAGTACTAAACAGCACCAGCAAGGTTCTCAGGACTGTTACAAAGAAAAAAAATATCCATGTTATATGATTGATTCCAGGAACACAATTCTTTGAGCTGTGCACCCCAAAACCAATGTTGCTAACTTACCAGAGCATAGCAAGCATTGGATTTATAGTGTTGAAACGAGTCTAATTACCCATTTCATATAGTAATGTATTGTTAGACATCATTAGAACTGGACATGGAGGGCCTGCGTAATTTCTACAGAGCAGTACCAGATTTCCAGATAAAACAAAAACGAACTCAGCAGGTAAATGTTGGAACAGAAGGCTAATTGGCTGTGTTGTGGATAATAGGACCTTTTTTCTGAGGTAAGGCTGGAGATGTGGAATAGAAGTTTCCTTCCATTACTGCAGCATCACAGTGGCATTGCTTTATGTGCTGGCTCTGGGTGGCAAAGAAGAGGGATTTTTATTCAGCTGGTTTGGTTTAGTAGCTATGAGATTATTTTTACCCTGAAATAAAATCATTTGATTGCAGCTCTGAAAAGAAAATATAGTATTTATCAAATCTGCATTTACAAAAACAAGATTTTAAAGACACTCCTTTACAAATTATGATCAATTATAATACAATCATTAAACTTTAACAGGTGAAAAATATAAAGGAATCAGACAGAGTTATCAGTTTATTCAGTTTTCAAATGTAACCCTTGTTACACCAATCCATGCAAATGATCAGTATAATACATCTTAATGATGCTCTTAAGTAACATAAATAATAACGCAACTGTTGAATAAAATATAAAGATTATACTTTCTGAGTTAAGCTCCCAGCGTTTCAAGTTTTCAAGATACATTACTAACCCAATGTTGTTGTTTGAACAAAGCTGGCCATGGTCTAATTTAAGCTACAAATCTATTTACAAAATAGAAGATTGTAAAACTTATAGTTTCTGTCCACATTTTTTGACCATAAAAGAAAATACATCCTCTAGTTTGGACCTTTTCCTTTCATGAGATTGAGTCAGTATACAACATATATATTATTATGACATGATGGTCATACAACAAAAGTATTTTATAGATGGAACTAATGCAAAGTGGAGATATGTTTCACCCTGTTTTCTTATTGCTTATACTGCTTATGTATGCATTAAACTGCCTTTGGATTTTAGGACACCAAATCACCATTACATGCTGACTATCAGTTTAGAACAAACCAGTTTGATGAAAAAAACCTAACCCTGAGTGTGTCCATTATTTGGTTGTTAAAGAATTATAAAACTTTAAAAACAAACCCTAACACAAAACATAAACATAACTAAGCACCTTTTTCAAAAACATTAGAGGGTTTTCACTAACTAAAAATCATCAATTTTTCAGCTAACTTGTGATCCTGTATTAATTATAAGTGTGAAGATGTGAGAATCATAACATACATCATGCACCCACACAAATAGAAAATCAACAGCAACTCCAGCAGTGACTAATGACTAACACCTACTTGCTTGGTTTGAAGTACACAGGAGCCACTTCAATTCTAGAGAAATGGTGCACTAATGCACACTGCTTTGTTTTCTGCTCTAAATATATGACTGGCATGAGCACTGAAACTACCAGAGCAAGTACTTAAGTTAAAAACTTTGGCTTTAAAATGTAAAAATCAATAAAAACAAACAAAAGTTGTGTCTTTATAGCAGTGGGATATTTATTGTAATTTTTGGTTCAACAGTTATGGAGGCTAATAAGCACCTGAGACCTACAAACTTTATTCATATTTTTATTAATATGTTGATTTTGTTTGTCAAATATTGGGCTGAAGCACTGGCTGGGAACAATGGAAGGGTCAATAATGAACTGAGGACCAAAAAAGGATCCAAGCTCACAGTGTTCCCTCATCATTGGTTTGTTTCTTTAGTACACCCAGTTCTAATTTCAAACGCACAAGTTAAAGAAATACAAAATCAACCTCTTTATGCAGACTTACCATGTCTGGGTGACAAATTCAAAATCTAAATATGAAGACTAGTTCTGCTAATTTTTTATAGTTAAATAAAAGATCATTTACAAAGATTTTGAGGTATAATGACCCATATTTGCACTTTAATACATGCAGTATGTCCAGTACATGCCGGTATACAATGTATTCAGGAAGGAGCCCTTAATTGCGTCTGAGTGTATTGACCACTGGCTGCATTATAGGTGGTCGATACATCAGTGGTAGAGTTCAGAGGAGGAAGAACCTGCATCTCTGTCTCTATCATCAGTTTCATATTTCCACCCTTGGTTCACTCAAGAGGTTGTCTTTCAAAAGCAAAAATTTCTGAATGGAGAACATGAGGGCTGGTTTAATTCTAAAGAATCAATCAGAGAAGAAATATCTCTTATTTCAGTTCTATTTTCCTATCTTTGTTTGGATGAATGCACAAGAATTTGATCTTTGGTCATAAATACAACCTCAGATAAACAGTAAAGCATTTTGCCTTACTAATATTCACTTAGCAAAAGAACTGAACAAAAATGCAAAAGTAGTGCAGGAAAATCTAAACAAACTCTTAACACCTTGAATTAAAATAAGAGGGTAAGCAGCTGCAGGTGATGCTGTGCAATCGTACTTGATTAACTGACTGTCAAACATGTGAGAGCACCTACATAAAAGCTGAAGTTTTGTCACTTTTATAGCCTGGAGCTTTCATACCTTGATTGTAAGCAGATTTAGTTAGAGTATGTAACTAGTTTTATTATTAAAGCTCACCATATCATAATATAAGTACAGTCAACAACATATCTTGATTAATGAAAGTGTTTGTCGACCAAGCTGAAATTGCCTCTGTCTCATTCAGAGTAGCACATCCAATTGTGACATCACAAGCACATCACAGCAAATTAAATGGGACGATTTCCATCTAATGATGTTTATCGCTTGATGTGTAGATGCAGGAAGTTAATCACATTTCCTTCTTTTGGTGTGAAACTAAGTGTTTATCCTTGAGCTGAGTTAGTAGATTTGTGTTTAGAGCTGCTCAAAGTGCATTATGATTGAAAATTTATCTACTGAGGATGTTCAATTACATCCCGACAAACACATAGGTTTCCAAGACTCCTAACAAAGGCTTTTTTACAGCCAATTAAGAGCTTTCAAAAAAAAAATCCCTTCTTATTCATTTTAATGTGTGTCAGCTTTGTCAAGTAAGACTGCTCTCACCCTGATCTAAGTGTTGTTAAATACAACACCAGTGTAAATGTAAAACCTGTCAGAAACACAGATAATAGCTCCGGGTGCTGCCGGTCTGCTTGTACTGGCTCCTGCTAAGGAATTATCTCTGTGAAGATGGCTTGCTGAGCTGATGGTAATTAAACTCCACATTTCCACTGATCTCCTTCATCTCTTCCTACATCCTCTCTACCTCCTCCCTCAATCCAGTTCCCCAGTCCTTAGGAGGGGATACTGAATAAGTAATGCAGGTTTCCGAGAGTGGGTGTGTTAATTGGCTTGTCTTTATGAGTGCGGAGTGCTCCCACTGACCTTTCTGCAGAGATAGCTGCTACGCCCAGGGCCAGAAACCTGCAGAGAGACAAAGTGAGAGCTGCTAGCCATGGGACTGTACAAGAAGGAAGCTGCCTAAATCTACTGGAGATATAAAACAAACAAAACAACACCTTACACAATGAACAGTTAAAAAAAAAATCACATATAGAGAAAGACAATAACAATATTATAAACTGCAATTGATTAGAAATTATTTTTGTGTTTTTCAATAACAATTTACAGACACAGTTTTGCTAACTTTGTTTTTTTTTTTAAACCTAAAATAATTGCCTAATAAACATTGTAAAAAAGTAAATTTCCTCTTGACCCCCTTTCTTAAGCATTATGCAGTTTTATTGTTTGACCTTAAAGGGACTCGTTACAAAGTCATGAAGGCCGGTCAAAAAGTGCATATTTAAATTCAAATTTGTAAAGAAAGAAAATTTGCATAATTTATTTTTTATATAGCAATGGTTAATGTGTCCTTAAGTTGAATATTTGTAAGCACTACCACAGGCTGAAGCCAACAATGGTGAAGTCTGTGGAAGAGAAGAGAATGGAACAAGAAGTTTGGCAATTTTGATGTGTTGGTACATATTTATGCTCATATTTGTTGAATAAAGTATGTTGGCATTAGACTACAGTTTCAAAAAAAGGTTGACAGAATAAACTTATCTATCTAGCAGAGGTTTTGCACAAGCTGAGTATCTGAATGCTGATCTCTGACTTTCTGGAACTCCACCATTCTGCTTGATCCCCAATATTTATTCTTGACAGTTTTCTTGCTCATTCGTTGTTGTTTTTTTTCTTTTTGTTTTGTGTTCAGCAGCAGATTCACTTTTCCACATCGAGTCTATGCTGGTCTGATTCCACCATATTCCTTTACCTATATGGACAACAGCCAGTTTAATTAAGCTTTGGTCGATTCTGCAGATTGTTTTATTTTCATGAAGTGAGAAAACACATTTCAGAATTGCAAATCAGCATATCTGGAAAACTACTGGCGTAAACTCTCAAACTGTACTATTTGACATAGTTCAGGATAACTTTTTTCATACTTTGCAATGAGTAACTTGGATTCCAAACTATTAGTCAATACAACTAATTTACCATGGCTGTGTTTCTGCTTAACAAAGTTGTCTCAACTAATTTGCATCCTTTGTCCTCTTGAGAAGCACTTTATACCCCCTTGTTGCTGAAAAGTGCTGTATAAATAAATTTGACTTGACTTGACTTAAATAAACCAGTGGGGGGATTTTTCAGGTTTATCTGTGTCCATCCCATTGAATCAAATAATTTACTCAAAAAGACAAATGGCTGTAAAAGAAATAAAAAATCTTCAATAACACTTCAAAGTAACTTAGAACATCCATGTGTGTTTATTTGCCTTTCCAGTTAATGAAACATGCATATTGTTGGACTTTGGCAGGAAACCAGAGTTCCTGAAGAAAACCCACACATAAAGAATGGGCCAGCTCTACATCAAAAGGCTCCAGCTGAGATTTGAACCTGGAAGCCAACAACAGTAATCAGCTGTACCACCATGCAGCCTTCAGTTTCTCATCCAATGAAAATATTTATCAAAATCAAATTAATTTGGCCTTCCACAGTAAAATCAGTCAGACCTAATTCTAGTAATTAGTCTCTATTATGTTGACCTAGACCATGCATTTTAATTTGAAACAACACAACTGATCTGAAATTAAAGCCCTCTGCAGACTGTTTCGTGTTCTTTAATGCTTATATATTTAAGTAACGTTTTAAAATCAGGTTCACAAGTAAAACCAGGGACTGCAGGACTTAAGGGAGTGTCCACGATATCTGGTCATCAAACAGATGATGACAGGAGAATCTGAGTGTTAACATTTATTGGTGTCTATGCATGTCTTTTGGTGCCTCAATGAGAGAAGTATCTCCTAATCTTTTGTGCTCATTCTGCAGAAGACTATGTCCTTTTTTAAATGGTGTTCGTGTGACAAGCTCATTGAGGCAATTGTGTTATTTTAATGTGAGTAATGGCTGCCATATGTGCTTATGTGTGATGAAACAACAGCAGATCTTGCCAAACATGGGGCTAACCGCTGTTGTCTTTCATGTCATGCTTAGAGCTGTTTTGTAGTTGTTTCTGCATGAACATATTTGGAGAAATCTTGTGTTCATCTAACCCAGGCAAGAACTCAAACCCACAACCTTCTTGCTGAGAGGCAACAACTGTGCCAGCACAAAGCCATGTTGTTTTTTTAACTTGTAAAAAGATAATGTCAAAAACTCTTCTAAACGATACTAGAGAATTCTTGAATATTATCATAGGTACTTATATCACAGTTTGGAAATGACTGATCTAACCAATGTACCTGTGTAATGAACTGTGATATTATGAATCTACCTACTTCTAAAATGCTTTAGTTTCCTGATTTGTTGAAGAAAATAAATGATTTGACAATAATAGAGGATTAACTGCATTTTATAAAAATATAGCCTTTTTATAGTTAATCATTGCAGTGTAAAGATCTTTTTTTTTTGAGCCGCAATCTTGATGCTTATGTCTTATCATCTTGTGTAAGCTTAAGAAAAAGAAAAAAAAATAGATTTACATTCAATCCAGGATTGATTATAATTTTGCAGACTTCTAATATCTTACAGAACACCATAATACTCTGAAAGATTTACCGGCAGAGCCCATTTTGATTGAGAGATGGACGATCCATCAGACTTTAATTCAGGGTGTACTGCTGTGTGGTACTTTTATACTGAAATTTACTGATGGAATCATCTGATACCATCGTTATACCTTGGGAATAAAAAGATCGTATTATATGATTTTAACTTATAAACTCTATAACGTGGTTGGTTTGAATTTTAAAGCTGGACTGAGACTGATTGAAAGATTAGCTGATAGACTCTTTGAAATAACTTGGCTGTGTATCGTTTACTCAGAACTTTAGATAGTAATTATTTTGTAGAATACAACAGACCTGATAGTGCAGCCAAAATGCTTTGCAGCAGTGCATTCCTCAGCAATGGCTTCCCAGGCCTAATACATTGTGAGATCTGGAAAAAATAGACTAATCTTATAATCCAATCAGATTTAGAACCACAATGAGATATCAGTCTGTGAACAACAGAAGCTCCAAAACAGCTCGGACCTTATAGTTGCAAATCCGAGACTGTAATCATGTTCCAACAATTTCCTGTGACGAGTCAAACTTCTACATAAATAGAGGACTTTGCACTGAGCCTCAGTGAACAGTGTTTTTCAGCTGCTCAAAACTGTTTTTGTTTTTTTTTTTTTTTTGGGTCTTATTTAAAACGTAAAATCAAGGGGAGAAAAAAATCTAATCAAGTAAGGAGGCAGGTGAAGAGACATTGGCGGGGGAAATTACACAGACTGAAGTGAGGCAAATTACCTAATTCTATTTAGAGATGAGTGCAATTGACTATCAGCCGTGAAGAAGTGAAGAAGATATTAGACCCTTTAACAATCTGGGCTGAAAATGCCTCGGAAAATAGGAGCCAAGAGCAGCTAACCTTATAGATTTTTAATCTGACCTACACCAACCCAGAATTCACGAGAGATCCCATTTGTTCGGGTCAAGTCAGGACAAAGTGTTCAGTTGTCCAGCTGTTACACAGTCGCACAAAGCAGATGACATAAAAGACCCGTGTTTGATCTCAGCTGTGACTGAACAGCTTGTTTTTATTTTGTTTTGTTTTTTCCAAACACATTAACCACACTCTTCTGAATATGAGGAAGAAAAAAAAAACTGTCCTTTATAAATAAAAGATGTTTAAATTAAGAAAAACTTGAGACAAATTTCTCTGTGAACAGAGAACGGAATATCTGTGTTCCAGATATTACAAAAAGTAAAATATTGCCTTGGCCTTCTGCATAAGCAGGCATGAAGATAAATATGTCTGTGTATGTCAGTCAACAAATGTCTGACTGCTGCCAGTGCTATTTATTTACATAATTAATGTTTTTTTCCAGCTGATTATGCAAACTTCTATTTCAGTTTTGCCTGTGGCTAAAGCTACTGATGAATCATATCGCCATAATTACTTCGGCACAGACTTCATGGTCAAATCAGATGTTTGGATGGTCATTTGACACTTTCACTGATGAAATTTGATGCCAATATTTAGTATAAACCATGATAATTTCATTGAGCCTCTTTTGTTTTACCAGTAGTGAGCACAATGAAGGGGATGTAATGTCATCCAGTGTTTTTTTCCCAGGGACAACGAGGTGTCTGTGTTACATCTGTGCTGTGTGGCAATGGGGCCTGAGTTCCAAGTTGAGACACTGTCTTCGGGTACAATCCCTTTTCGGGAAGTGGATTGTGGGCTCCTATGCTCACGTTGTCGAAAACAACTGTACAAAGACGTATATGGAGAGTTAGCTGTTGCATGTCTCAAGACCCCAGCTTATTACCATAAAGAGAATTGAATGTATTTGAATCCATACAGTTAAAGTCCATCCCAGTGGGATGTGTGTGTGTGTGTGTGTTATTCTACAGCTGGGTGTGGTAAATGTTTATAAAAAAAGCTGCCCTGAGAGGAACGGGGGATTTCACTGATTGAATCATCAGTCCGCTTTGTGATCCTGTTCAGGGTTGTGGTCCCAACAGTCATGAGGAAAAAATGGTGTTCTGGACAAGTTATCAGTTACATTCCTTAATGAATAGTAAGTTATGCATACTTTTAGTGGAAAAGAGAAATTTTCAGATAGTGCAACAAACCAAATTCCTTTTTCTTACTACAAATATAATATATTTTCAAAAGCTACCCTAGATGAAACCTTAGTATAGACTTAGGGCATGCATATTGGTCAACTAAACCATTATTTTGGACATTTTTTTATGCGAAAAGCCAAGGTTCTGCAAAGGAAATGAGTTTTTATACTACTGTTTTACACTACTGTAGGTGTGAACAACACCATGCCTTATGGGGACTGTTAGACCTTTTCAATCTATTAAAAATGTGAAAATTTGCATCCTTGCCAACAGGTTCTTACAAATAAGAATAAGTTGAATATTTCAGACAATAATCCAGATTAAACACAAAGCCCTAAGAAAAGCAACTCAAAGTCTGTCAGCAACCATGCCCGCCCTTTCACAGTAACTACTAAATATGATAACAAATTTAAACTATTTTAAATCTTTTTTCACATCCACATTTTTAGAAAAGAACTTATAACAATAACATATGATTTAAATAACATTAAATGTTAAATGTCAAATTGAGAATCATGTTTATTACGATTTGAATCAGCTTACAAGCAAATTCCAAGAGTTTGGAATTTTTATCCTTTCTTCTTTTCAAGATTTGTTTCCCTTCCTGGATAGATTTTATACATCTCAACTAATAAAGTGGCTCTACATTACACTTACACTGATGTGTACCAATAAGCAGCAGTAGGAAGAAATCTTGGTTGGCATCAATGTGTTCATATCAGCCAGAAGACAGGATCAAATGAGATGATGAGACAGGTGTACAAAGCATGTGTTCATCCAAGCATCCCTTTTTCTTTGTCTTTTGGAACTTTTTTTTTTTTACTCCACATCTTCAGGTCTCTTGAGACGAAAAAGTGAGAAAATCAAGGTCAGAGAGCTGAGCGTGTGAAGTTACGGGAGAATAAATTTACACATACTTGTCCTCTTCGACCCACTGACAGTCTAAAATGTAGGGCCGGGTTATATACGACTACTGAAGACGATGTTGTGTTGGATGGGGTCTTTCTTCACTGTCCACCTCCCGTTATCGCTCTCCTGTTTCCCTGCTCTCACACATGATACTCAGAATCATACGAGAAGTGATGGGTAGGTGGGTGCTGAATTTATGAGTCACAAGCAAGTCCACATTGTCAGTGTTTGAGCAGAGGGGAATCTAATTAAAGTGGCAAATGGAAAGAGAAGAGAGAGTAAGGAAGAGAGGCAGAAAGTCAGTGAATCAGCATAATTACAGCTTAATGCAAACAACTCCACATTGTCTTTATTCCAATGAGTTAATGAGGTTACAGTCTGAAGAAAAAAAAAACAATTCCATCACGCTATTGTCTTCTGCAGGCCACCAAGGAAAATGAGCTGTCACCCAATCTTAATGGCGACAGGGTTTTCACCCAGGCCAGAATTAATATCTGACTCCAAGGCCTAATGAACAAGAGCTGGAGAGAGCAGAGTCAACTCTTTGTCCTGAAAGTTTAGAGAAAAAAAGAAGTGGAAAAAAATACAAATAAAAAATTGATGTTGCTGAGTGTAATAGCACTAGTGAGAGAATATATTTCTGGGGTTGGGCTCTGTTCCTAAAGGGACAATATCAGTTCAAAGATGCTTCCTCAGTGCAACGACTGATTGTTCACTTCACACTTCCAGCTTGTCAAAACTGTACTACAGTTTATCACAATTTATTGAACTAATACAAGTATTACATCTCGTATGACGGTCTACAAAAAAAAACAGTACTTTTGAATTTACTGTTTTTGCATATTTAAATGGATACATGTGCAAATTTTTTCTCATTAAAACTTTCAGAATTTTAATGAGAATAAGAGATTAGTTATGTTGTTTACACCCAATAGCACCAGCAGGAACCCTTCACTGACCTTTTTTTTACGTTGCCCCTTATGAGAGAAACATTATCACAAATCTGGGAGTGAAATAGATCCTTCCCTAAAACTAAACCGTCATGGAAGTGCAACAGTAAAATCTTCCTTCTTTTTTCCCATCCTAACTAAAAGAAATCTTAAAACTATAAAACATGCTTTTATAACATCTTGGCTTGATTACTGCAATGCGGTTCTTTTGGGAATTAGTTAGTTTTCTATTCATCGTTTGCAACTGGTTCAAAATGCCGCAGCTGGATTTGAACTGGTGCAGGCCAAAGAAAACACATTTCCCCAATTTTGTCTTCTTTTCATTGGCTTCCATTCACTTATGAATTCATTTTAAAGTCTTTTTTTTCCATTTGTTTTTGTTTTTTAAGTCTCTTGACATTTCCGCCCCCTCTTATCTCTGAACTGCTGCAACACTCTCTGAGGTCAACAGACCAGATGCTTTTAATGGTTCCAAGGATGCAATGAGGCTCAGAGGTGCTAGAGCTTTTGTTGTTGTTGTTGTTGCATGTCTACAACTGTGGATTGGTTTGCCCCTGCTTGGTAAGAGAGCTCCTTCACGTACTGTTTTTTTAAATCTCATTTAACAGCATACTTTTACTCCCTGGCTCTTGACCCAGTGTGAGATGTTGTATATGATCTTATTGTACTTTTATTATTCTGTTTTAGATTTTTCTGTAGATTTATGTATTTTTTATTGTCTGTCTTGTACTTGTTTGTACTGTACTTTTTGGTCAGTTGTTGTTTAAATACTTCTCAAATAACTTACTATGTTGTTGTTTGTTGTTACACTCTCCCGTGTCATTTTATGAATGACTGTCTTTTTAATTAACATGTCCTCTGTTTCCAAACCTAATTGGCTGTTGAGACTTTGGAAGGAACAAGCTCCGCCCATCAGACAGAAAAGAGGCTGACTGTTGGTTGCTTGTGTCTCGCTCTGTCTTCATGCTCACTGATGCTCCCTCCTTTGACCAAAGATGCCAGCTTTAAGCTTTGTCAATAATAGTTTTATTAATTATTTGTTGTTTAGGAGTTACTGACAGTCCTGTGTATTTGGGTTTTTGGTTCTTTGCTTTAGTTTAGGGATCATAGGTTTTGGGGAATTCAACCTGATCAGCTGGTTTGAGGCTTTCTACTTCTTGTTTGTTTTGGCTGATTTTGTTCATGAGTTTTAGTTTTATTCAATATTATTCAAACATTGGAATCCTTTGAACTCCATATATGTGTCCTTTGAGTCTTTGACACATGGACCATTCCATACAGTACGGTATGTTATAGATGAGCATACATACATTAACCCATACCAATGTCAAATATGTATATCAACATACACAGATATTGTGAGTTCTCAATTGAGTTTATATTATTTTATTGCTCAGAATACATTGGGGTGCTCAGTAGTGTAAAAATTGTTGTTTTTTGTTTGTCTATCTGAACTCCTTGTTTTATTATGCCTATTTGAAAATGTGATCTTTTTTAACAGCCCATAAAAAACTAATGAAGATGTTCTGTTTTCCACGTTTTGTTCTTTTATATATGTAGGAGCTATTTGTCTTCTTTATATTTGAAAATATTGTAATTTGTTCAATTATTTTAGGATTACTTTTTTGTTGCAAGAAACTTATTTTGTAAGTATTTGTTGGTTTTCATTTGATTATGTCCATGTAACGACTGTGGGATCCTATAAGGACAGTATGTGGGCAGGTATAGGACCAGCATGCAGTGGGGTGGGCTTATGTTTGTTTTTACCAGAGCAGGAGAAGCAGTAGGTAGCACAATGTTTGTATGTTGCTTGCTCCAGTGGAATAATAATGTGAGTTTAGAAAGAAGCGCTACTACAATGTATTTTTCATTAATTAAACTTGATTTTGAATTGTATAAACATTGTTCAAATCTTGTCATATTTTTGAAAGGTGTCTGAACAAACTGACATATTTTATCTGTTTATTTTTCAAAGATCACTATTGTCAGGCATGGTAAAAAACTGTCATTTTTAATGTCGTCTTTGACAGATAATTAAACATATCTATTGAGCTCGAGTCAAACATTGAAAATACAGTATTCACTCAAACCCTGATGTTTGGAATGTATAATAAAAAGATGTATAATGACCACAAAAATGACATTTAAATGAGATACAAAATGATCCCTGTGCAACAAAAGTTTACATCAAACTTTTTCATAGAGTACTTGGCTAAAATGAAACAAAAATGTTCAACAGAGGAATGAATGAATGGGACACAATATGACTGCGGCAAAGGAAATCTACCTACATGCCATATGCCAAAATGTAAAAACAATGTAAAAGTGACCACAGATAGATATTAAAATTATAAACAAAACCCACTAAGACTGGACCCAAAACACATGTAAAGAAAAAGGTAATTGTGTAAAAGATGTACAAAAAGTAAACAAATAAAAATTGTAACGATTCAATTCTTCAACATGATGAAGGCCTGGAGGATGTCCTTTTTCATGTCTGTGACAAAACAAACAAACAAACAAAAAGGAACACATAGTGTAGAGTTTTCTGTCTGGCAAAATGTCACTTTTTAACATTGTTTAAAATTGATTTGATTAAAGACAGACAACCACAAATTAGGACAGAATGGAAAAGTGACACTGACTCATATAGTTATACAGTATATCAGTACAATTTTTGTGTATAAAAGTAGTTATTTTTGTATGTTTGCTTGATAAAACAATCAGCCAACCGATTTTTTTATCTGCAGAATTTTGATACTAATGAATCAAGCTCATATTCTAACGATTGATGAAAGCCTTGAACTGGTTTTACCTATTACACAATGGCCTACATTTCCCAAACACATACTGTGAAGCTCAGCCAGCAGGGATTCCCACTCTGATAAGGACTTTTTTTCCTATAGTTTTTTTCTAGACTTTTTTACCCCCTTTTTCATGAAATTCAAACATTTGTAAGATATGTCATATATTTTTCAGTTTGGTAGGAGGCTAAAAAAGCAACATTGCCTCAAGTGACAAATGTACTGTTCCAGCTTCGTTACGGGCTAAGAGCGGCCAAATGCAGCAGAGAATGTGTTATGAAGGCAAACGCCCGCACCATTTGTGAATATTTACATAATGAAGACTGTTGGAGACATAAAGAGAGATCAGCCAAGAGGAAATATGCCACAGGATGGGTGGCACTGGAAATCATCCACAACCTTTGACATAAGCATAACATGACTCATCAATTTTATGTTCTACCTTCTGATTCTTTAATTTCAACATAGTGAAATCCTTAGCTTTCATTCATGAACTGTGATTAACACTGGCTCTTGTGTAGTTCCAGTGACAGCAGGACACAGCTAACTTTCCCATTACCAAAGGAAGTCATTTATGCCCCTGCTCTCCTTTTGATCTGTCAGACTTATGATGAAAAGAATAGTAGAGCCTCAGCCTATAGGGATCTGCTGCCTTTGAGACTCAACAGCTTGACTCATTTCATTACTGTCATGAATTAAAGATCCCCTATCGCTCCTTTTTTTCAGTTCACATGGCAATGATCTGCTGTTAGTTAATTTATACTCACTCATTGTGCAAGGACTCCAGCGTCAAAGCTCCCATGGCAATTTACCTGTGTCCTTTTCACTTGCTGCTGCACGTTTTTGTGATATACAATACCCGAATGAGATGAGTACTCCTGAGCATGCTATTTAATGAGCTGGGAGAAAGTAATCAGCAGTAAAGCACCCCTTATTGTTCTGTCACGTGTCAACATCTTATCCTGTTAGAAAATTATCACTTTTATTTCTGGGAATATATTTAGGGGGGAATTATTGTCTGTGAATGCCTTGTGAAAATGTCACATATGCTGTTTTGAGTTAATTAGGATCCTTTTTGTATTTGCGACTCGTGTTCTTATTCTGGTAGAGGTGTTTCTGCAATAAAAGTTACTTGCCAATCACAGAAAAAAAATAATTTCTGTCAGTATTTCTTAAGGAAATATTTCTTTAGGAATATATTGTGGAGACTGAATCCATCCATCCATCCATTATCTGCCGCTTGTTCCAGAGCAGCAGCGGCTTGATCCAGGACAGACATCTCTTTCCACAGCCACCTCTTCCGGGAGGATTCAAAAGCATTCCCAGGCCAGCTGAGAGATATAGTCTCTCCAGCATGTCCCCAAAATGTCAAAAAGTTTGACCCAATGTTTGGGTTCAAATCTAGGACTACATTTCCATAGTCCTATTTTCCCCATTTATAGCCATTACCATTCGAGCTTCAGAACCACACCAGGAATCTAAGAGTCATTTCTGACAATTGGCTAAAATTTATTAAACAAACTCACTTTAGTAAATGGTAAATGGCTTGCTCTTGTGTAGTGCTTTATCTAGTCCATAGACCCCAAAGCGAAAGCGATTTACACTACAATCAGTCATTCACCCATTCATCCACACACTGATCATAGTTAGCTACATTGTTGCCACAGCTGCCCTGGGGCAGGCTGACAGAAGTGAGGTTGCCATTACATTGGCGAGCCCTCTGACCACCACTAGTAGGCAAGGCAGGTGAAGTGTCTTGCCCAAGGACACAATGGCTGAGACGGACAGAGCGGGGCCTCAAACCTGCAACCCTCCGGTTACAGGACGAACTCCTTTCCCCTGAGCCACTGCCACCCACTTTGATAAAGAACTGTTTTCTACAACTCAGAGACAAGTTTAAATTCAGTCTCTTTAATGCCAACTAGAAGGCAGTTATTTCAGCAGCATTTGGTTCCAGGTTAGATTATTGTAACTGTTGTCTCGTCTACAGCTGGTTTAGAACTTTGCAGCTAGGAAAAAAAAAAGACAGCATCACTTTTGTGTTAACCTCTCCACTGGCTTCCTGTTAAATATAAAATTGATTTGTTTTGTTTGTTTTTTAATCTTTGCATGGACAATTTTTCTGACTGAATCTGATTTTATTCAAATCCTAGACATCTTAGAGCTTCTGAACGACTCCTTTAAGTTGTTCTACATTCCAGATTAGTCAGTAACGGAGGTTGTGCTTTTACTGTAGTTTAGAACATGCTCTATAAATAAAGTTGATTTGAGTTGATTCATAGTCTGTGACAAAAGTGCACAGAATGCAAAAGCATGGCAGGATTAGTCACATACATGTGTTTACCATCATATATATGTTTGCATAAAGCAGGGGACACGGACACAACAGTGAAAGGTGACAGCATTTCCTTTTGTGTGGGGTGACCTCGTTCTCAGCGGGTTGCCGTGGCAGCTTTGGCCTGTGTCTTTACTGGCCATCTGGCCTCACTCGTCTCCACTGCAAGCAAATACCAGCTGAGTGGCTCACTGACATACTCTGAATGTGTTATTCAATTTCGAGGGTAGTTGTAAGCTCGGGATTAGCCTACAGCATCCTCCATTTCACTCCACTAAACTACCCACCTGCCATTGGTTCCTATCACTTGCTCCCCATGATAATCTTCTGGTTATTATGCAACTCAATGTGCAAACTGTACAGTAATTACTGCAAACATTTGATCTTGTGCCAGTGTGTGTTTTTGTACACATGAGGTAGAAGTGTCTGAATGTGTTTACTGTCCCACCTTTTAAGAAAGTGGGATGTTTTGTAAAATGTAAACATGAACAGAATGCAATTATTTGCAAATCGCATAAACCCACATTTTATTCACAAAACATACTGAATGTCAAAACTAAGCAATTAAATAATTTTCTAAAAGAAAAAAGGTAATTCTGAATTTGATGGCAGCGACACATTTAAAAAAAACATGGGACATAACCATGTGTCCCACTATGAAGTATTCACTTTTCTTTTAACAGTCTGTAAATATCTGAGGAGACCAGCTGCTGGAGACACTGGAGAGGACTGTCGTCCCATTCTTGGCTGATGTAGGATTGTAGCTGTTCAGCAGTCCTGGGACATCTTTGCTAGAGTTATTTTGCTGAATCAAAACTTATGTTGTTCGAAAACATTGATGGTGCCTTTTTAGATATGTAAGCTGCCTATGCCAGAGGCACTAATGCACCCCCATACCATCAGAAAAGTCTTCCTAGTCTTCCATTGAAGAACAATGTTCTATTTTAGACACAGTTTTTGAGACACTAATGAACCTATGCCCAGCTTTACTCAGCCTGTCTAAAATGTTCTTTCATACACAGTCCTCTTACTGTCCTGTTGCCAGTTTATCTAATTTGTTGAAAAATGTATTTTTTTATTTGTACTCCAGAGTTTTACAGCCCCTTTGTGGCCTCTGTCCCAATGTTTTTGAGATGTGTTGCCACCATAAATTCAAAATTATCTATTTATTCAAAGACATTGTACAAATTATTTCAAAGTCTGATCTGTTTACTATGTTTCATTGTGAATAAAGTATGGGCTTGTATATAAATATGAGATTTGCAAATCACTGGCTTCTGTTTTCATCTACATTTTACACAACACTCTATCTTTTATTGTATTTGGGATAGTACATTCAATGTATAGCCTCCTATTGATCAGTACATATCTAGTCACATTGAATATCACTAGTTTGTATTTGATGTTAATTCTTTTCTAGACTTTTTTTTTTAAGGAATGATATAAACCAAATTTTCTTCACCCTGAATTCCATTATTTCGCTGCAAGATCTTACAGACACATGCTGATTCATTGCTGTCTCTCAGGTATGGGAATCATAATTTATAGATAAGGGTTCACTGTTTCTGTATATGAAGAATATTTTTTATGTTCACCGGTAGGGGGCGTGGAGTACCCACAGATAACAACCCGTTGTTGAGACCCCCCCTCAGTCCTCTTGGGTTTCAGCAAAAACCCACCGTAGATGCAGAGCAGAGTGTAACAGAATTGCTCTGTGGTTCATTCAGCACTGACAGTGCGGCTGGGAGGTTGAATAGTCCATTATTTAATAAGAATAATCGTTTTACTACTAATGGATGTAAATGAAGTCCATGGGATGCACTGCATTCTGTGAATTCATGCTTATTACTTAAAGGAGACTGAAACGCTAAATAAAAGAATATTGGGTCTATTTTTTATATTGAAAGTGGATATTTGCTTTGGTTTTTCAGGCAGAACTGAAATCTGTTTTTTGTAAAACTTCACAGAAGACGTCAGAGCAGCTAAACCTCCATTCCCCCCCAGCACCAGGCCTGGCTCTGTGCATTTTATTTTGGTGGGGTTATTTTTCTATGCATGTGTGTGCGTGTGTGTCTGCTCGAGTCCGATACAAATAGATTCGCCTCACGTCACCATCTTACACACCCGCACCCCCACGACCAACCCCCCAAACCCCTCTGCGCATAAAACATTCATCAGGGCGCTGCAAGAAATGTCATTAGGTCTCAGAGTCACTCTTAAAAATCTGGAAATTTCACCACGTTCTATTAATAGCTCTAACTGCGGGGATCATAAAACACGGGCAGGGGACAGCCTGGAGACATTTTATCCCTCCGTTATAAATATTAAAACTTCTAGAATAAAGAGGAATGTTTTTTTTGTTTTTTTTTTTTTTTTTGGTACCGTGACACAGAGCCATAAAAGATTCATCTTCGGATTTTCTCTCCCCCCTCTCTTTCTGTCTCTTTCCGCCAGACGCGCCTCTCCGCCCCGCCCTCAGCCTCCTCCTCGCCCCGGTAAGCGCACACTGATGCGCACCAGTGCGGCTCACGCCACACACACACACACACACACACTTCCCTCTGCGTTCCTGGGAAATCTAACAGTGGAGCAAAGTGATCGGACTGGATCTGTTCTACTAAGAAAAAAAAAAGGATGGATTTGATTCAGGTTTGTCGCTGACTCTCCACTTCAGCGGGAACACTTGGAGTTCTTCTCTCCAGAGCTGTCTTTGCACGCGCGTTTTCCTTCTTTTCTTTCCTTCTTATGGGGAGGTGTCGAGTCCCCTGATCCTAAATTTGGATGTTTACTGCTGACTTGTTTTAAATTCCTCATGACTGAGCCAGGGTTCGACCGGAGACGCGGCTCCCCGCTCGGGAAGACCTGCGGCTGAAGTTTGAAGGGTGCACAGAGAGGGTGCTGCTGGTGGCTCCGTTTCCACACCTCGCGCGCTGGATTTGCAGTCACCCGTGAATTTCACTAAACAGCGGATATCTTATCTTATCTCCGCGCACGACGGGATTTATTGCGCTTCTTCTGGATTCCACCCCCATCTAAAGCACCATGAGGACCGTCGTTTTTGATGGTGAGTGTTAGACATCGCGGGGCTTCTTATTTGTAAAGTTTCCTCCTCGAATCAGAGGAATCTGTTGGGTTTCCGTGCACTGATAAAATTCACCTCCGCGCGGTGCCACATCTCTGTGGAGAAACAGAAAACCAGGTGTCCTGATTGGAGTTTACTCCGCTGCTTTTCCTAAAACACACACACACGCACACCTAAATTGCACAGCAACAACGTCCTTTTTATTTATTTATTTAGTTTGGCTGTAAAAACAAGATGCGTCAGTATCAGTTGCGCATGTAAACGACCTTGACTTAGTGGCTCTTAATTGAGTTGCAAATCAGAGCAGATTACGTGCTTTTTGTGCTCTTTATATAACTGTGTATACATGAGGGAGACATTGTGTGTGAGAGTTCATTATGTTTATGGTGAACAATATGCTCAATTTAATATGAACTTAACCCAGACATGAGCTCTTTTATGAAGGCTGCAGATGGTCCGCTTGGCGGCTCAATAACACCGCAGCTCCTTGGCTTCTAATTAGTGTTTTTGTGGCATCGTCCCACTCAGTGACAGGAAACTGGGCCTTGTGGTTTTGGACTTCCTCTAATGAGAGCATGAATGTTCTCCCACGTTCCCGCCAGAAATGGTTAAAAATGTAATTCCTTGGCAGGAGCTCGTTGTTGGCTAGTGTATTCATGTGCGCACAGATAGGTGGGGGGAGGATGGAGCACCTGGCGCCTTCCTGCGTCTTCCTGCACCTGCGTGTACCCCCGAGCTTCTACTTTAGTGTGCAAAAAAGCTCAATGCAGCGCAGAGATAAAATAACATGGAGAGTTGCTGTTTGACAAGCAGTGTAAGGGAAAAAATGCAGTTTACCAAATGTGGAAGAGACCTGCAGAGTTTACCTGTCGGCCAGGGTCATGTGTTAAGAGTGTTAAGTTGTTCTCGCCAAGAATTAATCACAATAATGTGTCTGTGAGTAATAAGAACAGTGTGTTTGTTCTGGGTGAAGTATGTTTTGTTTGGGGTAAGATGGCCCAGCTGTCCTGGGCTGGTTTCCTGTAAGTGACATAGGAGATGTGATAATGACTGAGATGTGACAATTAAAAGGACCCCCGTGTTCTGGCAAAAGAGAGAAATAGAGAATGCTCATTTATTTCTGTGTAAGAACTGCCTTAAATCCTACAGCGGCACTGGGAGAAAAGCATGTGTGTGTGAAACAACTAGTTTGTGACATCAAAAGCTTGAGAGAATAACCCCACATCTACCCAACCCCACCCCTACACACACACACACACACCTGAAGTGCTTATGCAACATGCTGTACACACTCCATCTTCCTCAGGAGGTTCATTACTTGGCTAAAAATGAAGGATTAGGGTACACACTAAAAACTGATGGGTTATTTTGATAACTCGTTTGCTGTGTTAAACTGGGTCAAAGGTTTGGTTGGTCTGACCAAATATTGAGTCAAAACATTTCACCCAGTGGTTAGGAGCTGAAACATGTCATTCTTCACACTCTGTCGGCCATTTTAAGTCAGAAGTTGACCAAATCAAACCTGACTGGACCATTTGCTTTAAATAGTAAAGACAAGTCTGTAAAAAAACAACACTTGTGAGAAGATATTTAACCCAGTTAGCTTTGTTAATAACCTTAGTGTGCACTAGACAGTGAGTTTGGGTTCCTAAAAAAACATTAGTTGGTTCTGGCTAGCTGGCAGTAATAGCAGTTAGCATCAGCAAGCTAGCTCAAGTTATAATTATCTAATAATACAGATTCCAACATGTTCTTTTGAACTAAAGTTTTTAATAGCTGTAATTCAAGAAGTTAGTCATTTTAACCAATCTATTGGATAGAAAATAAGGCTGCACAATTTTAGAAAACCTGCCATGTACAAAATTAATGTTTATTATGGGATGACAATATCCGCTGAGATAAACCCACAATTTTCTTCACTTCTCACTTTATCTTTTGTCATTGCTATTATCTAAACCAGGTCAAGGCCAGTGAGAATCTGTTGGACTGACCAAATATTCATTGTGACATTGTGATCGCAGACATTGATGGCAATAAATTTGCAATATATTGTGCAGCCCTAGTAGAAAACTCACCCCGGTAGGCTGGATCAACCTGATTACCCAACCCCGGTGAGTTGAAAATACTCAGGGTTTGCTCAGTCCGAATTTGACCCATGCAGCACTGGGTTATGAGGCGGGTTGTTTTTAACCCAGCAGTTTTTAGTGTGAAAGAAAGCCTCAGATTATTGTGGGTCCATGGAATAACTAGACATCTCACAAAAATCAAAGAGGCACATCTGCTTGTGCATTCTCTTTGATATGTCACGGAGTGATGCAAATTCAAGTGCACATCCCATCACTGGCTAAGAATGGCTCTTGGTCCCTCAAACCCTCCAGGCAAGTTTTCATCATCCTACTGTTGTTGTGATTTAGCACCAGGCCACTGACACACACCTATACGTCTGATTTCCTTTTTTCTATTTTTTTTTTTTTTTTTTAATAATTGGTATCCATCCTTCTGGCTTCTGATTTGGCTGAGAAAATATGGCCTGTCATGTCTTGTGTTTAAAGTGTCAGGGTGAGGAGGGACTTTAATTTACACTCTTTTTCACTCAGTCAGCATATGATCAAATGCCTCTGTGGGAAAGCTGTTGCTCGGGGGTGTCGTTGCTCCCTGTCTACTGCCAAGCAAAGCCAATAAAGTGCAAATGAATGGTTAAAACCATTATGGTGGAACTGAAAGCTTTCTCTTCAGGAGGCTTAAACTACAACACAATGAGGATTTTTTTTTTGTCAAATTAGTGTTTTTTTTTTATTTTTTTTTCCCCAGAAGAAAAACAGGCTTGGTTTTAAAAATAGGCCATGAGATGCAGAATCTAATGCGAGGAAAGTAATTCTTTAAAGTATGATAGACTGTAAAGGAAAAAAAAAAGTCATGCAAAAAAGAAAAAAGGTGGATGGCTGATTTGCATTAGGTGAGATCAAACTCTAAGCCATAACCTTACAATAAGAGAAGGCTTTTCTAACCCCTTGAAAGAGAATGTGAAATTGATCTATCTGTGTTTGTATGGATGTTTACAAAAGCACAGGGGGAGGGCTGCAGAGATATTTGTATGTGTGGTGTTTTGTTAGTTTATAGGGAGGTCTGAAGAAGTGGGAGGCAGTAAATGGAAATGAAGACATATATTTTCTTGTTAAGGTGCCTTCTATCACGGTCAGTGGGATGCTGCAACAACACAAAAGAAAATTGATTGCTACTTTAGGAATAATGTTTGTTTTTTTGTGAGTTCTACTTGAGGTTGTTCTCCATGACTGACCATCAATGAACAATGAGACCAAAGAAAGCGTCACACTTCTGCACCTTTGAGCCTTCAAAACATGTGGAATTTTAACATCCCTACAGCGCACAGTTCTGGACCGTAATTTATGTCTTGGGAAGGATGGTGATCAAAGCAGCTGAGTCTCTGACTGATCCTGCTAGATTTAGAGATTTCTAGCTTTTATTCCCAATCTTTCAGCCTGTATATCCCAGTTTAATTCGGACAGTTTTTCCAGGTTTTTAAAGTTCCAGTGTGTAACAGTTTGGGGAATCTATTAAAAGAAAAGAAACTTTATTTTTGTTAGAATAATGTGGAAATAAAAAACAGGTTGATTTTTTTTTAAATTATGTTTAGAATAAGTATATCCACAGACTGCATTGAACCTTTGCTTCACAGTCAGCAATGTTGCACTATAATCTTACAACAATATAATAAAATTTGACCTTTTTATCTTTAAGAAAGGTTATCTTTATTTTTATTTTTAAGTAGGAGGTGAAGTGTGATTGCTATGTGCTGTTGGTTGTAACTTGAAGTTATGCCACTAGGTGTCTCTAAACATTTACAAATTAAGGACACCACTTGTACCTTAGGCTTTGAGGAATAATAAGCTATATTACTTAGTAAAAGAAAATGCCCTGTTTAATCTAATACCTCCTATTTATTGTTGATTGAGATCAGGCAAAGATTGTGGTCAGGTTTAATGCATATTTTTCTATTTTGTTGATGGCTGCAGGTGAACAGAAGGCTTTGCTTGGCAGTTTTGTTGTATCCTGCAACAAGATAATTTACACAATGAAAACAATGTTTGTTCCAGACAGTGCAAATATTCTGTCTTGGAATTTGCCCTTTTTACACAATACAATTTTTTTCATCCAAAATAACAGAATTTTCACAAGTCAGTCGACTCATTTGTTAACTCGCTCAGACAGATAGAACTCTAACTTGTGTGAAGACAACAAGAAGTTGTTAAATCCAGAAAAGAAAACATAGTTCCTAGATGCAATTCTTCATCTTTAGCCAGATTTGTCTAATGTAATGTAGCAAATATGGCAGTGATGTTCACTATCCATTTTCACTAAAGTCCACAGTGAACAGACAGAGTGAGAAAGCCACTTTGACATCAAAACACAAAACTCAGCCATGTACCAAAAACAATCTTCGTACGCAGAGCTTCATGCAAATGGATGGAATGAAGCATGGATTTCTGTTAGCTGCATATAAATAAAATTCCAGCAATAACATTGTTATTAATATTTTTGCAGTAATTGATAACAGCTGTTTGCCAAAAAGAACTTGACATGCTGTAAATAAATCAACTGAAAGATGAAAAAAATAATTTTGATTTTCTGATTATTATTATTAGTTGTGTATTTTTTAACGTAGATACAGAATAGTAATCAAACACCAGTTGTTAACATGGAATTTAAAATAGATACAGATAATCATAATTTAGTGTTATTTATTTATTTTTTTAATAAAGAGAATATTTACAAGATAAAAAAACTGTATATTTTTGTGCACCTAAAATGTTCACACATCAGCCCACTCTTTATTCAGACTCATTGTGTACAGTAAAAATAAAGCATTTAAATTAAATTAATTGTATGATTTTACTGACTGCAGTTTCATTTATTCACCTGCTGCCATGTGAGCAATAAAATAATACTTGGCAAATTACATGAAGTTTAAACGCTGCAAAAGAGGTAACACTAAATTGTGCTAAAATTTCCTCTGAAATTACATGTTTTTAATACACGTTATTAGCGATTACATGAAGATTTATTTTATTGTTATTTTTAATTACTGCTTCAAAAATTTCCTTTATGGTTTTGTATTTACATGAATGCAGGGTAAAATAGTTTTGTGACCAGTTGTGTTTGTTTTTTGTCTAGCTCTCTCAGTAGCAGGAGAATAAAGATGTCAGTACTTTGTGCTGTGAATCTGGGTGGTGTTAATGCCTTAGTTACAGTGACAGACTGCAGCAAGCTATCCGAGACTGGATCTGCTGTGTTCACTGCATCCTGATGAGCACACTGCTTCAGGAGCTTCTTTAATTGGGCGCACCCTTTAAGTCGCACTGCACTTGTTTATACAGTACATTCCCACGTACATAGTCTCTGTTACACACACACACACACAAGCATGCAGGCCTTAGATATCCTTGGAACCAACCACTTGAGGTTATCCCATTCTCTCAGCCCTTCACTGCTAATCAGCAAGACAGAGGAACTAAGTGGATAAACGAGTGAAATTCTATTTGTTTATACAGAGAAAGCTAAGGGGCGAAAATGTAAAGCAGTCAAAATGAAATACGCTATCCCCCCAGATTGCCAGTCTCTAATCCTCTCTGTGGGTTATTATTGTGCTGTTAGAAAATTTGGAAAGACAACCAACAGAGACACTCCTCCCACGCCCCCACCATCCACTAACACACACATACACATGCACACATAATCTCAACACTTCTTTTTCCAAATTTAGAAAATCAAATGAGTGTTTTTTTTTTGTCTCTCTAAAAAGAGCTTTGGTAAACAGGGAGGACGTAGCATTATGCAATTTTAGGAAGAGGCAGTAGCGTCTTTGTGAGGGTATTTATTTGTATGTTCACTAAAATCCGCTCTGACACTGTATCATAATACCTGAGAGGTGTCTATGCATTCAGGGAAGATCAAATCAAACCCCTCAGTAGCTTTAACCTCAACAAAAAAAAATATCTTGATGCTGCAGCACATGCAGTTTGGATGAGCTCGTAATCACTTTGAGCCCTTTCCTGCACAAATATTCCCTCTCTTGATTCCATTAACATGACAATACCGTTATACACCAGCAGCTCCTATAAGATCCTGGAACAGAGCTAGCTGATTTGTCAAACATGCAGGTCATTCTGATGCACTGCAACACCCTTAAATAAGTCGGCGATTTTCTGGTTTAGAGATTTAGAACATTTAGGTCAGTTTTCTATTTGAGTATCTTTAAAAGTCAGATGGCATTTCTGACCCTAATGTAGATGTGATAGTGGGCGCACAGCTATTTGAATGTTGGTGACTCTGATTATACCACAACGGTGAGACTAACTGATGGCCTAGTAAATTGTTAATTAGGCAGAGCAGAAGCTGCTCTTAAATTAGATGTGTGAATAGAGACATTGTCAGCCTTATAAGTCAACCCTTCTCTGCCCCTCCCCATGCAGGCTGCACTGCTATTTGGATAAAGTGGCTGGCTGATCGAGGATGGAAAGGCTGCTCAAGTCAAGCAAGCACAACTGATCAATACATAAACAAATTAAAGTGTGATATATGGATTTGAATTTTTCATACCAAAAACATTACCTCTAAAGATTATAAACATGCAAATGTTTTTAAATTATTTGTTATTTTTATTTTTTTAACTTAACTCTAAACTATGAACTATTCAAGCATAAAAAGGATCATAAACTCAAGTTGTTCTGTCTATACATAACTATTACATTGACAAAGAACCACATTTCAGTCATATCTTTAAATGCTTTGTGAGCAGCAGCCTGGCATAAGTATATAATTTGTTCCCATATCTTCATCTGAATCTATGAAATTACAAAAAAACAAACAAACAAAAAGAAATAAAGTGCTACTGGCTGAAACTGGACAGGTCCTGATCCAGGACATTTTTTTTAAAAAAAAGGATGTGTTTCAGACACTATTCATCTAGTGTAAATAGCTTTTTAGGTCTGATAACTAGAAGCACTCAGAGAGCTCAAGCCAAGGCCACAGTGTGATTAAAAAATAATGCAATCCAGATCATAATCTGCATCAGCACCAAAATTTAATCCATTGTTTTTTTTACCACCTCAACATTTCCTGAAAAAAATTCATCCAAATTAGTTAATTAATTTTTACATGATCTTGCTAACAGACAGAACAGAAAACTTTCTTGGCAGAGGTGTCACATGTAGGAGCATAGACACGTTTTAACAAAGGGGCTAACTGTGATTTGACCTTTCACCCCATGAACCTTAAAATCAACAGGTATCATTTTTGACCCGTGAGGTGTCCAGCTGTGCAGTTTGACATCCCTACATTGCATCATTGCAGAGTTAGAGCAATAGGTCAACTGTGATGTTGACCTTTGACCCCATGACCTTGAAATAAATCATGATAACCCTTGACCTAAGAAGTGTCCATCTGTGCAGTTTAATTTTCCTCTGTTACATGATTGCATAGTTAGAGCACAAGGTCATCTTTGACCTTGACCTTTCACCCAATTACCTAGAAATCAACAGTGATCACCCTTGACCCAGGAGGTGTCCAGCTGTGAAGTTTAATATTCTCATGTTATACAGTTGCAAAGTTAGAGCATAGGCTGATCTGTGACCTTGACCTTTGACCCTTAACATTGACTGGATCACCACCAAAGTTTAATCACTTGTTTCTCATACAGTGTTTGATGTTTCCTATAATGGAGCATTAGGCTTGATACCCAGTCAGTTTCACTCCAATCAACACCTGCATTCATGTGACCAGAGTAGCCCATCAGTGAGTCAGGCTAACAAGGACCCTAACAAGCGATTGTTCGGAGAGTGAGGGCAATCTGCATGGGAATCCAGTTTACAGAACATCTCAGCCATAAAAGCTCAAACTCCACACTCTCTGCTTTTTGAATTGAGAAAGCTCCTCGGATGAGAAGACGTCATCAGCTACAGAATAAAGTCCAGTTATTTTTGTTTTTAACACTTTTTTTGGATTTACCATGTCCTGAATGACTGAGAATCTACAGCAGTATATTTAATGTTGTATGTTACTTCTTTTATTATCACATTTAGTTTATGTGTTGGTTTTTGTGAACTCTTTTGTTCAGTTTTATTTCCCTGTGTTCACCTATGTGCCAATAGCCTTTCTTCCCTCAGTCTGTACTTTCCCACTGTCAGCCTGCCACGCCCATCTACACCTGGTCCCTATCAGCATTCAGTCTACAATCACCTCATCAGTCCCAAAGCATATAGTCTGTCTGTCTAAACCTCTCTTTAGTGGATTGTTGTTTCTCACATGCACTGTCTTGGTTCTCCTTGCCGGGTTTCCCCTGAGTCCTTGTATTTCTGTAAGTTTTAGTTGCCATGCCTGCCTTTTTGTTTCGTTAATAAAGTTTTTGGTTATGTGCATTCCTGGGTCTTTCTTCTGCTCACTGTGACACATATTGCACAAAGAGCTGTTATGGCCTTGTACAAATATTGGACAGAAAATGAATGAAAAAAGCAGCCAAAGTCCCCCCAAAAAACTGAGAGGATTTCAGAAAGCATAGAGAATGTTTGCTCGGGGCCACTTCACCAGATCTCAAAAAAGTATAGCTCCTGGAAAGCAGAATATAAATAAAAAAACATTTCAACTTCACTGTACTCTACATGAGAAAAACAGTATATAGTTTTGATAAATCTAGAGGTCTGAAGACACCAACATTTGTCTTCAGTGGATGCTGTTGATAGAATTAGCAGATATCATTGTAGATTGTGCATGCAGGAAATAATAATCTTTAATTACATTTGAAGCAGTATATGCAACCTCTGAATGTGAAGGTTTAAAATTGAATCTAATAACAATACAGATTTTATAGTCTTCACTATGCTGCTTTTTTGTTGTTGTTTTTTTCCTTTCAACTTTTCTGGCCAAATACTGTAATGACCTAAACTCATCTATGAGTCAAAAGCTTTTTAGTAGCATGGTGCCGTCGGATTACTTATAGGTTTAATATAAAACAGAAAAGAAAGAACTGTTGTAGTATACTGCTGTTGTAACAAATATTCTGGTTTGTTGTGTACTTCTGAGAAGGTGTGCAATACCTGATTCCATCTGTCTGGGGCTCGAATTTTAAGGAAATCCCAACAAGTATTATTTGAATTTTTGGTAACACACAACTTGGTTTGAAGCTTGCACTTCTTAGCAGCTTGTGTGCTTTTACAGCTGGGCTGTAAAATGTTAATCAGTGAAGTTTTTAAATAAAGGATATCCTAAGGATGAACCGGTTTTTATCTCTCCTGGGGAAGATAAATATTCATTGGTATTTTTAGTCATGTTGATCTCATTAGCTGTAGTGACGTGGAATGAACTCCTAACCAAGGCTTACCATCATTCCATGTGAGAGCACATTCTGTTGTCATTAGTTTGCAAACTCAACATATGGGGGTTGGTGTTTCGATGCAACACCTTCAATCAATAAGTGGCTTTGAGTTGTCGATGTGTTTAAACTTGTCACCTTTGCCTACAGCAAGAATTCTTGGATTTGATTTGTCTTAATGCAAAGCAAAATCATTTTCAGATGCTTTATGAGAAAAACAACCACCATTTACTGAAGACTGCATACATTAGCAAGCTTTGAAATACTTGTTCTACAGTGTGAGGTAAAAAAAAGGCAGCTCAGGTTGATAGCTAACCATAAATTAGACAGCCAGATGGATAGGCTTTCATATAATATGGTGGTAGAACAAAGCAATTGTAGAATTTCTGTTAGAGATTGCACTTTCAGTCAGATTGCTCTGCATTCGCGACAGTCATGCATCTCCCTCTGTGGGGATCACGCCTGAAATATGTATGTGGAGCCCTTTAAAAGAAATAGGTCGTCACTCCTCAGCTCAGGGAAAATTGATCTGTTGTAGATGTGAAAGCTCAGGCAATAGGTGTAAAACATGTATAATATATACCTGTTTTGGCAGCCTCACATAAGAATTCCTCAAATTTTAGATGGGTGACATCTTTCTTTCATGCACAAATGGCAGGTGGGAGTAAAAGGATTTGTACAAAAGGAAACACATAATTCTTCTAGAGGAGTAAAGAGCTTCTAAACATACTGACAAGCTTAACAGTGGAATCAATGAAGATCCCACTCGTCTGCAACAGTAAGACTAGCCTATAACCTTCAATTTGAAAGAACACTTGTGTTTATCTTCATGTAATTGGACAGCACTGCCCCCGCAAAGAAAAACACCACATAAAGGAACTCCTTCCAAGCTAAGATGGAAGGTCTGTGTTTAGGGGTGGCCATTTGAATCAGGTTTTGCTCTAAGTCATCCAGGGACCCAATGTAGATTATTCTTATTTGAATGCAAATCTGACAAGTGTGCTTCATCTTTACTCTCCTCTTGTCCCTGTGGATTGTAAGCTGAATGCATATTCTTTCAGATTCTGTACAATATATTTTTATTTTTTTTCAGCTCAGTCTACATTGTGTTGAATATTATTTTCTTTATAATTCCATTACTGTTTCACCCATATACACATTGACAATCTTTCTGTCTTCACTCTCAGGTGTAAATGCTGATTATCTTGTGTAGATATCAGGCCACAGCAAATTAAATGTGACCACAACTAGCCTGCCAGGACGTCCATTATAATGATATCTGTAATCTGCTGGGCTCAAGGGAAGCACTGGGGAGGGTTCCGAAGATAAAGGAAGAGTGGTGTAAGGGCTCTAATACAGATCTGGAAGCTGGCAGGAAAATGGCAAATAGACTTTAGTTCACAATGAGCTTCACATGGTCCATATGTTATATATGGGTTTAGGTTATGCAAACCAACATTTCATTTAAAACATCCTCAGATGAAATTATAAACTTATCTGTATGTTGAGTTCGTTCATTTTTTTCTTATTTTCCCTCCTTTCTTTGGACATCTTTAAGTAAATTGTGTCTCACTGAGAATCATTATCATTTTACTTTTCTATCCCTGTAATTTATGTTTTAACATGCAGTATATGTTTTATAAGACTACATGTTTATTATAGCTTTCTGAGGTGGACAGTGTTCTGTGATCAGTTTGTACCATAAAGCTACAAATTTAAGAAAAAAAATGCATCACACCTTTTTTCACACATCAGCCTTTTGGTTTAAAAGTATATTGCAGACAGAAGTCGATCCATATCAGATATTTTCTTCAACCATATCCATCACCTATGTTTCCTTAAGCTGTCAAGCAATCATTTGAAACAAGGAAAATGAATAAAAACCACAAAAGAAATGCCAGTATAGTAAGTAAAATGTATGTTTTTTGCCTAATGTTTGTTAATATTTGTAGATATTAAGATGTCATTGTCTGGAATGACCCTTCCACCCCTTTCTTTCCAAATTATGATTTCATTTTTACATGTTTTAAATAATCACATCAACCTTGACCTCAAAATCCAACATGGCTGCAGGAGAAAATTCTGTCTTGATACACTGAATTTTAGTGCTTATATTCGTTATTATAGCTCATTAAATCAACTGCACAGGCCAATATCTATTGTCTGTTAGTATATTGCTGAATTGTCTCTGATTTGGTCTTTAAATAGACCCAGCTTGTTGTCTCACTTCTTAACTACACCATGGTCACTGGTCAACCAAAGTGAGACAGTGTTACAAGTTTCAACTTCTTAGGTTTATAGAACACTGCATAAGCCCACTGGAATGGGCACTCACTGGTAGTATTTGTCAAAGTGATAACAGCAGATTAACAACTTCGACCAAGTGAAGCACAAAGAAAGACAAAATGATTCGACAGGTGTAAGAATGTGCTGGTGACATGTCACTGTTGTGCATCTGTCATGTCAGACCAGGTCTAAAATCTGCAGGAGTGAAACGTTTTTCAGTCCTGCAGATTTTACAGTCTTGTTCACATGCTTGTTCATGTTTCCAGTGAAGCCTATCATCACAGCAATTATTTCAGGGAGAGAAATGAACACTGCCAACACTCCATCTCCGAGCTGTAAACAAATTATGCTGAGGGGGTCTTGATGATATCTGCATGGGAAACAAAATGGTCTGAAACCAATTCTGTCACACTGTGCTGCCAATAGGTCCTCAACTAGTAGATACTTGTGGGAGTGAAAAATCTGCAACCTGGAAAGAAATGGATGTTGTAGCAATGCTTTCCAAAAAAAAGGGCTATTTGTGGTGTAATCTTTTTTTAAATTTTTCTATTTTGCATTTGTCCTCTACAGCACGCCCTCTTCTATTTGTTTAGGGAATGAGTTTTGACAGATCAGTATTTTCTCTGTTAGCATAAATCAAAGTCTTAAATTTCCACCTGGCATTTTAATGAAGCAACTGACAGAGTTACAATTGGCATATGCTTCCTTAAACATAATGTAATTCAACATGATCCCAATAAGTCAGAGGAGGTTAATTTTACTGACATGATTTCATAATTAGTTAAACAAGTGCCAGCTTGCATTTAATCTCTTTTGTCTTATGGAATTTTCTGCTGTTTTTTAGTATTTTTTTTGTGATTTTGCCATGGGTAATTGACAGCTGATGTTTTCTCCTCTCCCATTGCTGCCATGAAAGACATTAGCATATTGAGTTTGTGCCTGACTGTTAAGTAATTCCCAACTTGCATTTAAACTGTTCACAAGAATAGGCGGCACCTTAAACCGAAGAGAAATATGAGAAGAGACAGAGTGCACACTCTATACTTCCCCTCTTTGCCTCACACAGTTTAGAGGAACAAACTCAGCATCCAAGTGCATACAGGTATACAGAAACTGACTGCTTGAACCCCATATTCCATGCTCGCTCACACAAGGTTGAGCAGGCAAACAGTTTTTTTAGGAGGGGTGAAAAGTTCAGGTTACATCCACAGTCCTAAAGCTAACTCAGGAGAGTCAGGAAAAATAGTTGGATCTTAATTTTTTAAAGGCATGAGTAACTGCTGCAGTCAGAATCCTATTTACTGTTTATTTATAATTCAGCATGAAAATCCCAAAATGTGATCTGCACATCTTAAAACTTACACCAAAGAAATGCATTTTTTGGACTATTGAAATAAACAAGTATAATAATGAAATCAACTACAACAAAAGAAGATATTTCCAATTATTCTAAAATCAAAACACTGATGTGTAAGGAAAAAACAAAAATATGTTTTGTTTAGAGCACAATTTCAGTATATTATGCATTTTATGAATAAATAAATCTAAACAACAAAAAAGTAAGAGTCCTTGTAGGGGAATACTTCGTCCATGTCTGGGTCAGTGGTGCACACTGAACCAAATCCCACACATTTAACAAAGTCCTCAAAGTGACGTCCTATAACCATTCTGGAGCCAACAAAAATTTTACTTAATGAAATAAACAAAGATACATAGATTTGCAGTTTATTGAAGTCAAAAACGCACATCTGCAGATTAGACCAAACATTCTGTTGTAAACACAGTAATGTTGGAACCCACACCACCGACACCACCACCTCCCAAGCACATGTAGCCAATCTTCTTTCCAAAGTCCATTTGCTTATCCATTTTCCCACAAATCATTTAGGATATTTTCTTTCTGTGTAACACTAAGTTACACAAAAACAGTACTTACTGTAACAGTAAGAACTGTGGCATAAATAGCTCAGAAATGATTAGGGGTCAGTTGTGGTATGATAGTATTTCCTGTCACACACACATTGTTGTAATGGAGAGATGCTGATTCAAGACTATAGAATAAGAAAGTATAAACAGCCATTAGAGTCCTCCAGAATGAGAGCACTGCACTCCACTACTGTCCACATCAGGCTTGTGTCAGAAAACAGAATGACTCAAGACTTTAAAGATGAGATACAGCTGAATGTGACATTAAATGTTTTATCAAAAATAACAGGTTTTTTTATTATTATTAATATTGAGAGAGGTTTTGTTGATCAAATGTTGCCAATCCAGATCAGAATTATTTTTGATTTGTTTGAAATTTTGACATTTTTCACTCATGACAGAACAAAAACAAAGGCTTCCTGCTGCTCTTGTTGTTTTGCATTCACAAATTTCTCTACCATGTTCATTTCCTTTCAAATTATCTCAAGGATATGTTTGCTTTATTGACGAGAAGATGACTCCCTTTTCTCTCCTGATAATGGGCCCTGCGGATGCTTCATCTACTTCAGTGAAAACTTTTTCCACATTACGCCACTGCCATTGAAACAGCTCCTCTGTAACGATTTCTCTGTCAGTGCAGCATCACACTAATTGTGTATTTTTCATATCTGAGCAGTGAGTGATTGCTGCCTGTATGCAATGCCTTCTTTATCATAAAATGGGTTTATCAGCCCGGTGCTGTAGCTGAGAGAGCCATACTCCAGTGCACCACCTTTTTAGTGAGATAGAGTTGGAGCTGTGCATATTGGAACCGTATTACAGTATCGACTCCTCATCCACTTAAATGGAGAATAAGCTCCGTTTACAACTAATTAAAGCCATTAAGCAGGGGTGGGGGTGGTAGTGGGAGCATACACTAATGCAGTTTTGCACAGATAACAGAAACATTAGCTCATTTTACCGGCAGGTCAAGACAGGAGTAATTAACTGCCTATTAAAGTCACAGCGTGACTTGTTGGGGCCTCGTCAAGATGGTGGCCTGGGTACAGAGTGCTGATATGGGTGTCATGAAAACTGTAACGGATTGCTTCTCACACTTAACACCATTTGGCTCTGAAGCTCTCCTTGAGAACTGACAGATAAAAAAAAAAAGTTTGTATATTAAAATAAATAAAGTACATCTGATGATTTTCCTTGATGAGAGTATTTGATGAGTGGGTCACTTAATAAATTATTAAATTCATGACATTCTTACTTGTTCTTGGCCAGCAGTGAAAATGAGCCAATGTTTGGATATGAAATCAAAGCTTGCAGTAAGAAAAGATGAAAACACTGTATACAGGCCTCTGAATATGTTCAACTACAAATACTACAGTTGCTTTTGTATAATGCTGAAACTCTGTTTTACTCAAAACAAACAGATGTCAAAAGTAACTGCGTGTTACATCACCGAAATTAACATGCAAAAATTGTCTGGTGGATTCTGACCTACAATGTTCCAAGTTGGCTGTACTTTAACCCATTTTCATTATCAGTCCTTCTAATGGAGGATTATGCAGGTTAAATGCATGAAGGACTTGCATAATGGCTGAAAAAAACAAACAAAAAAAAACTGTTATTATTTCTGTGCAGCCATTAACAGCCTGCAGTCTGGAAGCATAAAGTGTTTTATTTCCCCTTCTTCGTATAAACATATGCTTATCACATCGACCGAGATGTTAATTTATACTTTTGAAAACCCAAAGAAACAGGTGCACCGTGTGTCTCTCTGTGGGGTAAGATGTACAAATAAGCAGAAATCACACATAAATAAATATTCATTGTCCAGATGTCGATTAATAAGACCAAACAAAGCCTGGTTTCTGCGACAAGGACGAGATGAAAGGAGATTGCTTTAAGAGTTACACCACCTAAGGTAAGATGTTGCTAAGCTGACTGTGCAGTTATCTCTCATCCACTGTGCTGAATACAGGAAGACAGGAAAGGGAAGGGAAAATAAGGCCAAGGCATTCTGTTGCCAGATTGAATCCCTCTTCAAAGAGAACTTAACAAAGCAGCAGTTTTCTTTTTATCATCTTTTAATTTCAAGGATGAAATTCCAAATTAAGATGCGATGCAACCCCAATAAACCCAAAACATCAAATAAACAAGGAGTGGGGAAAAATGGAACCAGTGCCATTTGAGTTCTTTAAACTGAAATAATTAAGGTCACATTTCCCTGTTTAACTGTGGTATTGTCAATACTTTATGATATACAGCGAAATATCTCAGAATGCTCCTACAATAATATTAAAGGGGCAAATCCACCCTGATTAGGTGGATGCATGTTTAATAATTTAACAACATATTTATTAACAAACATCTACATTAAGATTTCATTTGCTTGAAATTTAAGTCATTTTGATTGGAGTTAATTTCATATGGTCTTTAGGGTTTAAATACAATGGTTGTGTAGGTTGTTATGTAAACATAGACAGTAACACTATTAAACTGACATAAATAATTTTGATGTTTATTTATTGATAGGTTGTTTTAATGGCAGCCTAACCCTTTAATTAACCCTTTTAATGACTGTTGTCTGTATCAGTGTTAAAACGTCCAGACTTCCAAATGTCCCCCACTCTGTTAAGAAAAAATAAAAGAAATAAAACAGGAAAAGCTTCAGATAAAACATGTTTAGAATTAAAACAAAAAGTTAGGCATCTGGACAAAAAAATGTTGTTTGTTTTTTTAATGGTCATATATAGAACATCCCAAACTGCTCTCCTCATGTCTTTTCATCTGATGAGATAAAAGGTCAGGAAGAACATCATTATTATGTCTGTATAAGCAGATGTTGAAAGAACCACGCTTTTCTTGGATCCACTATTTTTCTGACTTATTTTCTTTGTTGATTCAGTTCATAACCAAAACTCTTGGCAGTTCGAAAATTTACTGGTAGAATTTATATTTATTTTTAAGATGGCACACTCCCACTACTAATTAAAAAAAAAACTATCTTACACACACGGCTTCTGTCTAATTTTAGATATTCACATCTTTTTTCAATCGAATAAAACAAATGTTGATTTTTTTTATATAATTCAGCTTTATTTTTTTCTTTTTATACATTTAATCAGACTTTTTATTGTTATTTATTCAGTTTTAGAAATAGTATCCAAATCTAGTATTTAAGAGCACTGAGACAAAAATATAAAAACCTTGAAGGGTAAAAAAAAGAAACTTTCATGCAACACTACTGGCTTCCTGCAGATATTTTATATCCACAGGGAAATAAATAGTTTATTCTGGATAAACTGCACCACACTAAAAAACATTAAGTGTGTCTGAAAGACAAAATTGTCATTCTCTCTGACACACCAGCCCATGTTTATAAATTTCAGCAGCCTATTTTTCCTTTGAAAGTTTTTTTGTTTGTTTGTTTTTCCAAAAAAAAAATAAATAAATAAAATCTCTGTGCATTGCTTCACATCTTAAAACCTTGTAGCACATTTCAAACGTGTCCCCTTGGTTGGAGTTTACATTCTTGTTCCTTCTCTGCATTGCTTTTCGGCAGAAGATCGAGTGTCACAACAGCCTCATGAGTTTCTCAAAAGTAAGGTTTCAGCTTCTTCTTCCCTGTACAACATTGCTGTCACCGACATTGCCTGTTTTAAATAAAACAAGGAAGAAAGAACCTTGGAAAATGATGTAGCAGGACTGGTGATGGCACAGAAGATCAGACAGCAGTGAAGAACCCTGGGAATGGAGAATGTCCATAGAAAAAAAAAGGAGGGAAAGCATAAATACTAATGCTATCCTCTGCATTCTGGTCCTTCTTCTACTACTTTGCATAAGGGGGCTTTACTTCAGCTTTAAATTTCACTTTTTTACCTCCTCCACAATGTCCCTGCTTTAATATAAATTCACCACTGAAACCCTCATGAATCACCAAGCTGAGGTGTTTTCCATTCACTGCCGTCAATATTTCATCCTAATTTTCACCCAACTGCCTTTACCTTGGTGTGAACCTGATAGAGGTGTCTGAGCGGCATAGAATTAATTTACCTATACTATAATGTGGGCAATAACTGACGCAGCATATTGACTGGGCTAATTGACTTAGAAATGATGGTAGTAAGAGGATAAATGGCAGGGTGTCTGCGTTATATTTATGCCATTAGTCGCATACTGTACCACAGTGAGTACTCGAGGAGACGCTCAGATGGGTTATCTGTCTGAGAGGAGGGGATGAAAACAGATGAAGGTGACTGATGCTGACTATCAGCTTCGAGAAGAGGCAGAGATTCTGTGTAACAAATGATTTTGAAAGACCCATTTGGCCAAACTACCCTTAGTTTGTTGAGACACTCAGAATTAATGGCCACCAGCCATGTTTTTAAGACAAAACATTTCAAATTTTATTACACCAGTATTAGCTTGGCATATAAATCATAAAAAAAATCTAAATTTAATTTTGTTTAATGATTGCACAAGAATAATGAACCTAGTAATCCAGGAAGGAATGCCTTGCATACCAAAGTTTTAAACAAAGATCTTGTGTGATCTAATAATGCTCAAAGTATGAAACGTGGATCACTCTCAGCTACTAGAACATCGAATTTTAGTTTCATCTTTGTAAAATTTACAAAGTTGTAGCCTTTTTTGTGTTTGTTAATGTTATTCAGTTGTACATCCAGTGGTTTCTTTCCTGTGGGTCATGAGATAATTTGCTAACAGGCAAACAAACTTGCATACATAGAGACAATGATATTATTACCCACCTATCATAGCAGCAGGTATTAAATATTTATTCTGATTTGAATTATTTGACTTGCTAGTACTTGTATAATGGCATTAAATTGGTAAATTAGTTGAACCTAACCCAAAGTCCAGAAAGTCGTGTTTAATTTTGACATGCTTTCTTTAGCACCTCCGAGCTGCAAGCTGTCAAGTAATCTTCCTCCTCTGGATCCTTTCTGAAACTGCAAAGAATGTAGCTCACAACATTGGGGATGTTTTATTTATTTATTTTTACAGTGATTGCAGTGAGAAAAGATTTGACTTGACTTGTGTTGAAAAAAAATGCAATGCTGAACTGCAGGGTTGGATGTTGGACAGAAAATGTCAAAACACAGCTCTTAACAAGAAAGCATGTCAAAAGTTGGCATGGGACCTATGTCGGAGTAGGCTACATTCACACCACAACCAAAAATGTCTCAAAATAAACTCCAAAAGTCCTCAGGAGTAAAAAAGCAACTTGAAGACACCAGCAGCAGCTCTTATAGCTGTGCTGATAAGCTGACCTGGAGAGCCTAATGCCCTTGCCAGTCTTTGTTTATCAAATATCAAGTTTTTTCCCTTTCCCTTTTATGAGCAAAGTTAGTTTTTATTTTGTTCTCATCTAAATATTTTGTTGGAAATAAATAGCTATCAAAATCTACATAAAAAAATCTACAATCAAATCTTACATAAAAGTTGCTGAATACTGTATGAAGTTATTGATGAAATAAACTATTTCCATCAATTATGGAATTATGTTCTTTTTAAATTATATTCGAAGCTTTACACTTAAAAATAAATGGTCAGAACTGATTAGATTTTGCATGATTTTTCCTCAGAGTTAACATAACATAATGTTAGTTGTGAATAATATGGGCACCAAAAACAGATGACTCAGCTGAGCCAAGAGGAGGAGAAATGCAAACAAAAAGGTATTACTGTGTGAAGATCATTTTCTTAAAGTTTAATGTCAGCTGCAAACACAAGCACTTTTACACTGTCACATTTCTCCTACTGCATGGCTGTGCACCTGCCATTGTATTCTTACTCAGTATGGGTGCAACTTTGTTTTTGCTCCTTAAGGGCTCTAGTCAAAGGTCTCGGACGTCTTTTTATAAACCTAAGTGTCAGAGTGAATTAAATGTAAGATTTATTCTGGAATTCTAAAACAGGAAAAAAAAATATTTACAGCAATATGAAACTCAAAAGCTTTAGGAAGTCTCGGCCTCTCCAAGTTAGAACAATTGTCTTTCGTTGGCTTCTTTTGTGCCTATTTATGGAACTGCCAGCCTGCACTCGCTATTTCTACGGAGCCATAGAGTGGTTACTGGAGTCCACATGATTGATGTGATCTCATTTTTCAGGCTGTCAAGCTCTCTTGATGAGCAGATACTTAATCGACTTCTTTTAGGGGAGTGTGTCAAGTCTGTACGCTCTCAAGAATGTGTGAATTTCTTTAGGGAATAGACTCTGAATGGTGACCTCAGGTCTGATCTTCAAAGTGTTGATTTAAGTGTAAGGTCCCGTCAGATAAGTTCTCCTGGTGGGATATCAGTCTTTAGGTTGAGGTAAAAAACCACCAGATGGTTGGTGGAAGAGTGGAAGATCTTATTGACAAAACAGAAAATATTTGAGATAAGATAAATAGCATTTGTTAATATGACAATTTTTTTTACCTCAACTATTGGACCCATTTTGCTGCCAATAGTGCAGCTGGTCAATCCTGCAAGTTTTTCAAATAAGTAAGATTCTTTTATGGTCACATATAAGAAACTATTTTAAACACAAACAGGCCTGATAGTACACTCAAATGTACAAGCGGATTTCCTGCTGTTCCTTGCTTATCCCTTCTTTGTGCCTCAGTTTAGAGAAAAAAAATACAGAAAAAAGTAGTAATCCACAAAGTCTCTCTCTCTCTCCTTCCAATAAAGTGATGGCTTTGCATTTTCAATCCTGAGCTCTGCTGGCTGCATCAGAGGGCAGCCTGCAAAGAGAAAATTGTACAACCTCATGTAATAGGCCTCTTCACTTATAAAGGGCAGTTGCTTATCTTGTCCTTATAATATCCTTCTGGAGCAGAGACTGTACTGTGCTGGAGGTCATAACCCTCATGTCCAGTTCTTTGTCAACCAAATATCTTCTACAAGCACTCAAGTGAGGGGGAAAAAGGTAGGAACTGCTGCTGCAAAAAAAAAAAAATCACAAAAGACAGACTCATTTTCCACTTATGACCCTTTTTCTTAGACAGGCAGTTTGTTCCACTCAAAAAGGAAAGAAATAGATCAATGATAGGCATCAATGGGCTGTCTATTGTTTGTCTATGTTAAATCATAAGTTAGATCATTATCTTTGAACTATCTGTCATGTCTTCATATTTTACTTAATAAGCTAAAACTTCTAGTAATTATTTCAGACCTTTTAAAGATCTGTTTTTGGCATTGCTGCTTTTAAATCAATCTTAAGCCACGTTCTTGTGTCTTATCATTTTTTAAGCCACTGTAGCTACACTCTACATTATTCAGGCATATAAAAAGGTTATGTCAATGCATAAACATTATACCAAAAATGCTTAAAAAACAACTTGACATACATATTTTTCCACCAACAAAGTCATCATAGCTAAAGTCCTATTAGCCAATAAAAATCTATACATAGATAATCAGATCATCTAAAGGATGATACATCTCTCAGGTCTTGTATCTACTCTTTACTGGATTTTTTTTTATTATTTCTTCAGGAAGCCATTTTCAGATACTGATTATCTGCTGTAGATATTTTTCCTTTTTAGACCTGCATCTGCTGTTTTTGTCTTCAACTCTTCAGATATTCTTAAATTTTTAAAGACAGGTTGCATATAATGTATATATAAGTTCTCAGCTAATAACTGAATGGAAAAGTATAGAACGATGGGGAACATCTTGCTCACTAAAGGATTACTTGAAAGTCTGGCTCCTTGAAAGAAAACTACAAAGAAATAAGGGATGTTTAAGAAGACTTTTGCATAATACTGCAGAACTTAGAAAGCCACATTGAATGGGGCTACAAAGAAATAGAGTTTTATTATACCACACAACAAGGCTGTCTGTTTTCTGTCATTATCTTGAAGGGCCATGACAAAGATTGCTGTATTCATGGTCAGCTCTTTAAGAAATGCCAATTATTCTGTCAATTACAATGATTTTACTGTGAACTGCAGAACTTCTATTGGGAAATTGTGCAACCGTAACTATTATTCAGTTTTGAAAAAGACTTTTGTTGCTTGTGAGCATTTCCTGCTCAAACTAACACTGGACAACAATGCAGTCTGCATTTTTCAACTGTAAGGGTTTCCAGAATTGTAATTGTCTGACTTAGAAATGCCACACAATAACATGACAATAACATTGCAACATTTAGGCCCAAAGCTATTACTGTAAGAAGAATAGAAAATAGAGATATGAGTGTCTGAAATGCCTGACATCTGTAAATGTTTACAAAAATGGAAGGAGCACTGCAGATGTTTCTTTGTACAAGAAAAAAATCAGAGTTTCTGCTGACATGATGATATATAATACATATGATGCTAGTGTTTGTTCAATTAAACTTCAGTGCTTCATAACGAGGTGTTGGTTCATTTAACTTTATTATTGAGCCAGTTGAGTCACATTAATTTTGCACCATCTCATTTCATTTTCATTTTCATTAAACAACTTTATGCCATTACCTTGGTCCAAACAAGTCCAATGTGAAAGGTTTTCGAGTGATTTCCTCACTTCTCTTGCCTGGTGATGGCATTTTACTGTTGAATCATCACACATTATTTAATCAAATCTGCTGCCGGCAATACAAAATGGAGAATTTCAAAAGTTGAGTAGAAGGAGGTCTAGTTAATGGATTGCATTCTTTTTTTAATCTTTCAAATAATAAATCTCTCTATTAATGTGGAGCTGACTTTGGTGTTCATCCACGGGCATAAAGCCATTAGTCATGAAGCTGTCTACTTTTTACTGAATTGAAGCTTTTTTATTTTACCCCCCAAAGGATCACATACTTTTTTTCATGGCCTTTATGCCAGACTACTTTATAATTTATCAGCATATGAATCCAATTACAGAAAGTATCCACAGACATTAGACTTGATCTGCTAATTCATCTATCACCCTTCTGTTTATCCATCTGTCCATCTATCCATTTGTGGTAAGAATCACTTTTTTGAAATATGAAAGAAAAAGCCCTTTAGATGTAATTTATTTAATGACAGTTTTTTATATTAAATTATTAACACAATATGTGTTGAAACCATGTCATATACCAGTCGAACCTGACTGGCAGGTTGTTTCCTATTTATGAGTACCAGTGTGCACTGTGTTGTTCTGTTAAGGAATAGAGTTGAACACTAGGGGGCAAGCTTAAGCCTGCCACACAACTCCAAAGAACATTTAGGTATCTTCTCCTTCCTGTTCTAACTGTAAACTGTAAAAGATTATTTGCATGTATCACGGGGGCTCTGTGTTTGCTACAGATTGTGGACTCATACTTTGTATGTGGCAGGTCAGCTGCATTAATCTTCCACCAAAAAATGTTCAAAATGCTAATGAAGCTAACTATTCAAACCGATGGAAGTTGTTTGAAATTCTGGCAGCTCAGATTAGAAAAATGAAATGTATCTCCAAATCTCTCCCCTCTTTTTCCTCCTGCTGTTTTCTGCTTCTCTTCACATGTTCACTGCACAAACACTCAGGTCTCTGTTGTTTCAAGCAATCTCTTAAAATGCACTAACCACCATTTTGTATTCTCTCCTGCCTTTTCCTTGTAAACAGTGTCAACATCCTCCTTTCTCGTGCTCCCTCATCTCCTGCCTCACCCTATGGGTTCCCTCGCTTCTGGTTCCTCGCTATCGAGAATCACTCTCATAGCAGGCAGCTCCTTTGCAGTGTCTTTTTTAATTTGCATCATTTCTTGGTGTGCAGTGTTATCCCAGGCCTTCTGATCATGTCCAAGCAGTGGATGAGTGCTTCCATCCTGTATTTAGCTTACTTATATTTGTGTGGCAGTCTCCCTGTTTCCCATGATTCTTTGCTTGTATAGAGACGGTGGTCTGCTGGTCTGTGTATTGTGTGTTGGTTGTTTGTTGGTAGGGATTTGAGGAACAGATGGTGCGCTACGTTTTCCCCCTGCAGAGGGTGAGTGCTACAAAGTGCAGCATCATACAAGATGGGTTTCACTGTGGAGATTTCTTTCAATAATCATATGAGCACCAGTAAATATTCCTATATTCTTCTCTGGAAGGTTTCTTCATGAAGGACTTTTGACAGTACTAGTGTTTATTAATGTTTGTTGATGCATTTTACATGTAAAGAATACTGTATTTTCTAAATAAAAGAAACCTTGACATTTATTTGAAAAACACCAAACTGTAACTTGACTGTTTTCAGAATATAACTGTGAATTCCCAAGAGATTTGTTATGAAACGTTGTTGTGTTGTTTGTGAGATTCATTGTTATTTAAAAGTTTCACGGTTATTCTACAGAGAGTGAGACCTTCAGCACATCTCCCTGGACACTGCTGTTTTAAAAATATATTTGTAGGAATGTAACATCGTTTCAGGCATGCAGGTAGCAACCCAACCCTCTACCAAACACATACACACTCCACACTCCCCACTGCAGGATGAGTGGACTTGCTGTGCATGGTGACACTCCAGAGACGGTTCTTGCTGAAATATTAACAAGGTGGATGAATTCATCTCACTTAAAGGACTTAATGTAATTTCCTGCCAATGACTGTTGCCACCAATATTGCCCGAGCCCATGAGGAGCAGAGATTGAGTGATGTAACATTCATGTTGCCAGTATAATGCAGTGCTGAGATGTGTCACTTAACAGCACAAGTTCATTTTCAAGTGCTAATGAACAGCTTGTGTTTTGGCCAATGTCAGGCACTCAGAAGTCAAGATTAAAACTCTGCTTTAGCTAATCATAACAAAAGCTATGGGATTAGTCATTGGAGATAGAGTCAAGGTCCTTGCCCACACAGCTAATTGAGCTCTTATCTTGGCCCTGCCGGTAATGCCATTAATCATAAATAGAGCTCCATGTTCGTGAGGAATTGTAGAAGCTCTGCAAGTGGAAAGAGCTAACTTCTATAACATTTGGAGATTGTGAAGATGATCCTATTTGGTATCTAAATGAATAAATAAAATCAGCTAATATGAGCACATTATGATTTGTCTCTCTTCTATATGTGTTCATTTAATTCTAGGACAAGACTCGTGTCTCATTTTACTTGCTAGTGAGACTAATGATAATCTGCAGGAGTGAAATTTGTTGCCATGAGCTGATGCGGAGCCTCAATTTTCTTGTTTACCTATCTTTACCAGAGGCGGTTTACCATAGATACAGACAACAAAAGTGGAAGTGCAAACATAATCTATTGTTAACTGCTGCACTTGCTGCACAGCTGCTATTTCTAGATGCCCTGCAGAAATGCACTCATATACCTGTGAACTCTCAGTAGCTCTCTCTGCTGTCTGTTTCTTTTGACTCTAGGCTATTTTCCTCTTTGAAAAACACGTTTATAAACATATTTTGTTGTCCCATGACCTTTTATTGCACAGCTATTCCCTAGAACAAACCAAACTTATCTCTTGGGCTTCTATTTCAAATCATGCTAACCTTTAATTGCCAACCAGTTGCAGGGTCTGTGAGAAAGCCCTAAAATTTAGGTGCACACATCAATGTGTGCTCATAAATTAGCATGACAGTGGCAGGTGGCTGGGATGGGACTAAAAAGTAAGATGGTTGAGAAGACAAAGATATGAGCTCAGCACAATGATTGAAATCCCTGCCTTCGGGTGATGGCTGCTCAGGTGATCTGGCACAATGCTAGAGCCTCTCTAAGCAGAATCTGAACAGACAGAGAGAAGACTGTAAAGGTTTTCATTTGAGAGGGGATCAGGAGGGATTTCAGCCAGTACTGTCTCTTTCTTGTTTTTCATCAAGGCTGCAAGCCATGTAGCGCGCAAATGTTTAAGCATAATGTGAAGAGGAGCATGTACAAACCACAAGCTAATACAAATGCTTTGCAAAAACACAAAAGTACCTCCTGCTAGATACGTAACACAAACAATCAAAAGGAGGTTATTTAGAAAACCGGATTAAGTTCAAAGACTTGATGCTTCCTACAAATAGTCCTTTGCATGCCTTTATGGCAAGTGAGCAATGTCTTAGAGGTATTAGCTTACATACGACAAGGATATGAGAGTATTTAGATAGCAATGGTTATTTCCTTTTTTTGTTGACTTCATCCTCATGTGTCATATTAATAAAATAGTTTTATTTATTTATTTATTATGTTTCTGAGTCAGTGTTTTGAAGCAATAAAAAGTAACCAAGAGCTCTTGTGTGATTCTTCAGAGTTTCAATGTGGGTAATTCAGGAAGGAGGGGCGTTTTGTAGGTTTATGTCCTACTCCATAAAAATTTATTGAGCGTTTAACGATGAAATTTATTTACAAATAGGTTAATTCTGGAGAACAAATGTAGAGCCCATGGCAGGAGCAGGTGCTGGAGCCAGAAGCAGAGTACAGCAGAGCAGTGGGGAATCGACAGTCGGGAGTCGGAGCCTGAGCCGAGCAGGCGACAGAACTAATTCAGAGGGGCTTTCAGGCTGAGCACAAGCATAGTGGTAGCTGTCTCTGTTATTTGTGACAAGGTAAAGATCAACCATCATTAGCAATGGGCTGTGCAACTCCTTCAACTGCTGTAATTTAGTGCAAAGATAAAAGTCATGCCTGAATAAGACTTTATCTATCTATCTATCTATCTATCTATCTATCTATCTATCTATCTATCTATCTATCTATCTATCTATCTATCTATCTATCTATCTATCTAATGCAAATTTGGCATTCAGGTGGACCCCCACTCCTCTAAATACTCTGTTCCTCGGGGGCCACATGTTCCTTCATGTTTTAGATGTATTCTTGTTTTAAAACACCTGGTTTAAATTGATGACTTGTGGAAATGCTTCTAGAGAACTTGATTTGGTGAGGAGGTAATTAAACCATTTCAATTAGATGTGTTAAACTAGAAAACCCTAAAGCTTCCAGGACAATGGCCCTTAAGACCTGGAGTTTAACACCCCTGCTCTAAAGGTGCACAGTTGGCACAAAGAAAAGGTTATGAAGTTTGCAATGGCAGAATATGTGGGTTCATTTCAACTGATATTGTCATTAAATATTTAACAATAATATTACAATTGTATGTTTTCCTGTTATCATGCAACCCCAATATTTTAATACACTAGATTTTGCAATGCATTTATGTTTTGTCTTTAAAATTGTTGCCTGTTTGTATCATTATAGTCACTATTTTTCACATGTGTATCAAAGCTAATCTACTAACTCACTGAGTCTTGCTTATAGTTCACATGCATAATCAAGTGTTATGCAAGGTGCAACATTAATATTTCTCTATATTTTCTCACTAACTGAAGGGTTAGGTACACACTTCCCTATTTTGCTAAAAAAGAAATCTCTATAATGTATGTTGCTGCAACACATATTCCATTTTTCAAACTCTCCTTTTGTTGATATAAAGGAACAGATTTAGTTTTGTTGCTCAGCTGAATAGTGTTTTCCTCTTTTTTTAACATTCTTAACACATGAGTTTTATAACTTAAAAAGACATTAATAGCACCAGTCTTCTGGTGGAGCTAATTTGTATTGGGTACTTTGTTACGATGTGTAGAACACTAAGTATAAATCAGCTGAGCATGGATGGACCAAAAGTACCATTAAAAGCTTTGTAATGCATTTATATTATTCACACATATCAGCCACATTAGCACTAGGACTAGAAATGGCATTCATTTTACAAGCCACCGAGAGCATACAAGCTGGAGCTCGAGGGAGAAAGGAACAGCTGAAGGATGCAGTTTAAAAATACCAGATTGTTTTTTCTCCAGGGCTGGAATGACTCATTACCCAGGCAGCAAAGCAGGAAGTCTTGTCAGTTGAGTCGTCCCACAGTACAGTGACACTCAAATTGCGCCAGCACATCATTTACAGTGTTACAGCCATTTTGGGAATGTGACAACAGTAATGCACACACACATACTTGTACACAACTTCACATAAACACATATACAGGTGCTGGTCATAAAATTAGAATATCATGAAAAAGTAGATTGATTTCAGTAATTCCATTTAAAAAGTGAAACTTGTATATTATATTCATACATTACATAC